>NC_133933.1:84578229-84920798 GCF_031877795.1 Strix aluco
TCAACGCCTACTGTCATCATGAATATTTAAATTTATCTTGCTAATATAGTAATTTAAAAGTAGTTAAACATTGTACATAACTGACTGACAAGTTATCTCTGATAAGCACTTTAAAGATGTGGTTTTATACTTACATATAAACAGTCCTGACTTTAAAGACGGTGAAGGTTTTAGTGGTGATCTTAATGGAGTCAGAGCTTCTTTGATTTCATGAAGTTCCATCACTCAAGGCTTGATTAAGAACTGCAAAACTTAATTATACTGCAGATCCCCAGTCAAACCTGTAATTTATAAGCACATATACATGCACCTAACAAGACCTAGATATTTCACACAGATAATTTCAGTGCCTGTTTCTGGATGCTTTGCTTTCTGAAGAAATCCAGAGTTCCTCAAAAGGTTTCAGTCCCAAAACAAAGCTGATTGTTTAAGATGTCAGAAAAGAATCTGCAAAAGTCATCACATGATATAGGAATCCACCTAAGGAAAAAGGAATTATAAGGACTTCATGTTAAATATTCACTTTTTAAGATAATAGATTCCTTTCCCATCTGTATTGTACATATGAAAGTGGCATGCTTCTCATGTCAGTAGCATGAACCTTGCAGGCTTCTGTTGTCAGATCACATAATGAAGGACATGAAAGTGTAGCACTTCCAATAAGAGAAAAATACATATATGCTCCTTCTGTATTGTTTACCACTACAGTTTCTCCGTTTCCCTCCATATGAGTCAAGGAAGAATGGGGAAGACACTGTGCTGTGTTTTCTTGGAATATCTAAATTCCCAGTGCCACAGCAGCCCAGTGGAAGATGGAAGCCAAAGTCAAGGCCAAAGTCAAAAATCTCATCTCCTCTGCTAAATTTGCACATATGGAGGATTTAAGTGCCCTTTTCTGAGTGGTTGTTTTTACTCTGTAGATCACAGTCATATGTATATGTAGGCAACTCACTACGTACAGCACCTCAACACTGAAATTTTCACTGGATCTTGAGCAGAAGTTCAACCCTAATAGCACAAGAGAGAGGATTTGGACCTGCAGTTAGTGTGTGGGTATTTCTAATCACATCATAATGTGCTATATTTAGGTGGGAGAGGTATGAATGCCACAGCTGATGTATTTGTTTTTCTTTTATTTTGACAGAAATCTGTAGGCAAAAGAAAGAAAAAGAAAAAAAAGCAAAAATGTATCTGTAGATCTGTTTGCAAGGTTTATTGTGAATAAATATAATCTTTCTCCTGTTCACCCAGCTGACTAAAAGGTCCCACTAAGTCTTAATGATTGTATACAGTTGTGGTATAAAACAGTTTGGTTTTTCTCAATAAAAATGTACAGTCAGTTCAAGATAAAGGCAGGACATCTACCTAAATTATACTGTGTAAATATATAACATATATAGTGCAGTGGTTAGAGGATCCACCTACTTAAGCATTTTCTTTTCCCCACATGGTATACTTTGTAAGTTATCACCAAATGTAAGTAATAGCAAGTAATGTATAATATAATTGTCAAATTTCTGCTCACTTTTTATTTGTAAAAATTTTGTTGTTTTTTTCATACTTGTTACCCTAAAAAACCCTTTAATTTTTATTTCCAAACTGTATTTAGAGTCCAAAAAACTCTTATGTGTAGAATAGCCTTGTAAATTTGGACCTTACACAAACGCTTTCATCACTATTTTAGTTTTAACCCACATTGATTAGTTAAAAAAACCCACTGTAAGCTGAGAGCATTTCAATAGGCTCCAGGAGATGCATTTTTGGTTCTCTTCAGAATGGGCAGTTGTTTTCTGATGTCTTGACATGCAACACAATTTGATAGGTTCACATTTCACTCTCATGTCCCACTTGGGCTGGATAGGTAGGTTGATAAAGATTTCAGTGTCAGTGACATTCATGCGCTTAGCATAAACAGAAGTATTTAATGCAAATCCAGCATAAATCATTAATACCTTCCATCTTGCCAAAAGTACACGTTGTACTATGGCCTCTCTCTAAAAATAGGTTTTTGTCTCTATGTTTAGTCACTGATTTCTTCCACAGAAATGTTGAAAGGGATGTAACTCACTGTGGTTAAGCATACAAGCATGTTCTCCTTCGCTCTCTCTCCAGTTTCCATGGTAACCCATCAAAACTTATAGAGTCCCACAGTAAGTCATGTTCGGATACAGAACAGTAATACAAAAGGTTCAATTTGTAGTTCAAAATGCAAGTCAAATTACAGTGTGTTAGAATTATTCTTATAAGTACATGTTTAAAATGTAAAAGTTTAGGAAGAAAACTTTAATGTTTTATAGATTATATGTACAGACACATACCTTATAGGAGCCCTACAGATTTAATGTAGAACATTTGGGACTTTAGACAGAAATTTTTAGAGTACGGCAAAGAATTTAAGAGCAGATAAATTGCTCTGTTCAAATTATGTGTTGAAGTCATCTCTATTTTCTGAGTGATTTAATTCATTCTACAAAGTGTGAGAGTGTCTAGGAGTATTACAGTAGAGATTCTGGATGATTGTTGGACAGAGGACATTTTGACAGACAAATGCAACAGTTTGAAATTAAAACAAACAAACAAATCATCACCACAAAACAAAATAAAACCAATCTCATTAAAACCTGGACCTACAATTTTCAGATAAAAAACATGGAAAAAAATTGCATTCTGTAAATCTTAATCTGTGCATTTCACTTAAATCAACACAGTTCCAACAAAATTTATTCAGCTGGACATCATTCAGCTACCAGGCAAAGGTCTAACTGTGAGTTTAATCAATAGGTGAAAGGAAATTTAGGTAGATCAAAAAGGCAAACTATGACTGACTTGGTAAGGATGCATCAGTTTGACATATATGAAAGGTAACTCTGCTGCCAAAGATTGAATTCTCTCTTCCAACTTTTTCCTATACCTGTATAGCCTTCCACAGAGCTCTTTGTAGTTCAATGGTGTACTAAATAGGGACATTGATTTGTCCAGGAGGGTTCTTTTTCTAAGTTCTTTTCAAGTGGATGTCTTGTCTGTAAGTTAGGTCAAATGCTTGTGCTGTAACAACAAAAAAGGGAGAAATGAAAGTAAAAATATGAGATAAGTGGAAAAGAACTTTAACTGGTAGGTCTTGCTTAAATGGACTTCAAATAACAGGGTTTAGTTATTTCAGTGATGAACATCAGTAAAGATAGAACATAATTGTAACAAACAAAATTATTCTTAATGGGGCAGAGATACATTTTGTCATATTATCCCTGTGTCTTACATCATCTAACGTAGCTAGTAAGTTATACACATTTCCAAACTCTTAAACATTTAATATTTTCACTGCAGTTTTGAGAAGTCAGTATTCTGCAAGGATTTACAAGCACTGTTTTTCTTGAAAGTAGACTCAAGTAAAAACAGTTTATTTACTTAAAGTTTTGTCAAGGCTGTTTATTCACTGCTCTATTCTTAGCTTGGAATATCAAACAAGGGAGATTACCTGTTTTTTGTTTATCATCACCTGTTGTAAGCAAGGAGGTTTTTGATAACAGAAAGAAAAGGTTTATTGACATAAGTATTTAATATTTCATAACTTTAATTTAATGGCTGTGTACCATATAATGAAGGAGATGGATGCAAGTCTGACCCAGGTCATAGCTTTAAGACCTGTAAAGACCGACAAACAAGATGGACATTTTTTCCCAATTAATGAGCATCTATTTAACCCAAACTGGTCTTGAGGATCATTAAGCCCATTCAATTGCTGATTCCTAAGAAATAGCCTGCTGTACTGTAACCTTATAAACAGAAAATAAAAATGTCTGTTCTGCCCATTCAGTTTCAACTAGTATGTACAGAGCAGACAGTTCATCTGTACAAATTTAATAATCATCAGAGTCATTTCAGGTCTTCTACTCAGTTAAGCATGTTGGACAATAAAGTATGAATACAGTCTTGCAACCACTGTTGTAATATAGTAAAAGAATCATAGAATCATAGAATGGTTTGGGTAGGACGGGAACTTAGAGATCATCTAGTTCCAAACCCCTTGACAGGGACAGAGACACCTTCCACTAGATCAGGTTGCTCAAAGCCTCATCCAACCTGGCCTTGAACATTTCAAGGGAGGGAGCATCCACTTCTTCTCTGGGCAACCTGTTCCGGTGTCTCACTGGAAGAAATATACTATTCAAAAAAATCTAATGCAGGTTTAGCAAAATTCAGTTTTGGAGATGTCGCCTGTGATCATGGATGAAATAGAATCATTTTTCTTCCAGGCAAGAAAATTAGATCTGGAATTTAGTTCTGACTTTCACAGATTAGAAATGTTAACTGCCCTGAAATATTCTTAAGGATGCCAGTGGTACTTCTTATCCATCTGACATCAGTCTTCACTTCATTAGTAAACACACTTCATGCAGGCCACTTAAAAAAGGAAAAAAAAAAATGCTAAAGTGAAGCACTTTACCTAATTTATACTGATTTTACTTACTCACTGGAGGAATGCTCCATCACTAAATGATGTCTGAACATATTCTACACATCTAACATGCTGTTCTAAGAGGTTGTCTGGCTATTGTACTTGTGTAGTAACCTGTATTCATCAACAGCATTTAGTTTTTTGTGAATTTATGGAGCTAATCACCAGTCCTGATTCTGACAGCCAATAATGAGACACTTTTACACAATGTAGTCTGTTATTCACTAACTCAAAGGACAATTGTTTTTTTCTTCCCTTATAATGAATCCATTCTTTGACCTGTTTAACTTTCTGATATTAGCTGCAAAATTATTAGTGAAAGTATGACTACTGCATAACAAATCCACAAGTGATAGGTTTGGCAAATAAATAAATAAATACAGCAGTGACACAACTTGCAGTATTAGCCTCTAATGAGAGTGTGAAAATAGGAGTGAAAAATTAAAGTATCACAAATATTCTTTGTAGATGCCTGTCATTGTCATCTTAGGAAACTATAAAGAAAATGTTAGTAGCCCAGGGAAGAAACCATTATAATAGTCAAATAAAGGGACATTATTTTAACGAAGATAATAAAAAGGTGAAATAATTGTCAGAGCACTGAAGAGAGTAAGTAATGGAAAGAAATGTACACCAAAACCTATCAACAATGAGCATTGTTATACTGGATATTGGAGAAAGGAGTACATAACTGATTTGGAAGACTTGAGGGACCAACCTCACCTATGGAAATACCCTCTTCGTTAGTCTAGGTAAGACTGGGTGGAAATACCTTTCACTTTCTCCCATACAAAACCTACACCACAGGACAAGAAAAAAAGACAGATAGAAAAATATCACCCTGAAGTTTAGAGAGTTTGCAAAGGATGAGTGAAGGTCCTGATTCCCATAGCTCTGTCTAGACTATTCCCATTTATTATGGCTCTTCCAGCACTACTGGGTACATAGCGATTTTCAAGCCCTGTTTTATCCAAAAAAACTGCATAAACTTGAATTTCTTACCCAGATACAGTTACCATTAGCAAATATTCAGTTATTCAAGATGATATAAAGGCCCAAAGCATGTTCATAACTTTTTCTTCCCTCCCCTCCCCTCCCCTCCCCTCCCCTCCCCTCCCCTCCCCTCCCCTCCCCTCCCCTCCCCCTCTCCCTCTCCCCTCCCCTCCCCTCCCCTCCCCTCCCCTCCCCTCCCCTCCCCTCCTCTCCCCTCCTCTCCTCTCCTCTCCTCTCCTCTCCTCTCCTCTCCTCTCCTCTCCTCTCCTCTCCTCTCCTCTCCTCTCCTCTCCTCTCCTCTCCTCTCCTCTCCTCTCCTCTCCTCTCCTCTCCTCTCCTCTCCTCTCCTCTCCTCTCCTCTCCTCTCCTCTCCTCTCCTCTCCTCTCCTCTCCTCTCCTCTCCTCTCCTCTCCTCTCCTCTCCTCTCCTCTCCTCTCCTCTCCCCTCTCTTTTTCTCTCCCTTCCCCCCCCGCTCCTCTCCCGTCCCCTCCAGTCCCCAGGTTGCCCATTATTTCTTCCATCCTCTGTGAGCTTCCTTTTTGTGTTTGGGATTGGCCAGGAGGTCTTTGTTTATCCATACAGGCCTCCTGGCATTTTTTCCTGAGTTTGTATTTGTTGGGATGGAACTCTCCTGAGCTTGGACAAGGTGATCCTTGGATATTAACTAGCTTTCCTGGGCTCCCCTTCACTCCAGGGCCTTATCCCATGGGACTCTTTGAAGCAGATCTTTGAAGAGGCCAAAATCTGCTACCATGAATTCGAGTGCTGTCACCTGGATTTTTGCCCTTCTCCCTGTCCTCAGGATCCTAAACTCCACCTTCTCATGGTCACTGCAGTCAAGGCTGCCTTTGACCTGTATTTCAAATGAGACCCTCATTTTTGGTGAGTATGAGGCCCAACAGTGCACTTTTCCTCATTGGCTCCTCTATCACTTGGAGGAGGAGGAAGCTGCATCAATCTACTCCAGGAATCTCCTTATATATATATATCTCCAGGATATAGCCTTCTGTGTTGTCCCACCAGCGGATGTCAGAATGACTGAAGTGCCCCCTGAGGAACAGAACCTGCAAAAGTGAGGCTGCTCCCATGTCTGTAGAGGGCCTGATCTGCTTGTTTTTCCTGGTCAGGCGGCCTATAGCAGACACCTACTATAATGTCACCTTTACCTGTCCTTTCTTTAATCCTAACCCATAAGGTCTTGGTTGGCTCCTCATCCATCCCCAGCCAGAGCTCCTTGAACTCCAATTGCTGTCTCACATAATGGGCAACTCGACCTCCTCATTTTTCCATCCTGTCCTTCCTAAAGAGCCTGTATTCCTCCATTGCAACACTTCAGTCATGGGAACCATCCCACCATGTCTCCATGATCCCAACAACATCGTAGTCCTGCAACTGTACACAGATCTCTAACTCATCATGTTTATTCCCATACTGCATGAATTAGTGTCTTCATTAGTAAAACCTGAGCCATATTTTATCGATCCTGTGATAGCAAACCTTAAAGAAGTTCATGAACACCCCTTTTAGGTACATATTTATTGCAGCATCATTGCTTTTCCTATCAGGGACTGTAGCAACTCTGCAAGCATTCAGTTAAAACAGTGAGAGCTTGTTTAGTAAATGAAAAGAAGGAAAGGAAATATTCCAGCTTCTTTTCTGGATAAGACTATTCTACAGCATTTCAGAAGCAACATGGTTCTGTCCATTTACCACAGCTTTTCTGCAGCTTTCTTGTTTCTAACCATATGCCAAAAGAACACTCCCTTTCAAGAGGAAGAACAAATTAAAAAAACCCTCAAACATTCTTGACAGGAAAAAGGAACTATGTTGTCTTCTTCTCTGTTTCTTCCAGTGCCTCAAAATAAGTACTCTCAAGGATTCCATCAAAAAAGATTACAAAACTGAGGGAAAAACTCTTAAGAAGTACAAATAGAAGATTTTTCAGGAGATCATTGCCTCATGCTTGGTTTTAGAGAAACTTTGTGGGTATTGATTGTATTGTCATTTCTTAGTCAACTTGTTGGTTTATATATTTGAACAGTTTGGGTAATTGAGTGGATATATTATCTCATGATATCTTTAACAGGGCTACTTATATTTTTTATTTGTAATTGTGTTAATATAAATAATGCTTTCAGTTTGGAATTTGTTATCAATTCCATTTTTTTCAGTTATAGTATAAGATCATAGAATAAAAATATTAAAAAACCACAGTAACAGCACATGTGTTTTGTTTTCATAATTGAAGAAGACTGTGTTGACTGGGAACTTGGTGTCTACTCACTGCAATGAGATAGCTTCCACTCACAGACAGAAACTACTTGAACTTCATTACACTATTTATTGTACCTGCTGACCATATCCAGTGCAATTAATTTGGCAATTTGTAATATACCTAAAGGGCCAGACCTGCTGCACAGACACATAAGTAAATTTGTGTCTGCTCTTGAGTTGCCTCTAGAAGAGGGGTGGGTGAGGACTCCTTTGCTATAAGAATAATTCCAGTAGTCTTTACTTATAGGATTTATTTCCCAAAGTACCCTCAGAAACTGTCTATGGGTTAGATTCACTTTTCTAACAGAAGTGTAACAGTACCAGCCCACTTTTTGTGGGTTTTGTGGTGGGTTGACCCTGGCTGGGCACAAGGTGCCCACCAAAGCTGCTCTATCACTCTCCTGCTCAGCTGGACAGGGGAGAGAAAATACAAGGAAAGGCTCATGGGTTGAGATAAGGACAGAGAGATCACTCAGCAATTGCTATCACAGACAAAACAATCTTGACTTGGGGAAATTAGTTCAATTTATTACCAATCTAATCAGAGTAGGATAATAAGAAATAAACCCAAATCTTAAAAACACCTTCCCCCCACCTCTCCCTTCTTCCCGGGCTTAATTTTACTCCCAGTTTCTCTTCCTCCTCTCCCCAGTGACGCAGGGGGACAGAGAATGGGGGTTGCAGTCAGTTTATCACACGTTGTATCTGCTGCTCCTTCCTCCTCAGCGGGAGAGTTCCTCACACTCTTCCCCCCGTTCCAGCATGGGGTCCCTCTCATGGGAGACAGTCCTCCATGAACTTCTCCAATGTGATTCCTTCCCACAGGCTGCAGCTCTTCACAAAATGTTCCAGCGTGGGTCCCCCATGGGGTCACAAGTCCTGCCAGCAATTCTGCTCCAGTGTAGGCTCCTCTCTCCATGGGTCCACAGGTCCTGCCAGGAGTCTTCTTCAGTGTGGGCTTCCCACAGGGTCACAGCCTCCTTCAGGCATCCACCTGCTCAGGTGTGGGGTCTTCTCTGGCCTGCAGGTAGATCTCTGCTCCACCATGGACCTCCATGGGCTGCAGGGGCACAGCCTGCTTCACCATGGGCTTCACCAGGGGCTGAAGAAGAACCTATGCTCCAGTGCCTGAATCACATCCTCCCCCTCCTTCTTCACTGACCTTGGTTTCTGCAGAGTTGTTTCTCTCACATATTCTCACCTCTCTCTCTCCACTGGTATTGTTCTGCCCAGGATTTTACCCCCCTTTCTTAAATACATTATCCCAAAGGCGCTACCACCATCACTGATGGGCTCGGCCTTGGCCAGTGGTGAGTCTGTCTTGGAGCTGGCTGGCATTGGCTCTATCAGACATAGGGGAGAAGCTCCTAGCAGCTTCTCAGAAAAGTCACCTCTGTAGCCCCCCTGCTACCAAAAACATATCAAGCAAACCAAATACAGGTGTCCTTTTCCTCTTCTTTATTATGTGACCAGATATATACCTGTTTGATAGAGAAAGGGGACTGATTAGAGAAGGCAAGAAAAGTTAAGGTAGCTTGCAGTCAGATACTGGGAAGCCAAATAACTGCATGCCATAGGCTGGCTGTATTGTCCTGGTGGAACACCAGCTAAGAATCAGTGGTACAAGTACAGCAGTAGCTAAAGGTGCTTTTAATAAGTAAGACTTTTTTTAAAATTTTATTTTAAGTGTATAAATAATTTTGATACACTCCAGGTTCTTCAAAACACTTACTAAAAGCCAGTAATACCTAATCATGTGAAAAATATTAACTACATGTTGTTATTTTTAAGGCAAAGACTTGAAGAACACACAAAACAAAAATTCTTGATAACCTGTAGGTCTCATATAGAAAGCAGATATACAGGGATTTGGGGGGGGTGTTTGGCTTTTTTGTTTGTTTGTTTGTTTGGGGGAGTGTTTGTGGCTGAGTTGGTTGGGGTTATTTTGTGTGTGATAACTTTTAAGATTTACTCTATAGTCTGGTTTTGCACGGTTAGGGGCCTCAACAGCAATGTGCTTCCCCATCACTCTTTCTTTGCAACTAAATAGAGCTGTGTTTTCTAAAATGAAAAATATTCTATTTAACTTCACTTATATATATGTGTGTGTGTATGTAAAAATATTTATAACATTTCTGTTCTTTGCATCTGTTACAACTGATACTTATAATGAAGAAAGTTCTTTGTTTGTCAAGGGTTCCTGCAGCTTATGCCTCACCTGAATTCATAATCTTTTTTTTTTTTTTTTTTGACCCGATTATCATTTCTATGGCAACCAGTTGTAATATCAAAATGGAGCATTTTGCCTTCAAGTGGGGAATGAGCAGCAGGATGTGATTAATTCTTAAAGTGCAAGGCTATTCTGAAAACTCTCTACAAAAATAGTATTGTCACATTCAATAGGTTTTTTTCTCCCCATAATTTCTCAATTATATTCATTCAGTTTGCAACTGAAATGCTTTTCTGACTGCCAGCTCTTTAAATTAGGACTGGGATTTAGAAGCTTATTTGTCTTCTATCTGACTCATGGATCACCAATAATAAAGATTTTTGCAGGTCAAGTATTGCCTTCAGATTCACTTGTGCAACTCCATTACTTTCAGTCAGGTTGCATAAACGTAACTGAAGGCAAAAGCACCAAAAATAGTGGAACTGAAAAACAGTACTGCAACTGGAACTTTTAGTTAACAATTGTATTGATTATGTTCAGGACAGTAAATTATGCAGTGCAGTCCCCCAGATCTGTATTGTTTCTGTCTGCTTAAAATTAATTTCTTCTTATAAGAACTTCTTGTTGACAAATTTGACTATACACAAGTAACAGAACAAAGCAACAGATTGTTTTCACAAAGTCAGTTTTGAGACTAAAGATGAAGCTCTGTTTATGTGGTATGCTTTGTATTTTTAAAACAAATTTTGGCTTTTCCTGCTTGTTTTTTTTTTTTTTTTTTTTTTCCCCCTTTATAAATAAAAGGTTCCCATTGTCATCTCTGTATTATCTATCCAGCTGCATCCTGCTAGAATGGGGTGCTAGAAAAGTCAGTGATTTCTTAGTTCTCTTGCAATTCTCCATGAAGCACAAGATGTCAGGGGCCTGAGGGCAATAAGAGTTACTGCTTCCCCTGCCTATCATTTCCTGGGGCTTCCCCCAAGCTGCCCACAGCCCACATCCCCATTTCAGCCCCCTGGGGCCACTTGTCCCTGTCCCAGCAATGCCAGTCTCCAGCTCCCCACAGCCCTGCCTTGTCCAGCCATGGGTCCCACCCACACCCCAGTCCAGCACTGGCCCATCCCCAGGGAGGTGCCCGATGCCCAGGGCTGGTGCTGCCCCTGGTGTCCCCCTGGCTGCCCTGCTCCTGACTGGGGAGGTGGGACAGGCTCTGGCTGCCCTCCACTGCAGGCTTCCAGTCCCCAAAGAGCCCCCAGCCGGTATAATGTCTTAACATGAGACAGTATCATTGCTGCACGGGGCTTTTTTTGCTAGTTTTCAGGTAAAGAAGATGACTTTTATGACTGATGCAATTGTAATTCAATAATTGTGGTGTTGACTTTATTTGGCTTGCCTACAGCAGCCACTGAATTTTATAGGAATGCTAAAATATTTAAGGCAGCAGGACAGGAATAAGCCCTAGTACAAATGAAAAATGAGCTTGACCAGCTAAGAGCAGTTTTCATTTAAGTGAAAGCAGCATTGACATGGTAGTTGAATGGTTGGAGAGTTCATACTTCACTTTCTGCTTACAGGCAAGGCTAGTAATCGATGGTGGGTGTTTTGGCTCTGTTTG
Organism: Strix aluco; assembly: GCF_031877795.1. Classification (NCBI taxonomy): domain Eukaryota; kingdom Metazoa; phylum Chordata; class Aves; order Strigiformes; family Strigidae; genus Strix; species Strix aluco. Next base: position 84,589,738 of record NC_133933.1, read on the forward strand.
GACAAAATATTGAAGAACCTGTTTATGCATTAGTCCTTGGCCTTCACAGATGACCTATCAAAAGACTTCACAATCTGTCATCTTGGTAAAAGATTTCCTGGAATTTGTACATGGATTAAACTAAGTGAAAAGGGTTACTTTCCTTTACAGGTTCCAAATGCACACCTTTAGGATAGGTACGTACTGTTCATGTTTTTTTAAAGATATGGGATTCTGCATAGTTCTTTGAGGTTTTTTACTGTCTGTAATACATAGAGAAGCATTTAGAGTAATCAGAGGAAAGTTTGAAATGATACTCAGCTCTGGATTCAATGTTTGTTCTGTCCTCAAGTTAAAGCATGGATATTAGTATCCTACTTACTTTTCAGAGCTCCAGTTTCAGGTATGTAAAATATATATAGTAATCCAGTAAATTCTAGAATTCTTTGACATATCTCTGATCTAATAGTACACATCTAAAAGTTATTTATCCAAGTCAAAGCAAATCATTCTGGCTTTCCTGCATACTTGCTAGAGGAAATAAAAACCTTCAGAGAATGCTATGTCTTCTCTTGGACATCTGTTTTAGGATAACACAAATCATTTGAATGTGGTTATATCTCTCCATTAACTATAAAGAAAACTTAGCATTATTATTTTTGACTTAGACAATGAACTATTAACCACTTAATATTAAGTAAAATTAATCCAAATCTAGGTGAGATTAATTTGTTTGGCACTCTCTTAATAAATCTATAAATTGGGTCAAACCCTGCACATTGCTTCAGCTGATAAGATGTTTGTATTTCTTATGACACTACTCATTGTATGCAACTTTTTTATCTGCTCTGGACTTGAGATAAAAAGTGGTTTTAAAAGTGAAATCTAAAAATTTTCATCATTAAATTTATGTCAAATATTTGAGCTAGATATACTAATAATATCATGAATAATCTAAACACATTAGAGCTAAACAGACAAAGAGTAGGATAGGATAGCTATAGAAAAACTGCATGATGCCTCTTTCTATGGTATTAGAATTGCTTGCAGAGGCTACTTGCAACTTTTATTTTGAGGAACAAACTAATTTTTTTAAGACTATATTAGTACAGAGTATTCTGACAAGCTCTTATTTCTCAATTAACACTTATTTCTTGTCTCTCAGGTGCAAGATACAGTCACTTGGGCACAGTCTGTACACCTTCATCTGAGTACAAAATATAATGAGGCAGTGTGCTGGGGTGGGGAGAACCTTTGTCTCATGACTGGGTATTTTGAATAGGCCCAGGCTTTGGAAAGACTTAAAGTAGTGTTTTGCTGCTGTGACTGAGGCTTCCCTTACTTCACTGAGTGAAATCTGATTCATATTCTTAAAATTTAATGCAAAATTAGTCCAGTGGTCACTTCGGCCACTTCGCAGTGAAATACACCGTTTTGACACTGTGTCTTTCACTGAGAGACCAGCTCTCAAGGACTAACCATGCTGACAATGTTAAACAGCTTTGGACTTTGTAGCAGGATAGTCATGTCCAGACTGCCTTTTGGAAATAACTCTGGTCTGTGTTAACCTCTGTGTCCTGAGTATGCTAGTTAGCAAAAGTGAAAACCATGCCAATGATAATGCTGACAGTAGAGCAGTGTGGATCATTACTGGCCAGTGCTCATGCCTCTGTCTTGGCCTTATTTAGTTTATTAGCATAGACATAGTGTCAGAGGCTGAGTTAGGAAGCTAATCTATAGTCATTGGAAAGTCTAGTCCTCTCAGAGGGTAATTCAGAACTCCACTGTAAGGTACTGACACTGAATCGAGAAGGAGATTGCTAAATCAGCTTTAGGTGCCTCCCTTCTCCAAGCCTTCTGCTTGCCATTTCAATTACTAATTACACAAAACATCATAGATAGGTCTCTCACTGTTTCCAACAGGAGTGCCTTCCAAACCACAAAGAGCAGGTTTTGTTAATAACTTTTTGTTAATTTATAAATAAATTATACAAATTATTTGAAGTTACTTAGTTCTTTCATTTCTATTCCAAAATGCCTTTAGCTGTTCTCTGTAAAAATCTTTACCTACCGACATGTATTGTCATGAAAACCTTTGTCAGGAAAATTTCTCTTAAGAGGGAAATTTCCTCTTTCCTCTCAATTGTGAATTCTTCAGGTCTTTTCTCATGTTTAAGAAATGTGATGGATGAGTAATTTATCATGAAAGTAGTGTCAGGGCCTTGACTGTCCCTGTCCACATACCCTGGTGCTTTCCCCACCCTGCTTACTGCCCAGGACCCCATTTCAGCCCTGTGGGGCTGTCAGCCCCTGCCCCAGTGATGTCACAGCAGGGCCAGCATCCAGCTCCCCACAGCCCTGCCCTGCCCAGCCATGGGTCTTGCTGAGTCAGGGCCACCTATGGGCCCACATCCCAGCCCATCACTGGCCTCACCCCAGGGAGGTGCCTGATAGCCAGGGCTGTGGGGCTGAGGCTCCCCCAGTGCTGCCCAGCCTGTCCTGCATCCTGGCTGGGAGTCCTGCAGGCCCAGGAGACTCACACATCTCCCAGCTCCAGAGAACTTTATCCTCTACTTTACATAGATGATTACTGATCCTATCCACGAGTTATGTTTTCATTTTCTTGTACTGATGTAGTGATAATAAAATGCTGAATTAGTGTATACTTTGCTTACTAATAAGGAGTTATTTCTCTTGGTAGCAGACAGTCACACTATGATATTTTTTTTTCAAGAAACCCAGACTATACCCTGGATCTGAGCTGTAAATCCTCCTGACAATGATGATACTATATTACCATCACTCTTGGTATGAAACATCTGCCCACTTTCGTGCTTGCCATTCTTCTTTTGCCTGGTCATCCTCACTGTCCTCTTCATACTGGTGTGTCTGATCAGCATAAATAGCGAGGAATACATTCTGCCAATGGAAAATTTCTCACTCCCTCAGTGACAGAGGTATTTGCAGCATCGTCCCAACACCTCTGGCAGCGGAGCTATGGCTTAATTGTTCAGGCTGCTAGTCATGGTAGGATTGTACCAATAAACTTCTAGAGCTTTACATTCACTATTATGTTGTTTAATCACCTAACACTGAAGTACTCTGTGGTTTAGACAAATTATGCTCTGCCACTAGCTTGGTAATTAGTTACATTTCATCCAGTGTGATACCTGTAAGTGGTGAATATTCTCCAGGGCTTTCCTCAGCTTAAGATAAAGAGTAAGACAAAGAAATGATGCTAGTAACAAAGTCTTCTTAATATGTCAGACTACTCTTTCATCATCAGAGCTGAATTTTTAAAAATGATTTTATAAAATTGTTCTTTCAATACTACATCCATTTGTCCTCCTAAACTGAATGCCAGAGAAGAACTGGCAGTCTTAAAATGACAGAGACCCATCATTTGTGTTAAATGATTTTTATAATAACCAGTATAGAAGGTAGAATACTCCTATACGTTTTAATGTGTGATGAAGGATGTCATAAGCTCCTGGATGAGCCCAGTGAATACTGAATTGTCAAACTTGATTTTTTTCCTATTTTTTCTTGTGTCAGACAGTTTAAGAAGGCTATGTCTCTCACCACGCATCACCACATCTTCTCTTCCTACCCATTGTAAGACGTTGCAGGAAACTTGTCTGGCCAGGCAGCCTGATCCATAAGCCTAAATTAATGAGGTAAGCAGGAGTAGTGCTCAAGTAAAATTCTATTGTACAGTCCTCTAGCAGAGTGTGAGTATAAGTGTGACATGGTTTTGGCCAGTGACATGTAACAGTCTCTTAGTCAGTGGTGAAATATGGTCACAGATACTGTGAGTCAAGAACTTACCCTCAATGGACAGTATAGATGAAGCTGTTTATGAGGGGAATAAAGTTCACCAAACTGGTGCAAGTTGCTGTAGCTGAGGGTCAGATAGCAGATTTTATTTACTCGTACAAACACAACCATAGGCAAGAGGCAATGAACTGTAATCACTGATGGGTACTGCAGTATTCAGAAAGACATTTTAGTTGTCAAACTAAAATAACAAATTTTTACTTCAAAAAACACTAAAAGGTTTCACTAAGGGTCTTTTATTTATTGTCAATGTACATTATCATCAAAAGAATCTCCTTTTCTTTTCTGAACTTGTGGACCCGATCTTGGAAATGTGCAGAGGTTGGATACCTATTTTTTAATTGGTGTGTACCTATGAACTTTTTACTCTCACAGAGCCTTGTGTTTTCAAGACAGAGCAGTGGATGAGAGCAAAACAGAGAAGAAGATTAAGAATAGGTGGAAATTCTCTAAAGTTGAAAAGAGTTTTATGAGTTCCTATCTGTCATGTTTCAACACCGGCCATCAACTAAACCCTACACAGCCACTCGCTCACTCTCCCCCACCAGTGGTATGGGGGAGCAAATCAGAAGAGTAAAAGTGAGAAGACTCATGGGTTGAGATAAAGACAGTTTAATAAGGAAAACAAAAGCCATGCATACTAGCAATGCAAAAAAAGGTATTCATTCACTACTTCCCATCAGCAGGCAGGTGTTCAGTCATCTCCAGGAAAGCAGGGCTCCATCATGCGTAACGGTTACTTAGGAAGACAAAATGCCATAACTCTGAACATCCCCCTGCCTCCTTCTTCTTCTCTGAGTTTTATATGCTGAGCATGACATCATATGGTCTGGAATATCCCTTTGGCCAGTTGGGATCAGCTGTCTCAGCTGTGACTCCTCTCAACTTCTTGTGCACCCCCAGCCTACTCGCTGGTGGGGTGGTGTGAGAAGAAGAAAAGGCTTGACTCTGTGCAAGCACTGCTCAGTAGTAATGAAAACATCCCTGTTATCACAGAATCACCAAGGTTGGAAAGGACCTTGAAGATCATCTAGTCCAACCGTTAAACTAACACTGACAGTTCTCAACTACACCATATCCCTAAGCACTATGTCCACCCGACTCTTAAACACTTCCAGGGATGGGGACTCTACCACCTCCCTGGGCAGCCCATTCCAACGCCTAACCCGTTCTGTAAAGAAATGCTTCCTAATACCTAGTTTAAACCTTCCCTGGCGCAACTTAAAGCCATTCCCTCTTGTCCTATTGCTTGTTCCTTCATTAAAGAGACTCATTCTCAGCTCTATGCAACCTCCTTTCAGGTAGTTGTAGAGGGTGATTAGGTCTCCCCTCAGCCTCCTCTTCTCCACACTAATGTCCTTTTTGTACTGAGGGGCCCAAAACTGAACACAGTAATCGAGGTGCGGCCTCACCAGTGCCAAATACAGGGGTAAGATCACTTCCCTGTCCCTGCTGGCCACGCTATTTCTGATACAGGCCAGGATGCCATTGGCCTTCTTGGCCACCTGGGCCCACTGTTGGCTCATGCTCAGCCGGCTGTCAATCAACACCCCCAGGTCCCTCTCTGACTTGCAGCTCTCCAGCCACTCCTCCCCAAGCCTGTAGCACTGCTGGGGGTTGTTATGGCCAAAGTGCAGCACCCGACATTTGGCCTTATTGAACTTCATACAGCTGGCCTTAGCCCATCGCTCCAGCCTGTCCAGATCTCTCTGCAGAGCCTCCCTACCCTCAAGCAGATCAACACTCCCACCCAACTTGGTGTCGTCTGCAAACTTACTGAGGGTGCATTCGATCCCCTCGTCTGGATCATCAATAAAGATGTTAAACAGGAGTGGCCCCAAAACCGAGCTCTGGGGGACACCACTCGTGACCGGCCTCCAACTGGATTTAACTCTGTTCACCACAACTCTTTGGGCCCGGCCATCCAGCCAGTTTTTTACCCTGTGAAGCGTGTGCTCATCCAAATCTCGAGCAGCCATTTTTGCCAGGAAAATGTTGTGGGAAACGGTGTCAAAGGCCTTGCTAAAGTCAAGGTAAACTACATCCACAGCCTTTCCCTCATCCAATAAGCAGGTCACCCTGTCGTAGAAGGAGATCAGTTTTGTCAAGCAGGACCTGCCTTTCATAAACCCATGCTGACTGGGCCTGATCATCTGGTTGTCCCACACGTGTTGTAAGATGGTACTCAGGATGAGCTGCTCCATCAGCTTCCTGGGCACTGAAGTCAAGCTGACAGGCCTGTAATTTCCTGGATCATCCTTCCAAACCTTCTTATAGATGGGCATCACACTGGCCAATTTCCAATCTGTCGGGACCTCCCCAGACAGCCAGGACTGCTGGTAAATGATGGAAAGCGGCTTGGCGAGCGCCCCAGCCAGCTCCTTCAGCACCCTCGAGTGTATCCCGTCTGGTCCCATAGACTTGTGTGTGTCTATGTGATGTAGCAGGTCACTGACTGTCTCGTCCTGGAATGAGGGGGGTTCATTCTCCCAATCTCTGTCTTCTGGCTGAGGAGGCTGGGTTCCCTCAATACAACTAGTCTTGTTATTAAAGACTGAGGCAAAGAAAGCATTAAGTACCTCAGCCTTCCCCTCATCACTTGCTACCATGTTTCCTCCTGTATCTAGCAGGGGATGGAGACTCTTCCTGGTCTTTCTTTTGCTACTGACATACTTATAGAAACATTTCTTGTTGTCCTTGATTGCTGAATCAGATTAATATTCCAGCTGGACTTTAGATCTTTTGATTTCTGCCATGCATAGCCTCACAGCCTCTTTGTAATCACTGTGAGTGGCTAGCCCATTCTTCCAAAGGCCATAAACTCTCCTTTTCTCCCTGAGTTCCAGCCAAAGCTCCCTGTTCAGCCAGGGTGGTCTTCTCTGTCGCCGGCTTTCTTAAAGCACCTGGGGACCACCTGCTCCTGAGCCATTAAGACTTCCTTCTTAAAGAGTGCCCAGACTTCCTGGACCTCTATACCCTTCAGTACCGTCTCCCAAGAGATCCTTTCAAGCAGGTGCCTAAACAAGACAAAGTCAGCCCTTTGGAAGTCCAGGATGGCAGTTCTGTTGCCCCCTCTCCTGAACTCTATTATTTCATGATCGCTGTGCCCTAGTCGTCCTCCAACCACCACATCATCCACCAGTCCTTCTCTGTTCACAAAGACGAGGTCCAGCAAGGCACCTTCTCTGGTTGGTTCACTCACCAGCTGTGTCAGAAAGTTGTCTCCCACACATTCCAGGAATCTCTGGGACTGGTCCCGCTCTGCTGTGTTGTATTTCCAGCAGATGTCTGGGAAGTTACAGTCTCCCACAAGAACAAGGACAAGCGATCATGAGATTTCTCCTAAGTGCCTATAGAATATTTCATCCACCTCTCTGTCTTGGTTGGGTGGCCTATAGTAGACTCCTACTACAACATCTGCCCTGTTGGCCTTCCCCCTGATTCTAACACAAAGACACTCCACCCTGTCTTCACTGCACTTGTACTTAAAGCAATCATAACAGCCCTAACATACAGCACCACCCCACCATCTCTCCTTCCTTGTCTATCCCTCTTAAAGAGATTGTAGCCATCAATTGGTGCATTCCAGTCATGGGAGACATCCCACCATGTTTCTGTTATAGCAACTACATCATAATTTTCCTGCTGCATCATGGCTTCAAGCTCCTCCTTTTTGTTACCCATGCTGTGTGCATTGGTATACATGCACTTCAGATGAGCTGATATTTTGCCCCCCTTCCCCCTTCAAATGTAGTTTAAAGATCTGTCAATGAGCCCAGCTAACTCCTGCCCCAAGATCCTTTTTCTCCTGTGGGAGAGGTGCATCCCATCTAATGCCAAAATGTCTGGTGCTCGTGTACCAACCCATGATTGAAAAATCCAAAGCCCTGACAGTAACACCAGTCTTGGAGCCACAAGTTCATCTGTTGAGTTCTCCGGTATTCTTCTTCATCCATCCCCACAACTGAAGGGATGGAGGAGAACACAATTTGTGCCCCTGACCCCTTAACCAGTTTCCCCAAGGCCCTGAAATCTCTCTTCATTGCTTTAGGACTTCTCCTGGCAATGTTGTCACTACCTACCTGAAACAACAGGGGAGGGTAGTAGTCCTTGGGTCTCACTAGAGTGGGGAGTTTTGCCGTGAGGTCCTTGACCCAGGCCCCAGGGAGGCAGCAGACTTCCCTATGAAGTGGGTCTGGTCTGCATATTGGGCCTTCGACACCCCTCAGAATGGAGTCACCCACTACAATGACCCTTCTGGGGTTCTTTTTAGAACTGGTTTTAATACCTGGTCTAGAATGACCCGGCCTTGGTGGACCTTGGTCTTCCTCCTTGTTTGTCTCATTTTCTTCCTCCTCTCTTCTTCATTCAAAAGTTCCAGGGCCCTGTATCTATTGTGAAAGGACACCATGGAGGGTGAGGGAGGTCGGGAGAGGATTTTCTTGCCTCCTTGAGCAGGGACCTGTTTCCAGCCTCCCCCATCTGTTAGGTGCCCTCCTTCTGCCTGGTAGCAAGAGGGTGAGGGATCATTTGCCTCTTTTGGAGCCTCCATTTGCTCCTTTTGCTTCACGTATGCCAAGGTGCTACTCCACCAATCAATCTCCCTTTCGCACTCCCTAACACTTCTTAATCTTGTGACCTCTTCTTTGATTTCCACCACCAGGCTGAGCAGGTCATCCAGCTGATCACAGTGCACACAGTTGTTGTCACTGCTGCCCTCTGACAGGACTGACAGGCTCAGGCACTCCCTGCAGCCCGGGATCTGGACTGCTGCATGTTTGTGTGGCAGCTCCACCTGGGTCGCCACGTTCTTTCTGGTGGTCGTTTTGATGCGAGTGGAGACCATGGTTCAATCTGCTTGTGGAGGACGATAAGATGAAACCAGCTCAGATAAGTTCTAGACCCCGGAGAGGGACAGCGCCCTGTCCGTGCGCCCTGCTGGCACAAACTGCTGCGCCTCACCCTTCTGACATGCCACGTCCTGGTCACTCGCACTCCCTGGGGGCTGCTCTTGCCCGTGAGGGGCGTGGGGTGTGGTCACTCCAGTCTCTGCCCACTCTCAGTCCCCGCTGTCCTCGTTAGCAGCAGCTCACTCTTCCCACTCAGGGGGGAGGTGGCTTGAGACTCTCCCTCTTCCCTGGTCTTCTGCCTTCACGTCTTGTGGTTTTGCCACGAGTTTTTGATGCTTTCTGTAGGGTCCCCTGCGGCTATCTTCCTCTTTGGAGCCCCTCTCCTCAGCAACACTGTTTTCAGCCCAAATCCAAAACATAGCCCCATACTAGCTACTATGAAGAAAATTAACTCTATCCCAGCCAAAGCCAGCACACTGCCAAATTCCCCTTTCTCCTTCTCTTGGGGAAAAAAAAAACCAAAAAAAAAAAAAGTAAACCAACTTTTGTACATCTTTGGTTTGTCTGTTATTTCTTAAACTTTTAGGCTTAGAGTTTACCTCAGATGCAGACTCTCTCCCAAACACTAACATACAAAATAAGCAAATAAGAAAAGAATATCTCATTGATATAACAAAGTCTCTATCATGTTTGTCAAAATCAATGCAGATTTATAGTTTTTATTTTACTTCTCACCATGTTCCTTATTCAAAAATACCTACCTATAAATTCTCCCAAAATACTCTCAAACACCAGTGTAGCAAAACCAAAAGATATACCAATACAAATCCTTTACTAAAGACATGTACAATATGAGGAATCAAAGTGAGAACAAGTGTAAATTAATGATTATGTTTCTAATAGATGTTTAAACTGCATATTATGTTATTGTATAAGAGACTGGGACTGATTTAAAGATTTTTGTACAGTGCATCAGACACAAGGTATCCAATTTTATTAAGTATTTTTTTAGATTAAAACAACATATTTGCTTGTCATATAGTGTATTTACCCCTAAACCAACAGAAACAGGAAGAGTCTGTGGGACTGTTTGAATCCTGGTGCAAAGCGCTTAGGGATAAAAATTCAAAGAATATCAGAAACTTCATCTGGCCACCATTCTGTTCTTTTACTAAATCTCCAACATTTTTTGAGTTGGGGACACTTTAATTAATGTCAGTGGAGGAAACTGCTAGACTATATAAATGCATAAATGTTTAAATCTCTTATGAGTTATTCACATTAAAAACCTTTACCAAGTGTTAATGAAGAATATTGTCCTGAGACCAGTTTGAATGTTAAACTCATCTACTTCTTCAACCTATTATTTCTTCAGTTGTTTCATTGTAAAATAACAGACTTCTCCAGGAAACAGAAGAAAAAAACCTTTTAATAACATTGCAATTTTCCTTTTAAAAATATTTGGTTTAATCACTGTATAATAAGACTTCACATGTGTAATGTACCCACAAATTTCTATATAACAACAAAATAATTAATAGTTCAAGTATTCTGCTATTTAGTTTTAACACTATCTTACTATAATAATTTGTAAAACTGTCTGGTTCTGATCCACTGAAACCAGTGAGTTATTGAGAAATATGGTAGTCCATGAAAGTAAAAGTAACAAAACTATTCCTTTGAAATATGCATCCAAGATGTAAATTTTAAAAGAAACTCCTACATTCCTCTTAATTTTTTTATTATAATCCACAAAAGAGATTAACTGCAGTGATAATAGTAAGGGGGAAAGTAATTATTCAAAATATCTTTTTATTTAAATCTAGAAAAAGATGAAAAATATAAAATTAATTTTCAGACAACAATACTCACTTTAAGACACCCTTTCCAAACACTTGGTGCAATTAAGGTATTGGTCAAGAAGTTGGTCTTCTTTTCAACTATCATATCTCTCACAACTTTAATTTAGTTCAGTCACTCTCAATTCCCAGTTTGGAAAAGAGTGATGATAATCCTATACCTAGCAGAAGTAAAAAGGAATAATATAACTCATCTGCATCTGAGATTGTTCTTTCAGTTGTGTTTATAGAGCTGTGGTGGGTTGACCTTGACTGGATGCCTGGTGCCCACCAAAGCCACTGTATCACTCCCCCTCCTCAGCTGGACAACAGAGAAAAAATATAACAAAAAGGCTTGTGGGTCAAGATAAGGACAGTGATATCACTCAGCAATTACAATCACGGGCAAACCAGAGTTGAGTCAGGGAAATTAATTTAATTTACTACCAGTCAAAATCAGGGCAGGGTAAGGAGGAATGTATTGGGTTTGCACATTTGAACTTAGATAAAGTTAAAATCTTCAACAGGGCTTTGTGCATTAAGTGCCAATAAAAGTTAGAGTTTGATCTGGGTCATCAAAATTATTTCAGCACCTAATCCAGTGACAATAAAATTACTTCTAAGTTCCTGTGTTTCATGATTTTCTGAAAATGTTGTTCATAGTTATTTTGCAGCTGACAAGAAAAAATGTAAAGTATATTAAAGAAGGAGAAAGAGGAACAAGAGAAAGAAGAGAAGATGATGACCTTCTTGTGCTTAGACATTAAAATGATATTCCTCTACATTGTGCAGCCTAGTTCTATTAAGATTCACTGGACAATGAATTATTCCAATTTTAGATTTTTTTAAATCAAGGTAACACTTTGTTAAAAGATGCATGCTTTGTCCTTCAAGGTGAATTGTCCTTTCACTTTTTAATGTTTTAAGTTATAATAACCCAAGATAATATAAGTCCATGCATATAAGTATAGAACCTCATGCATTCATACTATGTAGTAATTTTGCTTCAGTATTATGTATTGATTTGGATGGTCATCCCTAAGGAAATTAGACAAAGAAAGGACATGGTTAATATTCCATACATAGGCAAGACTCTTATTAATGTCAGGCAGTTTTCTGTCATTTTAGGAATAGAGAGTCTGTATCTCTTGATTCATCCTTTGTAAACATATTTAGTTGTAGATAGAATAACAACAAAAGCCTGACTCCCTATCCCACTGTAAAATTTCAAGTGTCTGTAAAAATATTGAAATTTTACGGTCAAAATGCATCTCTTGTTCTTTTATAGTGACTCCTTTACAAGTAATGATACCAAGCCAACATTCAGAGTAATAAATATAAGAATCTGGTCAATAGCTAGTAGCAATTTCTCCTTTACCTCAACAGGCTTCAGATCATGTTACACAGAAATAACATAATCTGTTACGTTTACTTCTTCACACTGAAGGATGTGGGGTTTATGTATGTGCGTGTCTAAATGTTTTGAGGCATTTCATAATGATCAATGTTATGGCAACCACTCTAAAGCATGAACCAGAAACTAGATCTAGTCATTAATATCTCTGTTAGCTTCATATTTTTGATACTACTGTATTTGAGATCTTTCCTTGCCCCTTGTTTTCAAATATCAACTCAAACTGTAGGATTTTTTGTTAAAATATTGAAACGTATTGAAAAAAATTCTATTAAACTAAACCAAACCAAAAATTAACTTCACAAAAAATTTCAGTCTTACTTGCAAAGCAGTTACACACAGTTGTCTTTTGTTGGAGCTTTTTTCTTCCACTATTTTCTTTTAATATTTTACTATACTTTAGAATTATTTACATATATGTAATTATGACTTTATAATACTTCACTACCACTGTTTTGAACAGAAGTTAATGTTTGCACAGTTCTAATACAAACATTCTTATCCATTGTGCTTTGGAAATAATTAGAAATAATATGAGTGAATAAATCATAAATCAGAAAGAACACTGCAGTTTGGTATAGAAAGTATCTGGTTATGTAGATGTAGTTATCACAGAGTTGAGGGAATTCTTGGAACATGACCCATATGCAGACTAAGAACTTCATGCATAGAATCTTAACACTATGAAGGAGGCCGAGTTTGGGCACTGTGAAGAGAAATAAGAGAAATAACAAAGTATTACTTTTTAACAGTTCAGCCACCCCTAGCATCAGTATTTTTCAGAAAATAAATTGCTAAATGTACAAATATAAAATACAATCCTCTAAGTGATTCGGCTAAAATTCTCAAAGGTACTAAACACTGGACCAACTTTCAGGAGGAGTAGGTCACCATGCTTTAGCAGACCTCTTTTCATGAGAGAAGCCCTGTTGACTACTCTTATGAGTTAGTCATGTATCTGTAGGATATTCAAGTGAGAAAGCAAGTTGTAATGAGTGGTGATTTGTTAAACTTAGCCTATGAGCTATGCCAAATTGGGGTTTAGAAATCATCTCTCATGGGAATAACATGGAAGTGTAAAAACAACTTAATTTAGACTTTCAAAAAAACTTTGAAACCTCCCTCTTCTCCACTGACCTGCAAGTTTATTTAACTATAGTTTATAAACCTTTGTTTCAAGGCTAAATTTAGGCACATGTACCTTTTTGTTTTGGAAGCAGTCATAGTTGTGTTAAGATATTTATTAACCTTGTAAAAGTTATTGTATGTAATGTGGATGAAATATTCTATAGGCACTTGGGTGAAATCTCACGATCGCTTGCCCTTGTTCTTGTGGGGGACTTCAACTTCCCAGACATCTGCTGGAAATACAACACAGCAGAGCGGGACCAGTCCCAGAGATTCCTGGAATGTGTGGGGGACAACTTCCTAACACAGCTGGTGAGTGAACCAACCAGAGAAGGTGCCCTGCTACATCTCCTCCTTGTGAACAGAGAAGGACTGGTGGATGATGTGACAGTTGGAGGACGACTAGGGCACAGCGATCATGAAATAATAGAGTTCAGGAGAGGGGGCAACAGAACTGCCATCCTGGACTTCCAAAGGGCTGACTTTGTCTTGTTTAGGCGCCTGCTTGACAGGATCTCTTGGGAGATGGTCCTGAAGGGTATAGGGGTCCAGGAAGTCTGGGCACTCTTTAAGAAGGAAGTGTTTATGGCTCAGGAGCAGGCAGTCCCCAGGTACTCTAAGAGGAGCAGGCGGCAGAGAAGACCACCCTGGCTGAACAGGGAGCTTTGGCTGCAACTCAAGGAGAAAAGGAGAGTTTACAGCCTTTGGAGGAAGGGGCTAGCCACTCACAGTGATTACAAAGAGGCTGTGAGGCTATGCAGGGCAGAAATCAGGAGGTCCAAAGCCCAGCTGGAAATTAATCTAGCTTCAGCCATCAAAGATAACAAGAAATGTTTCTATAAGTATGTCAGTAGCAAAAGAAAGACCAGAGAGAGTCTCCATCCCCTGCTAGATGCTGAAGGAAACTTGGTAGAAGTGATGAGGAGAAGGCTGAGGTACTTAATGCCTTCTTTGCCTCAATCTTTAATAACAAGACTAGTTGTATTGAGGGAATCCAGCCCCCTCAGCCAGATGATAGAGAGTGGGAGAACGACCCCCCTGCAATCCAGGAGAGAGTCAGTGACCTACTGCATCACATAGACGCATACAAGTCTATGGGACCATATGGGATACACCCGAGGGTGCTGAAGGAGCTGGCTGGGGTGCTCGCCAAGCCGCTTTCCATCATTTACCAGCAGTCCTGGCTGACCGGGGAAGTCCCGACAGATTGGAAACTGGCCAATGTGACGCCCATCTATAAGAAGGTTTGGAAGGATGATCCCGGAAATTACAGGCCTGTCAGCTTGACATCGGTACCCGGGAAGCTGATGGAGCAGCTCATCCTGAGTACCATCTTGCAACACATGCAGGACAACCAGAGGATCAGGCCCAGTCAGCATGGGTTTATGAAAGGCAGGTCCTGCTTGACAAACCTGATCTCCTTCTACGACAGGGTGACCTGCTTATTGGATGCGGGAAAGGCTGTGGATGTAGTTTACCTTGATTTTAACAAGGCCTTTGACACCATTTCCCACAGCATTCTCCTGGACAAACTGGCTGCTCGAGGCTTGGATGATCGCACGCTTTGCTGGGTAAAAAACTGGCTGGATGGCCGGGCCCAGAGAGTTGTGGTGAATGGAGTTAAATCCAGTTGGAGGCCGGTCACGAGTGGTGTCCCCCAGGGCTCAGATTTGGGGCCACTCCTGTTTAACATCTTTATTGATGATCCAGACGAGGGGATCGAATGCACCCTCAGTAAGTTTGCAGACGACACCAAGCTGGGTGGGATGTTGATCTGCTCGAGGGTAGGGAGGCTCTGCAGAGAGATCTGGACAGGCTGGAGCGATGGGCTAAGGCCAACTGTATGAGGTTCAATAAGGCCAAATGCCGGGTCCTGCACTTGGGTCACAACAACCCCCAGCAGCACTACAGGCTTGGGGAGGAGTGGCTGGAGAGCTGCCAGTCAGAGAGGGACCTGGGGGTGTTGATTGACAGCCGGCTGAACATGAGCCAACAGTGGGCCCAGGTGGCCAAGAAGGCCAATGGTATCCTGGCTTGTATCAGAAATAGCATGGCCAGCAGGGACAGGGAAGTGATCTTACCCCTGTACTCGGCACTGGTGAGGCCGCACCTCAATTACTGTGTTCAGTTTTGGGCCTCTCACTACAAAAAGGACATTGAATTACTCGAGCGTGTCCAGAGAAGGGCAACGAAGCTGGTGAAGGGTCTGGAGCACATGTCGTACGAGGAACGACTGAGGGAACTGGGGTTGTTTACTTTGGAGAAGAGGAGGCTCAGGGGAGACCTCATTGCCCTCTACAACTACCTGAAAGGAGGTTGCAGAGAGCTGGGGATGAGTCTCTTTAACCAAGTAACAAGTGATAGGACAAGAGGGAATGGCCTCAAGTTGCCCCAGGGAAGGTTTAGACTAGATGTCAGGAAGTATTTCTTTACAGAACGGGTTATTAGGCATTGGAATGGATTGCCCAGGGAGGTGGTGGAGTCCCCATCCCCGGAGGTGTTTAAGAGTCGGGTCGACATAGCACTGAGAGATATGGTGTAGATGGGAACTGTCAGTGTTAGGTTAATGGTTGGACTAGATGATCTTCAAGGTCCTTTCCAACCTAGTTGATTCTGTGATTCTGTGATTCTGTATCAATCTAATTAACTGAACTTATTTGCAAACAAAACCTTTGTGCTATCAACAATAACTAATGGTTTATAGCTCTGTTAGATACATTTAAGATAAAGCCACATAAATCTTAAGAAGAAGTTAATAAACTGGGCTGTCCCTGTAAATGCAATAATGAGAGACTACTCTGAATACTTAAGAATAAAAATGTGAAGAATGTGATGCCAGGAAGAGTTTCCTTTCTCTCCACCCTCTCATTTCTTCATGCTAAACAAGTATAAACTGCAATGAACTCATATGAGAGACACAGTCACAGTAGCTTCTAAGATAGCTCTTCAGAAAGCCTTGACACTAAATGAATGACACTTCTTGCAGCATCATTAAGATGTGTCACTTACTGAAATAGCAGCTGAAATGGCTCTGTGGACAGTGTCACTATGGGACTTCTAGTTGCTCTTACATTGATACTGAAGAATAAGAAGGCACAGACAGTTAAGGCATTAAGGTATGCTTGTTACCTTGAACAGTGAAATTCTCTGGTAGTTTGGGTGACTGTTGTGGTTTGAACTCAGCTGGTAGCAAATTGCCACATGGCCAGTTGTTTATTCCTGCCACTCCCCCCCCCCCCCCCCCCCCCCCACGCCCCCCCCGGTTGAAATAGGGAAGGGACAAAAAACGGAATTTGTAGGTTGAATAAAAAATTATTTAGCAACACTAACAAAAAAACAACAGTAACAGTAATAGTCCAAAACCGGTAAAATGCAGTAGTGGCTCACCAAGCAGCGACCAGTACAGAGCCCGTCCCCAGCAGTGATCCGATCGCACCAGACAATCGCGCCCCACTGATAGGGAAACCTGGGAAAAAAAAAAAAAAATGTGAGAGAGCACGCACCCACCTATATGCTGAGCTTGACATCACATGACATGGAATGCTCCAGCGATCAATCAGGACCCAGCCCTTCAGCTGTGCTCCCTCTAGGCCCAAGGAAAGTTAACTCTATCCTGGCCAAAACCAGGACAGTGACCTGAGTCAGGACACATTGACCAATTTAGTTAAATGACAAGTATTATTGTTAATATTGTTTAAACCTATTTAGTTAAGACTGAAAAAAATGAAAAAAGAGGGAGGTAAGAAAAGAATAAAAGAATACCAAGAGAGTGAGAGAGTATTAAATGGCTTTAACAACCACCTTAATTCCCAGTCCTTCAAGACAGACAGTGTTCTACTTAATTTTATTTTTTTCTTAAAGAAGAATGTATTGTTTCAGAGTGTCCTGGTTTCAACTGGGATAGAGTTAAATTTTCTTAAGCTGAGAAGGGTCACAGCTGGAATGCCAGACACAGATTGGCCGATGGAGTATTCCATATCATGTGAACTCAGGCTCAGTATATAAAGTATGGGTGGCCAGGAAGGAGATGGGTTCTCTCTCGGTTCTGGGATTGTGACTGCGGGATCTTTGTTCTTTCAGAATCATTAGTTGGAAACGGACTGGGTATCGGTGGGCAGGTAGTGAGCAATTGAATTGTGCATTACCCATTTGTACTTTCTATTATTGTTATTGTTTTATTTTATTACAATTATTAAACTGGCTTTTATCTCAACCTATGAGTCTCCCTTTTTCCCTCCAATTCCTTTCCTATTCCCCTGGGCAGGGGGAGGGTGAGCGAGTAGCTGTGTGTTGTTGGGCTGCCAGCAGAGTTCAAACCATGACACTTAGTCACTTAGATATCATTAAGTTTCATTAAATATATCCTTATTCAGAAGAAAGAGAATGAGTTGTAATGGGCTGATCCTCATTTTTATTTTTTATGTTGAGGTCAACTCTCGTTTCCTTGAAAATAAGAGAAGTACATTGGGGAAAAAGGTAAAAGCATAGCAAATCTAGAAAATGCAATTACCTCTGTCCTGGTTTTGGCCAGGATAGAGTTAACTTTCCATGGGTTGAGAGAGAGCACAGCTGAAGGGCTAGGTCCTGATTGATCACTGGAGCATTCCATGTCATGCGACGTCAAAGCTCAGCATATAGGTGGGCGCATGCTCTCTCACATGTTGTTGTTTGTTTTGTTTTTGGTTTCCGGATTGGCTTCTCTGGTGCAGTCGAGAATCGCTGCTGGGGACGGGCTCTGTACTGGTCGCCATTTGGTGAACTACTACTGCATTTTACCTGTTTTGGACTACTATCATTACTGTTGTTTTTGCTAGTAAATTTTTGTTATTTAACCTACAAATTCCTTCTTTTTTTTTGTCCCTCCCCTATTCACTGGGGCGGGGGGGGGGGGGGGGGGGTAAACAACTGACCACGTGGCGATTTGCTACCAGCTGAGTTCAAACCACGACAGCCTCCTACAAACTCGGTGTTGGAAAGTGGCAGTCTAAAACTGAAGGATGTAAACTTTTAGCATTTCCACTGAGTCCATACTGCATTGTCTTATTGATAAAGTTATATGTTGTTGCTGAATTGGAGAGACATGGATTTGATGGATGGACCACTCAGTGGATAAGGAATTGGCTGGATGGTCTCACTCAAAGAGTTGCAGTCAACAGCTTGATGTCCAAGTGG
Organism: Strix aluco; assembly: GCF_031877795.1. Taxonomy (NCBI): domain Eukaryota; kingdom Metazoa; phylum Chordata; class Aves; order Strigiformes; family Strigidae; genus Strix; species Strix aluco. The sequence goes on from NC_133933.1 coordinate 84,607,956, forward strand.
ATACCACTGACAAGTGGTATTCCTCAGGGGTCAGTGTTGAGACCAGCACTGTTTAACATCTTTGTCAGCGACATGGACAGTGGGATTGAGTGTACCCTCAGCAAGTCTACCAATGACACCAAGATGTGTGGTGCAGTCAACATGCTGGCGGGAAGGGATGCCATCCAGAGGAACCTTGACAGGCCTGAGAGGTGGGCCCGTGCAAACCTCACGAAGCTTAACAAGGCCAAGTGCAAAGTCCTGCCCATGGCTCAAGGCAATCCCAAGCACAAATAAAGGCTAGACAATGAGTGGATTGAGAGCGGCCCTGAGGAGAAGGGCTTGGGGGTATTAGCAGATGGAAAACTGACTATGAGCCAGCAATGTGCGCTCACAGCCCAGAAAGCCAAATATATCCTGGGCTGCATCAAAAGAAGTGTGACCAGCAGGTCGAGGGCGGTGATTCTTCCCTTCTACCCTGTTCTTGTGAGACCCCACCTGGAGTCCTGTGTTCAGCTCTGGGACACCCATCATAAGCAAAGAAGGAGAAAAAGGAACAAGAGAAAGATAAGAAGATGATATTCTCATACTTAGATATGTTGGACCTGTTGGAGCAATTTCAGACGAGGGCCATGAAGACGATAAGAGGGCTAGAGCACCTGTCCTATGAAGACAGTCTGAGAGAGTTGGGGTTCTTCAGACTAGAGAAGAGAAGGCTCTGGGAAGATCTTATATCAGCTTTCCAGTACCTAAAGAGGACCTACAAGAAAGCTGGAATGGGACTTTTTAAAAAGGCATGTAGTGATAAGACAAGGGGTCCTATCACTGAAAGAAGGTAAGGAAGAAATTCTTCACTGTGAGGGTGGTGAGACACAGGAACAGGTTGCCCAGAGAGGTTGTGGATGCCCCCTCCTTGGAAGTGTTCAAGGCCACATTGAATGGGGCTTTGAGCAACCTGATCTAGTGGCAGGTGTCCTGGCCCATGGCAGGGGGGTTGGAACTAGATGACCTTTAAGGTCCCTTCCAACCCAAACCATTCTATAATTCTATGTTTGTGTCCAAGAAGAAAAAAGAAGCAGCTACTTCTTCTGCAGTTACAGCCATGGAATAGATGACTAATATGCTGTCTTGATCAACTGAGGTAGATTTTGTTTTAGAAGGCAGAAACAAGATAAGGAAGAAAAAGGTGCTAATTTAGAATACAACACAGAGGAGGCTAAGAACATCATGGACATCTCATAACAGTGTTGGAAAAGAGATCAAGGAATACCTCAGGTTTAAGGCAATGAAAACTTGAAGAGCTCATTAAGTTTACCAAAATCTTTGGTGAGTCTCACCCCTTCTGCTCATGCATTTTCCTTTTATCTTTATTAAAAAGCTTAAAGTGAAAAAGATATCTCATTGTCTCATTACTTTCTACAATTATTTATTACTTCATCAATTGCATTCTATTGCTTTCTTTCTTAGTCCCCTGGTCTTCCAGATGCAGTGTTAGCATGATTCCTGGGATTGTCAATATCTAATTTGATTTGATATGAGTTTGTTTTTCCATCTTTCATTTTTGTTAACCTTATGACATATTTAATCTATCAAGCTGATCTAAAGTGTGCATCTCTTCTCTTTTCTTCAAACCAGACAGGCTAACGGTTGTTTATGAAAACACTGCTTTTATTATTTTTTCCTCTTTCTTTTTACCATAAGGAAGAAGAAATAATATAAAAAAATTGATTATATGTTTTCAAGTTGCAAACATATGAAAAATATCCTATTTCTCCTATTAGTTTACCACATTGTGGAAATAAAGTAATGAGAAAAAAAATAATCACTAGGTGCCTGTAACATGTTACAATGACTTGCTATTCATGCATAGGACTAGTAAATTCCACTCAGCTGAGTTACAACTCATCTTTGGCTAGGTGTAGTTTGGGTTTTTTTCATTTCTAGTTCATTGCCCTGCACCATAAATTCTCCAAATATGCTGTTATTGTCTTTTCCTCCCTTTCACTTTTTAATGCACTGATTATGAAATAATACACTACTTCCCCAACATTATATGGTTCATTAATCTGATACATAGATAGCAAGCCAGTATAGAGATATAAAAGTGCTGTTGCACTAAGGGGATGGACAGACTCCTCAAAGACTCATAATAAAAAAATGGGTACCTTTCTGTTGATTGCAGTGTCCACAAATCACATTTTTTTTTCCAGACAGATTGTAGAAGAAAATATTTTTAGAGAGATAAATGAATTGAAAGAGCCATACAACTGAGCACTTTCAAACAGTATGACAATGCCAACTTCTCAGAGAGGACTTAACACTTTGGTTACTCTGCTTCCAAACCCCCTTACTATTTTCCATTTCTCCATGCAAGAAACCCATTTCAGAATTATTGATTGCCATCCCATTTATTCATGCATACATCACTGAATACAAATGCTGCTATTTTTCATGTTCCCTCAGCTGCAGGCACTGGTGGGCAAACAACTAATTCCTTGCGGAAGGTAAACAATTTTGGCAATCCACACTCTAATATGTATGTTAGTGTTATGCAATTGTAATAGGCACATAAAACAGTATGTGTCCAAAGGCTCTTGCAAATGAAGTCATGGAAATTCTACAAGTCACAGGAACTACATTATTTTTTTGGTGAGGAAATATTTCGTCTGAGGAACGAGTGCATTTTTATTCCTTTAACTTTATAGTACATCCTGAAAGCCACAACACTAATCATAAGAGAAGGCATGCATGGCAGAATCTGTGGAATATATAGGTGGTAACTTTCCTTAGCTGTTTTCATTCCATTAGTTATTCAAGGATCATTATATTAACATAAACTGTGTCTTCAATCTAGAGTGTCATGCTAACAGGTTTACCTAATGGATGTTTTATCATCATTTAAATGCCTTGAATGCCAGACTGTCTTGAGAGACTGGGGAGGCTCAAGAGAAATGTCTGAGGTTGTAAAAAAAAATGTATAAAAAAGGTATTTAAAAGAAATTTATATGAAAAATGTCTAATGGTCAGATTCTATAGCTGCTGGATTACTCTACATCTTTTAAAAAGAGGAGGATCATCCAAGTTTCTTTGGACCTTTCCCTTACAGGGAAGACAAGTTACAGAATTTGTTTGGGACTGTGTCAAGAGTTTTTTTCAGAGTAAAGGTAGGATAAAGGAGATCAGAAAGGAACAGATGAGGGAAACTGTCAGGGCATGAACAACCAGGTGCTCTAAGAGGAGAAGGCGGCAGAGAAGACCACCCTGGCTGAACAGGGAGCTTTGGCTGCAACTCAAGGAGAAAAGGAGAGTTTACAGCCTTTGGAGGAAGGGGCTAGCCACTCACAGTGATTACAAAGAGGCTGTGAGGCTATGCAGGGCAGAAATCAGGAGGTCCAAAGCCCAGCTGGAAATTAATCTAGCTTCAGCCATCAAAGATAACAAGAAATGTTTCTATAAGTATGTCAGTAGCAAAAGAAAGACCAGAGAGAGTCTCCATCCCCTGCTAGATGCTGAAGGAAACTTGGTAGCAAGTGATGAGGGGAAGGCTGAGGTACTTAATGCCTTCTTTGCCTCAATCTTTAATAACAAGACTAGTTGTATTGAGGGAATCCAGCCCCCTCAGCCAGATGATAGAGACTGGGAGAACGACCCCCCCGCAATCCAGGAGAGAGTCAGTGACCTGCTACATCACATAGACGCATACAAGTCTATGGGACCGGATGGGATACACCCGAGGGTGCTGAAGGAGCTGGCTGGGGTGCTCGCCAAGCCGCTTTCCATCATTTACCAGCAGTCCTGGCTGACTGGGGAGGTCCCGACAGATTGGAAACTGGCCAATGTGACGCCCATCTATAAGAAGGTTTGGAAGGATGATCCCGGAAATTACAGGCCTGTCAGCTTGACATCGGTACCCGGGAAGCTGATGGAGCAGCTCATCCTGAGTACCATCTTACAACATATGAGGGACAACCAGAGGATCAGGCCCAGTCAGCATGGGTTTATGAAAGGCAGGTCCTGCTTGACAAACCTGATCTCCTTCTACGACAGAGTGACCTGCTTATTGGATGAGGGAAAGGCTGTGGATATTGTTTACCTTGACTTTAGCAAGGCCTTTGACACCGTTTCCCACAGCATTCTCCTGGACAAACTGGCTGCTCGAGGCTTAGATGATCGCATGCTTTGCTGGGTAAAAAACTGGCTGGATGGCCGGGCCCAGAGAGTTGTGGTGAATGGAGTTAAATCCAGTTGGAGGCCGGTCACGAGTGGTGTCTCCCAGGGCTCGGTTTTGGGGCCACTCCTGTTTAACATCTTTATTGATGATCCAGACGAGGGGATCGAATGCACCCTCAGTAAGTTTGCAGACGACACCAAGCTGGGTGGGATGTTGATCTGCTCGAGGGTAGGGAGGCTCTGCAGAGAGATCTGGACAGGCTGGAGCGATGGGCTAAGGCCAGCTGTATGAAGTTCAATAAGGCCAAGTGCCGGGTCCTGCACTTGGGTCACAACAACCCCCAGCAGCACTACAGGCTTGGGGAGGAGTGGCTGGAGAGCTGCCAGTCAGAGAGGGACCTGGGGGTGTTGATTGACAGCCAGCTGAACATGAGCCAACAGTGGGCCCAGGTGGCCAAGAAGGCCAATGACATCCTGGCTTGCATAAGAAATAGCGTGGCCAGCAGGGACAGGGAAGTGATCTTACCCCTGTACTTGGCACTGGTGAGGCCACAACTCAATTACTGTGCTCAGTTTTGGTCCCCTCACTACAAAAAGGACATTGAATTACTTGAGCGTGTCCAGAGAAGGGCAACGAAGCTGGTGAAGGGTCTGGAGCACATGTCGTACGAGGAGCGGCTGAGGGAACTGGGGTTGTTTACTTTGGAGAAGAGGAGGCTCAGGGGAGACCTCATTGCCCTCTACAACTACCTGAAAGGAGGTTGCAGAGAGCTGGGGATGAGTCTCTTTAACCAAGTAACAAGTGATAGGACAAGAAGGAATGGCCTCAAGTTGCCCCAGGGAAGGTTTAGACTAGATGTCAGGAAGTATTTCTTTACAGAATGGGTTATTAGGCATTGGAATGGATTGCCCAGGGAGGTGGTGGAGTCCCCATCCCCGGAGGTGTTTAAGAGTCGGGTCGACATAGCACTGAGAGATATGGTGTAGATGGGAACTGTCAGTGTTAGGTTAATGGTTGGACTAGATGATCTTCAAGGTCCTTTCCAACCTAGATGATTCTGTTATTCTGTGATTCTGTGATTCTGTGAACTAAAATGAGATCAGAGAGCGAATGTCAATTGATAGAACAGTTTAATCCAAGGAGAGCAATACAGTTCTGTTCAAAGTAACTTTATTTACACTTTATTCTAATTTCTGATGACAGTTCCAATATAATCAAGAAACAAAACCAAGCTGAACTCCAAGTTAGCTATCTCTAAGTTGTTATGTGAACTTTTGTTTGTAAAATGGATTCATTATATCACCAGAGAAAAAGCTAACTGCAAAAATTTCCAAACATTACGATTTTTCAACAGGCTGCCGAGAATGTTATTACTTTTCAGCACAGATTTTCCTGCATACAACAAGCAAAAGTAGTTTTTAAAAAACTGATTTGCTTGTTTTTAATACAGTGTTATTAAAAAACAACTTAAATGTCTTCCACTCCACCATCACCATTCATGATAGTAGTCATACAGCCCAACTAGAAACAGCTTTGTACTTGAGAATGGAGAGAGTTTTGTCCGTAAGCTAACAATACTGTTCATGACAATTTCACAGAAAGCTTTAGCTCTCTTAATGTGAGATGGCAGCATGGTCTGACTGAAGTGCCCAGAACTTCGGTCAGTTCAGAAGAGTTTGTCAGATAATCACCTATTTCCAACACACATGCAGCATCATTAGGTATACTCTGCATTTAATTAAGTATATTATGGTTGAGAGTATTATAATTTACTATCAGATTTTGAGCTGAATAATTTTGTTGGTTTTTTTCTTCTGCAAAATGCTGTGCAAGACAGCAATATCCCACGATTACAGAAAAAAAGTTAAGAAAAATACAGATTTTTCATACAAAAAAGCACTTTTGCAGTCAACAATATTTTTTGGTATCCCCTTTTTCTATTTTCATATTCAGAATTGCTTTGAAGTACATAAATTGTCTATTTCTAGTGTTTTGTGGTTGTGGGGTTTTTTTTCCATGTTGCACATGTTCTCATCTGATGCCTTCCTTTAAAAAAGGGGAAGAAGGAATATATACAGTGGAAGAGTTTTGTAGCAGATCTAACAAAGTAGAGGTTTCTGGGAAAGCATGGTTGATATGAAGTGTCAAAGGAAACAGTAGTGCTTTCAACGTAGTCTGAATGAAGAACAATCTCACATGAGAGAGGTACTTTAACATGATGAATATGATTCTATCCATCTATTGGACTTTTTCTACAGCAAGAATAAGATTTTTTAATTTTAATCTAAATGTCAAGCTGGTACACACTTCTATATATGTCAAACTATCTGCTTTAACATGATCTAATATAAATTGCATCCTGCAATTTATAATTCATGTTATAGGGAGTGAAGGGTTATAATTTTTTCAAGGGTAAAAGTGGCTCTTCCATGTTCACCATTCCAGAAGTGTAGTGGATATATCAGTCTCTAGTCTTAGTATTTTTATAAATCAAATAAATATTGAAAGATCACGTTAGTAAAAATGCATCCGCAAGAAAAAAAGAACTTGTCCGAAATGCAGACATGTGAGATAAGGAAAACATACAAGTTGCATAAACTACTCTCAAGTAAAGATATACATTTATTTCATAGAACAAGAAGAATATTTTCAATTTTTTTTTTTACCTACTGCAATTTTTCTTTCACTTTTGGCATGAACGTGTTCCATATGAAAAAGAAAATGACAATAGGAACATCCCCAGGTGACTGCCTGATATTATGAATTGTAAGAACACATTCTCTTCAGTAAAAATCTATGCCAACAGAAATGGGAAAAAATGTTTAAATAAGGATGATTTCAGATAAATTCTGAAATTATTTAGTTTTGGATTCATCTGATCTGCTACAGGATATCATTTCCCAATCAAATCTTCTTTTATTCTCTGAGCTGGAAAAGCTTTGCCTCTGGCTCACCTCTGTTTTTAAAGGCCTAGGTATATTATAGGGTACACTGACTTTCCAGAAAGGTTAGATGAGTGATTGAAACATAAGCCAGATAAAATCAGACTTTGTAGTAAACAAAACAAGGCTGTACCAATAAGATGACAGCCTAAACACAGACCTGTACTATCATTTGAGATGGCTTAGGGTATTGCACCTGACCTTAGCTTCAACTCTTACAAGCTCTGGGTCTTACTTACCTGGTCCATGCATCTTCCATCTTCCAGTATCTTTAAGATGGCACTAGTTGCATATATTTGGGCAACTAAATCCAAAGACTAGTGCAGTCCAGTCAGACAGCTGCATGTAAATAACCACGGGCTCATGCAGAGTCAAAAAAAAGTCATTGTAATCAACAGACACCTAACCAATACAGTCAACAGAGGAAGGAGAGTCATTTAACTAGGAATTGAGTTGTGAGACTCCACTGACTAAATGTTATGATTGGCATTTAGACACCTAGTGCAGATGTGGACACTAACAGGTCACCTCTATATAGCCATAATTTTAATTTTGCAATGGGATATACGTATATATTTATGTATCAGACAGCTAGAGATCATTGTGATCGGAAGGTTCAGAAGACTGACAAATCAGGCCAGTTTTAAACTGTAAAAGAAAACTTTTCTAACTTAACTAACAACACTCCTGGCTAACGCTTCGTTCTTATATCATATTAATCATCATTACTACATACAAAAAACTTGTTATTTTTTTACATGTATACGCTAAGTCAGTTAGTAGGATACCATACCACAGAGCTGATATGTTTGCACTGATGCAGTTAACACATGTAGTTGGCAGTGATGGCTATGGCTCTTAGCCACAGAGGTGATCTGGCTTGACAGCTGTTTAATAAGTGAACTTGGAAGAGAGGTCAGTTTGTCCTCTTTCTTTTCCAATTTTCCTTTTTCATGACTGATGTTTTTATGCTGCAGTCTCCCTCCCAATAAGGGGTGGTGGAGCTATGCTCCTGATAATGCATGTCTTAGTTTTGATTTTGCCACTCATCTATCTCACATATTCTGCAGAATGTCCTGCCTACTTGCAGTCCTTTGTACTTACGCTATGTCTGGCATTTTTTTTTTTTTTTTTTTTTAATTTGAAGGTCTCCTACATGCAACTGCATGTTTTTTCTCCTTTGGAGTTCATGTGGCTTACAAACTCACATGAATATGATTAGGACATAGAATCATAGAATCATTTATGTTGGAAAGGACCTTTAAGATCATCAAGTCCAACCATTAACGTAGCACTGCCCAGTCCACCACTAAATCATGTCCCTAAGTGCCACATCACACATCTTTTAAATACCTCCAGGGACGGTGACTCCAGCATGTCCCCGATCAGGCTGTTCCAATGCTCAATAACCCTTTCAGTGAAGAAATTTTTCCTGTTATCCAATCTAAACCTCCTCTGGCACAACTTGAGGGCATTTCCTCTCATCTTATCACTTGTTACTTGGGAGAAGAGACTGACATCCACCTTGCTACAAGTTCCTTTTACGTTATTATAGAGAATGATAAGGTCTCCCCCAGCCTCCTTTTCTCCAGGCTGAACAACCCCAGTTCTTTCAGCTGCTCCTCATAAAGCTTGTTCTCTAGACGCTTTATCAGCTTTTTTGCCTTTCTTTGGACACGCTCCAGCATCCCAATGTCTTTCTTGTAGTGAGAGGCCCAAAACTGAACATAGTAACTTCTCTCTGGCTATGCCATAACAGTGTTACAAAATGCTTCTATACTGTTGTTAGTTACATCATTTATATTCAGGTTCAAGTCTAACAAATACTAATTATACCCTTATCAGTAAGTACATTTTTTAATTTATAGGTAGCACAGGCCTCTCTTTTGGTGACATTACATGAATCCTGAATGAATGTCACTATTAATGTTAAACATGCTTCAGTGGCAATTTTTAATCAACATTAGGTTTTCATTTTTTTTTAATGAGATGCATTTCATAAAAATGTTATGACTTGCATTATAGAAAAAAGCAGCTTAGATTATCACACTAAAGCTGTTCTAATATTATCAGTTATTAGTTTATGGAAGCCTGTGAGGATACAAACCAATATTAATTTCTCAGTATCAGTTGTATATATAGACTTGCACTGTGATTGGAGGAAAAAAGGAATATTCAGCAAAGCGTTTGGGTGGCAGACACCTAAACACCTTAAAATATCAGTTGTGAAATTATCCCATCTTTTGCTAGAACTGGAATTGCACTACAACTTGGTGGAAAGCAAAGATGTCTTCTGCTTGTTACAATGATGCCTATCTACTGAGATGAGGATTCCGGTCTTTAAAAGTTTAATGCTATTGAATCAAGGTAACATTTGGATCCCAATCTTCAGCTGTATTCTGGATAAGTCCTAAGTATATTGCATAAATCCAAATTCTACATGTTCCTTTCCAAATTGCTATGCAGTGTTGGTATAAATCCTTAAAGAATTACCATCAGATAGAATATCTATTTTAAGAAAAGGTTTCCTGTCCAATTGAAATTCTTTGGAGAAAGCAAAATATTATCTTTAAGCCTTTTCTGCCTTTAAGGATATCACCAAAGTGGTCTGGGAATCTAGTTCTTCTATGTGTGCTGCCTGAGGCAGTAAACAGATAAGAGCAGATCAGATTATTCTCTCTCTCTGGTTGAGTGAAGTTGTTGCAAATCAATATTGTAATGAAGTATTATACATGCACTCATACTTTCCTCCAAGAAGTCATAACTGAAATGATTAAATTTTGAGTGTATTTAGGATACCCGATAAAGAAGAGTGTAGAAAGTTGTTACTTGGAGGAGATGTACCTCTAAGAACTAAAATGCAGGAAATGAATGGTTTCAGAGCAATCTCTTTTCAGGGTTACTTTTCACTTTAATATATCAAATGTGCTAAGCATTTTGAAAGGGAAAATAATGTTAGTTGTTCAGGGAATGTCCTTCAAGGCTCACTAGTGTGTAATATAGAAAGAGAAAAGTGGAAGGAATTTTGCAAACCTAATGAAAAGATCTAAATGTCTCTGCTCAGTACAAATTAACATTTAACGATAGGGAATAAACAGAAGTATCTTTGATCTCTCAGTAGTGAGAGATCAGTACTGGATCAGTGGTCATCACTACAGCAGGGAGGAATTTTTTATATTCCTGGGTCACTGTTTCCACTTGAGCTACAGGGAGCTGATCCACAGCTGAACTGTAAAAAGCAAAAGCATCTGGAGCCATGTTGCAAAGTATACTCCATAATCTTATTAGTGTTAATGCAAGAGGAAGTATTACAGGCCTGTTAGATCCCTGATATCCCAGACATTTCTAAGTCTGGTGGCAAAGGATATCTTCCCTTCCATAAGATTCCTAGTAATACAGAAACAGCACAATTGAAAATTTCCTGTAACATAGTATGGTCTGTTCTTAATGAACTGCATAATACTACAGAATAAAACATTTCTGCATATTTTTAATGTATGTATATATATATATAAATCTATAGAAAGTAGGCTAGGATTCTGTTTCTTTGAATTACACATCTTTAGAATATAAACCCCATTAGGGATGCAAAATAACCTCCAAATCCCAAATAACTGTATTTTAATAGCTTTTCTACTATTAAATTAAATTAAAATTAAAGAATCACTCCCACTTTGTGTAAACAGAACAGTCCTCTAAGTCATTTCATTTGTGATACATTTCTAGCACTATAAAAAGAGAAAGCAAAGTTATTTTGGCTTAATAATCAACCACTGTTAATATTGGAAAGCCAACTAGTGTAACTCTGTGGGTAAGGTTAAGGGATAATAACATAAATGGTACATAATGCTATGTAGCTTACAATGAGGGACTTTTAGAACGGATATATATATATCTCACTCTTGTTTAACACAGAAATAAAGGAGGTAACTGATCAAGCAGGTAACTGATGCTTATACATACATAAAATGGGTGAGTTCTGCCCATTGGGAGAAGAATAAGGCAACAAGACCACAATGTTGAAACCCTGCCAGACCTCCTAAGATTCTGGTTACTAGATTATGTAGCCAATATATTTAGGTAGTTTAATGTTAGAACCTTTGGTCTAAGTGTGTTTTCAATAAACCTGTGTAACTAACCAGTACCCAAGCCTTTTTTTAATATATATATATATTTTTTTTATTTAATGATAGCTCCTCTTCCAGGCATCCTAAAACAAACAATTAAAAAAAATGAAGCATCCATGTTTTCCTGCATATAACTTGAACCTCATTGAGAGATCTGCTCTGTTACAGTATATCCTCTCACAAAAATGGATAACTCACATACCTAGTAAAACCTGACATTAGAAGTTTTCACAACTTCAACAATTCCGAGGTAAGATTAGTAAATAGAAAACAGAATATGCAAAGTAAAATAGACTGAGAAGTCAGAGGGGTATCAGGCTAGAGGAGATCATGAAGGTGTAGATTTCCAGGAAAGGGAGATTTCTACAGTAACTTCCCTATGTGTGTAAGCTGCATTGTTTTTGAGTCAGAGTTCTTATATTTTTTAATTGATAATCTGTAAAACACATGCATGAAAATACTTTATTAAAGGGGTTTTAAAGAGCTATTTTTAGGGTAGAACGTAAGTATATTATTGTGGTGGGCAGCGGGGAAATTTCCTGAGATAAATCAAGAATTTATGATAATACTAATATGCAAAGCATAATTGTTTTGCCACAGTATCCACAACTAGCTCCATTTTGACTACTCACTGTGCAAAGTGATAATAAAAATTATTTTGACTGACCCTACACACAAACCACTGCTGATGTGTCTTTCCAATTGGTTTTGTTTTCAGGATTGGTGGAGGAGATGGGAAAAAAGAAGAGAGAAATGGAAGAAAAAAACATGAAAGCTGGATTTGTTAACAGTTCCCTTCTCCCATTGTATCTTTTTTCCCCCTTGCTTCTGTCTCCTTACATGGGATTCACCTTAGCTAAATGTGGATGTTTGCACGTCTGACTCACAGAGGACACTTTATGTAGTTGACAGTGAGAAGGAGGCGATTCTGCAGTTCAATTTGTCTAATTTATTTAGAAACCTGTGTTGGGATAAGATGAATTGGTCTCTGAAAGTGCCTATTTTTCTTTTTCTTTATTGGCTATGAAGAGAGCATGAGGTCACTAGATAGGATATACACATTTACATTGACATGTCTAAGCTAAGTGAGACAAATCCCATCCTTATGCTCAGCAGGGTGAATCATGTCAAAGTCATCACTTAAGAGAAATAGATGCATAGAAGATATATGATTGTGAATATCTTCTACTTGTCTGATCTTCAGAGTCTCCACTTTTTATCATATTAACTTTGAATACATATTAATTTTCAGTTCCAGTCTATCTCTCCTAGTGTTCATATATAACAATATTCTTCTTGAGTATATGAAGTACTAGAATTTAGTCTGAGTATGTATATGAGGCATGCCAGGGCATAAAAAAAAAAAGAAGGAATGCAAAGAACCGATAAACATTACAAAATTAAAAATATATATCCCTAAAGGGATGGATCAATCAATAAATAATAAATATGTACCTGTTGTGGGTTAACCCCCATAGGCAGAAAAACACCACACAACGGGACAATCACTTCCCCTACAGTGGGATGGGGGAGAGAATTGGATGAGTACAAGTGAGAAAACTCATGGTTTGAGACAAAGGCAGTTTAATAAGTAGAGAAAAAGCTTCATGCACAAGCAAAGCAAAACAGGGAATTCATTCACTACTTCCTATTGGCGGGCAGGTGTTCATCCATCTCCAGGAAAGCAGGGCTCCATCACGTGTAATGGTTACTTAGGAAGACAAATGCTATAACTCTGAATGTCCCCCCTTCCTTCTTCTTTCCCCTAGCTTTTATTGTTGAGCATGACATCACATTGTATGGGATATCCCTTTGGTCAGTTGGAGTCAGCTGTCCTGTCTGTGTGCCTTCCCAAATTCTTGTGCACCTCCAGCCTAGTCGCTGGCAGAACAGTAGGAGAAACAGAGAAAGGCCTTGATTCTGTGCAGGCACTGTTCAGCAATAACTAAAACATTGGTGTGTTTTCAACACTATTTTGGTCACAAATTCAAACATAGCACCATATAAGCTTCTGTGAAAATAATTAACTATATCCCATCTAAAACCAATACAATACTATGGCTTCTAATGTTTACTGATTTTAAGAATAAGTCTGAAAAAAGCTAAGAAAATTTTGGGAAACCTGATTTTTTTTTTTCCCTCTAATTAAATATTCCATTTATGTTCTTCTTATTTTTGCCACATATTCTATTCTTTGTTGAGTTTATTCTTGTTCATTTTGTGTTCTTCTTGCAAATTTAAAGTTATATTTGATAGTAGAGAAGACCCTTGCTTAAAGATGCTGAGCATAGAAATTTCCTGAAAATTAATTTAAGTTCCTGAAATGTTGTCTACTTTTTTAATTATTTTTTTTTCCTGCAGAAGCTGAGGTGAATAATGCAATACTAATGAGAAACTAAGATACCATTCCATCTTGTAGAATAATTATATTTAGACAGTCCCATTAATAACATTGCAAGTACATGTGTACGTACTCAGGACAGAAAAACAAAACTTTCATTATACTCTTCTGTGGCACATATATTTATCTATTTTGTGTCATTTATAACAAATATTTAATTTCAAATCTCTCTATTACTCTTATTCCTCTGGCCTGGAAAACTGACAAGATTATAGTTGGATGAGAGGTTCTCGGTGCCAAAAATCTTCCCTTGTTTTTATCAAGTAATATAAATTTCTCCCATATTATTTTTTTTTTTTTAACAGCCACTGTTAATTGTTAGCAGATAGGAAAAGAATTTGACTATCCAAGAATACAATGATAGTTCAAGTTACCAAGTGAGTTAGGTATGTGAAATGCATAGACCCCCTTAACAGTCTGGCAGGATTTCAGACAGGCAGCAGTACCATTAACACATCCTGGTTTCCCTAGTAAAGATAAGCTGAATCAATCGAACAATTGTTTTATTTCTTATGGTACCTGTAATGCAACCACTTCAGAGCACTTCAAAATATAACTAATTGACAGAGACATGAAATGAATAGCAGATGCAAGATATGGTTTTGTTTCTACAGCAAACCTGTTTGCCAAATACTACTGAACATTTCAAGCTGAGATGTTATGTTACCTCATTGTCACAGTACTGGGAAGCTAATGCCACCTAATACATAAATAACATTCTTGATTTCACATGTGCTAAGAACCTCAATAAATAGATGCACTGCAACGTACAAAATTTTATCAGTATGTTCAGGAAGAAGCACCTTATTTTGAGTATCTTTTGAAGTCACTGGCACGGCTCAGAGAGATAAAATTTTATTTAAAGTTTGAATGTGGAAATAATGTTTCCTTATGCTGATCTTGTCACTGAAGTTTAAATCTTGGTTATAATCTGCTATCTGTAAGGAGGAAAGATGCCAGAGCTGGGGGCTTATACATATTGCATGATTAATAGGGGAAAAAAGGAACACCCACAGACTTGTAAAAAGTCTAGCAATCTTTAATCATAAAAGATAATAAGCAGCATGAGCACAGTGAGCATGTAAAGTCCAGAACTGTATGTGTAAGTGCTTCCAAAGGAAGAACAAGTCTCTGTAAATATATGCTCCATAGAAAGCATAGCAAAATGTTATAGTCTGGACTTCTTTTACAATGCCTAATGAAACAAAAAAGGTGACACTAACTTTGTGTGAAATAATCAGATGTTCATACAGGATAGCAAGGCCCTTGGTCAATACTCTCCTAAAGAAATCTTCCTCAAGATCATTGTGCTAACACAAATGTAGAAGCAGAAGCACACAGTTTGGAGCAGGATGTGAGGACTTGCAGCTGAGTGAGGTAAAGGGAGCAGGGCTTATTCCCTTTTTGATAGGATCAACCCTTTTCCTCATATCGTCCCCAAAGTCACTGCTCATCCAGGAAAACCACAGTCACGCATAGACAGAGACACAGAAGTTTCACACCAGTGTCCAGAACACTACATCTGGCTCTTCTTTTCTGAGTGTTCAAACAACTATAAAGATGCAATGTTATTTACAATGTTAAGATTTTTATAGAGGACCTGGACTGAAATTTGGTATCAGTTTGCCTAAACCTAGATCAGAACTGTGTTACCCGTCTGTTTACATCTGGGTGACTCTTCCTCTGGGAGGTAAAGAGTCATCTTCAAAATGGTATTTTGGAAGTCAAGTGCTGAGTGAAGTTAAGAAGCTTGTAAAGATGGTAGGCCACTACAGGGTCACTTGATTCTGGAAAAGTGACATAATATACTGCTATCTGGAACTCAGATGTGTTTCATACCAACAGTTTATTACCTTTTTTTTTTTTTTTTTTTTCCTGTATGTTCATAATGCTCATATTTGACAATAAGTAGGCCGGCTCCATCCAGAGCTGAAATTAAAATTAAGGAGGATAATAGAACTACTTTTTGTTTAATTAACTTATTCATGGGGCTGAGTAGCGCAAATGGTTTGCAATAACATAAAAGCAAAAAAGTAAAGGATATTTCTGATCACTTGGTAACAGTACAGCTAAGGAAACACACCTTCGTGCAACCTGATTTGCTAGTTGAGATCTTGTAAACTTACAATGTTGTTGTTAATTAGAACATGATTCCAGATGGAAGCTAAATTCTTACGAATTTCATTTACTTCAGTAGAAAACAAAAGATAACAGCTAAAATAAATCAAATTTTGACCATCTTAATGATAGATACATACTTGCCACTAGAAGAAAAGGAAAGGAAAGAGAAGAAGAAAAAAATAATTGTGGCCTATTTCAGTGTGAAAACATAATTCTCATACACATGAAACAGTTTTGAACAGGGTTGTAATCAACAGTGTTAATCTATAAATCTGGATGATAATTTGAAGATATGACTGTCATAGAACATACACAGTATCTAGAGAATATATAGTATGTCTACACTGAAGTTTTGAAGTGATCACCATATCGTATTGAGATACCTAAGCTAGCTTTAGTTATTCACCTAGGCACTCACAGCAGTAGCAGAGCAAAGCTTAGGACCTCTGAACAAATACTCATGACTAGAAAACATGTGAAAGCTGAGGACTTTTCATATTAACAGCTCTTCGCTGTCTTCACTGATTCCTTACACATAGCTTGAATGTTGCTTATTGCACATTGTTTTCTTAAAAGTTTTGTATTACGTTTTGATATTGCACATATTTGTCTGATAGACACTGTTGCTTGTTTTCCTCAGTACATCATCTAATATTTGGACCTGAGTTTAGGGCTAGTTACTGAGTAGCTATTATTGTACTGTCTATAAATTTTCAGATAACATTGTCCTTCCAGTGATTTATTACAAAATAATAAATTGTCAGTTAAAAAAAATCATTGATCAATACAGCATATTTTTCTGTTATTATAAATATGAAAATAAGTTTGATTTAAATTCTGAATTTTTTTTAGATAACAATCAGTACTGCTTGGGAGATGAGAATGAAGCATGGCTTTATGTTGTATTTTCAGTGCTGATACTGATGTTCTAGGTTTTCTGTATAGACTAGACTAGACTAAACTAGACTAGAATTAAATAGTTCCAGTTGGAAGTGACCTATGATCATCTAGTCCGATTGCCTGAACATTTCAGAGCTGAACAAAAGTTACAGCATATTTTTAAGGCATATTAATATGCTTTTTCTCCTAGTAACATAGTGTTCAAATCCCTCTTAAACACTGACAGGCATCAGGCATTGACGACCTCTCTAGGAAGCCTGTTCCAGAGTTTGATGACCCTCTCAGTAAAGAAATGTTTCCTAATATGCAGTGTAAATCTTCCCTGACACACTAGACAAACCCAGAGTCCTAAACTGCTGGACATGCCTTTCATCCCTTTCACCAGAATTGTTCCCCTCCTCTGGACACATTCAAGTATCTTTTTTAAATTGTGAGGCCCAGAACTGCACATTATATCCAAGGTGAGGCTGCATCAATGCTGAATATAGCAGGATAATCACCTTTTTGACCATCTAGTTATGCTGTGTTTGATGCACCCCAGGATGCTGTTCACCCTCTTGGCTGCCAGGGCACACTGCTGGCTGCTATTGAACCTGCTGTCAACCAGCATGACCCAATTCTTTTCTGCAGGACTGCTCTCCACCCACTCCTCTCCTAATTTATACTTGTGCCTGTCATTACTCAATCCCAGATGAAGAATTCAGCATTTATTCTTGTTAGATTTCATGCCACTGATGATTGCCCAATGCTGCAATCCATACAGATCCCTGTGTAAGATCTCTTGTTCCTCAAGAGAGTTGACAGCACCTCCCAGTTTGGTATCATCAGCAAACTTACTATGGGTAAATTCAACTCCTGCATCCAGAACATTGATAAAAATATTGGACAGAACTGGCCCTAGAATTGAGCCTTGAGGAAAATTGCTAGTGACTGGCTGCCATCCAGATGTAGCCTTGTAATCCCTGCCATTCAGTCAGCTCTTCATCCAGAGCACCTTGTTCTTGCTCATCTCACAATTGGACAACTTGTCCGGAAGGATGCTGTGAGGGACAGCATCAAAAGACTTACTAAAACCCAGAAAAACTACACCTCAGCTATCCCTTCATCCACTGGGGGTGTGACCTTATCTTAGAAAGATATCTGATTAGTTAAACAGGACTTTGCCTTCATGAACCTATGTTGACTATGCCTGATGATTGCATTGTCCTTTACATGCCTTCCAATAGCAGCCAGTATTATTTTCTCCATAAATTTTCTAGGAACTGAGGTTAGACTAGTAGGTCTGTAGTTTCCTGGGTCTTCCCTCATGCCCTTCTTGTAAATTGGAATAACATTTTCTGGCTTCCCGTCATCAGGGACTTCCTAAGGCTCCTAAGACCTTTGGTGGATGATCAGGAGGGTTCCTGCTGTAACATCCGCTAAGTCCTTCAGTACTCTGGGATGAATTCCATCAGGCCCCATAGACTTATGAACATTCAACTGATACAACTGGTCCTTACAATTTTGGTGTCCACAAATGGAAGGTCACTGCTCCTGCAGTCATCGTCCTCCAACTCAGAGGACTGTGCAGCCCACAGTCTAACATTAATATTAAAGACTGAGGCAAAAAAGCATTAAATGTCTACACCTTTTCTTCATCCCTACTTGTCAGAAGGCCATCTTCATCATGTATCAGTCCAATATTTTCCTTAGACCTCCTCTTGGCATTAACATATTTTAAAAAGCCTTTTTTGTTGTCTGACACAACTCCAACAGAGCTTTGGTCATTCATGGTTTCTCACTACACATGAGAACAGCAGTTCTTGTAATCTTTCTGCGAAGTCTGACCTTGATTCCAGAGATCATACAATTTATTTTCCTGCTTCTTATGGAACTGTAGGCACTCAAAAGTAGATTTCCAGTGACACAACTAACTAGCTTCCTGAATAGCTTAAAGTTTACTCTCTTGAAATTTGGCAACTCTGCTGATCTTTTTTCTCATTACACCAAAAATTTTAACCTCAACCATTTCATGATCACTGTGGCCAAGACAGCCACCTACCATCACAGCCACCTACCATCATACCTCCCACGAGTCCTTCTCTGTTCACAAACAAGTCTAGGAGCACACCTTTCCTAGTTGGCTCACTGGGTACTTATGATGAGAAATTTTCTTCAACATACTTCAAGAATTTCTCAGATTCGCCTGTCACAACAGTCTAGTATTCCCACTAGACATCTGGCAAGTTGCAATCTCCCATAAGGACAAGGGTACCCATATAGAGAGTTCTCCTAATTGCCTACAGAATAACCCATCAGTACTATCATACTGGCTGGGTGATCAATAGTAGACACCAACAACATCTGTTTTGTTTTCCATCCCCCTAATCCTCACTCAGAGGCTCTCAACCACATCATCCCTAATTGTAAGGTCTGTAAAGACAAACCCCTTCCTTATATACAGTGCAACTCCTCCACCTTCACCTGCCCTGCCTACTCCTCCTGAACATCCTATAACTCTCCATCCCAGCACTCCAGTTGTGGAACTCATTGCAGTAAGTCTCACTAATACCAATAATGTCATAGCTCTGGGAACGGACAAAGAGATCAGCGTCAGAGTTCCCTCCCATACTTCCCTTCCCTGGTCACACAAGAACTGAAGTCAGAGAAATTTAGGTTAGAAAGACAGAGTTAGCAACTTTGTGATAAGAAGGGATTTCTCAAACGGGAAACTCTTGCTGTAACTAGCCTTGCTTCAATGCTATATGTCTCCAAGGAAACAGATCAACCCTATGTGTCTGCATTTCTTCTAGCATTTGAGATGTGTCATGATAAAACCTTGGAATGAGGCAGAACAGCTTGATGATGGGATGTTAACTACCTGCTTTAAATTCAAAATGCTATTGACTTCTTATCAACTTGGAAAGACTTTTCTCCTCTGGAACAGGTCTTTTTCCAACTGAAATTGTGTGGTGAGCCAGCAGAGATCATAAGTTTACTTATGACTGCCTTCACTCCTGTGGTTTTCCAAGTGAGAATGAATAGCAGAAAAGATTGAGTCATATGGAAAGAAATTTATCAGCAGCATATCAGATAATAGATGCCAACCTGTTTAAGTGATGATTATTTAATTATGTTAATTTAAATATTGCAATTTAGTGATGAAAAAGTAACTAGTCTACATGGTAATTTTATTTGAATGACTTTCTATTAATACTTAGTCTCAAGTGCTATGATCTATATTAAAGTTAAGCTAATGCAACATTGAAAATATGAATTAAGTAGTTAACTTGTAAGAAGTGAATTAATATAAGCAGTATGATTCTTTATTTAAATAAATTATTTCATCAACTATCTGTCTTTCCTATTTTATCTTTCTTCACATTATTAATCCTTCCTTTCTGAACATCAGACAATCAGAATTTGATCATGTACCAAAAATGTTTTTTACAAATAACATAAATATGACTATTACTGCTGAAGCTGAAGCCTTTTTTGTTTACAAGTCAAAAGTCCACTGTTAACAGGATCAAACTATGGAGGCAATACGAATGGAGTAATTTTGCACAAGTGTTCAGAGTAAAACAAATTAGTATATACATATAAGCATGTTTTGTGTTAGATACTTTAGTACAAAAGTACCTCTTTTTAAGACAGAAAAAATTGATAGAATTTTAGAAATAGATGGCAGCTTTGACTCGATAAAGCTACCTAAATTTTTGCAATGAAGTATGTCTTATCAATGGCGTATACCAATGCAAAATCAACATCTACACACACTCCTTAGTTCAAAACTGAAGACATAGTTCCTGTATTATATTTTTTCACCTAGAATCACGTTTGTCAATACGATCTACTGTACTTTCTTCGTGTGCAAAATTTCCAGTGGTACTGTGATTACTTGTTGTAATTCCACCTATATTAAAAATGACAGATGCAAAATATCCCAAGCAGCAGTTCTTAGCAGTTCTAAGTATTCATTTGTTGGAAAGTTTACAGTGTAAGAATGGACAATCAGGACACATACCCAATGGGTACAAAAGGCAAATAGGGAGGTGGGAGATTTCTTTTAGAAAGAAGAAAGACCATTACATTTTATGTTGGAGGCTCATCAGAGGTAAAGAAGAAGCACTTGAGAACAAGGTGGGATGGCAGGGAAAATACCCCATTTTTTTATCTCTTTATCTTTAGGAGAGGCAGAAGGAATGGGATTTGTGTCTTAGGGTCATCTGTCTCTACAGGTTTACTTTTCCTCTCTTGCAGAACTGTTGGTTTCTTTGTGTGTCTAGCTATTTAATTTGAGACATATAGCTTGATCTATTCATTTAGATAGATGTTGAGAGTAAGCACCCCAATTGTGATGATAAGTCAGTAGTAAATATTTACATAAGGTTAATAGTAATCAGAAAATACTTTAAGATAAAATAATTGTTTTATTTCAAGTGAATACTTTTATGTATTTTTACTTTCATTGGCAAAAAAATGACCTGTAAGAAACTTTTTCTCCTAAAAACTAATATTTCCATCTTTTCCTTTCTGTCTAATTTTAAAACTTTGTGGTTGCAGGGTAAATCACATGGAAGGGCAGGGGGTGAAGCAAACGCAAAAAAGAGATGAATTTTCCATCAGCAGGAGGAGCCAGTTCTCCCAGTTCACCCAGAAGTCTTACTATTGCTGTATTCAGTGGAATTATTAAGAACATGTGGCCAAGAGTGGGAGGAAGTGGGGCTACCCATCCTAGTTGCAGCTTGTACACAGACAAGACTAAACAGACTGTGAAACTGAATCTTGGGAAAAAGAAGTTCTGCTGTATATTTTAGCAATAAAGCCTGACAAATGATGATGTCTCCTCAAGATAAATGTCCCTAACTAAGTAGGAAAGCTATGAAGAAAACAGGCAAGGAAAAGGATGTGGAAAAGTGTTTCCTTTTAATGGAATCAAGACAAAAATGTTAGATTATTTTCTTTTTGGTTGTATGGTTTATAAATATTACTGGATTAAACTGAGGTCCTCAAATGGAGTTTCCCAAGTACATTGTTGGATTTAACCAGATAAACAAAGGTTATCTCAAAAGGTAAACAGAATCCAGGCTAGCACATCATGGAAGTAAATGGCCCTCCATCACTCTTAGGGTACTCCTGGTTTTGTGCTTCATCTTAAGATTTTCCAGAAACCTAGTGATATGGTCCATGCTTTCAGCCTGGGGGAAGAACAAGCACTTCTGTTGAGTCCTTTGACCCTACAGATACTATGGAATACTTTTTTAATATAGTTAAGTCAAAATAGTAGGAAATTAATCACAAATTAGATATGTTAGTGAAATCTGTGAAGAATAAGACTTTTAAAGAAGAAGTAGATGTCTGTGGAACCCTTTATGATCTAAAGATGGGCTATTTTTCTCTTAGAGATGCTGATTCAACTTCTTATCTCTAAGCTAGTGTTATTGTGAGAGGATTTACATTTCTCAAGATGCAGCTGAAGGAGAAGATTTGGAGGAGAATATTTGGAAGACACAGGAATAAGAGTTCAATTAGTTACAACTGACTCTCCAGGCAAATGTGAAAAAAATTCACTCTGTGTAGGACAACATATTCTTGCTGTTCAGAGACTAAAATTGGGTCCTGTGAGAAAAGCTGTTTTGAAACTCAGGACACAAACTGTCAGAATCCCTATTAAAGGAAGAGGTATTTCATATTATCTAGGGAAGCCTGGACTCACTTTGTTATTTCACTGCATGTACACTCCTTTTACATCTTTAGATAGTTCCATAGAACTATATAAAGAGAGCATGTTCTTATATACGTTCTCTACTAAGTTTTCACCTTTTTTTCTGCAGGAATGTATGTTTCAGATATATATATATAAATGAGAAAAACCTATAATCACATTCTGTGAACTAAGCTGATAGGATATAAAATGTCAATATACTTGGTCAGCTCACAGTTTAAAAAAATAATTTTGTAGAAACTCTAAGTTAAATGACATTGTTTTTTAGAAAAAAGGAATTATTTTTTTGTTTCATTTTTTAGATTTTTTTTGTTGTAATGAAATCTACTATGTTGTTTTCAACATCATCTACCTAAATAAAATTTCTGAGATTATACATAGTACACAAGTAATTTATTTGCCTTATCAGAACTACTACAGATCTTGTAGTAGTTAAATTTACAGCTTAGCTTGACTAAGCAAGAAATAAGTAAACAAAGAATGTATTTTTCATATGGTAATACAATTGGAATATGCACATTTTGTGGCCAATTATGCTATTTCCCAGGATTACATATTTGGCAGAAAAAAACAGAAGTCTAAAGCCAAAAACTGTCAGGGTCTATAATTGCTTTTCTGTGATATCACTAAAGTTAAAATTCATACTTATTGTTTCTGTCAGTTTCGTGATTGACACAAACAAGCAGGAGTATCAGCTGGGTATTTAGAATGTGGTTGAAGAAGATCTGGCCCAATGTTTGAACAAAAATATAGACAAATTTAAAATCTTATTCCCCATTGCAGTTTCAAGTAGTTCTGGTTTAAGTACATATATACAAATAGTAGACAGATATTTTATACTTCTAGAAAACCAGTACTATTGTGGAGAATCTAGAGGAAAAACCTAACCACATATACTGTATACTGTATACTCAGACTTTGTGAGAGCAGTTAGTTATGAAGGAATATCAAGATACTACTAGTAGAAACATCTTGTATCCTCTCATGTAATTAACCCTAAATGTTGATAGCTATTTTGAATTAGTCCACACATATATATACAAATATACCTTTCTCCTAGACATTATATATGCCTTTATGAGATAATGATTTTATGAGGAAAAAATGTTTCTAAACTTACTCAAAATACATCTTATTTCACTTCACTCTTCAGTTGTGTTTCTCACTCTACAATTCAGAATAGATATGCCTTTGGAAAAATCTGGTTTAGCTAGTTTATACTTCATTTTAAAATAAATAATTCAAATAAAATAAACTTTATTTCTTAACTCAAAACACTTTGTGAGTTATATTTCCCAGATGGTCGCTTACCATGCTAGGTAACAAGATTAGCATGAAATGTACCAAGGGACAACAAAATTACAAATTCTCTACTGGTACACTACAAGAAAGAAATGAGACACTTCTGGGGGGAAAAAAAAAAAAAAAAAAGCCTCAGTTAATACCAAACCCAACAATAGGTCTAAATTTTAAAAACTATAGTCCAAAAACCTAAATATATTATTGCATTATGCCATAATCTGAATGATATTGATATGCTGCTATTAAATTAGCATAAAATGTAAAGGTAAAACAAATTAAAATTTACGAGCAACAAGAATTATATTGATATGTTTTCTGTAATAGAAATAATTAAAAATGTTTTTCCCTTTTTGCAGTAGAAACTGAAAAAATAAATTTCCCAGGATACAGAAATTCTTGTTACAGCTAGTTCTCTTTAAACAAGAGAAACACTGCAAATGTGTAATATCTTTTTTCTTCCAGTTAATGATGAAGTTATTTGGATTACAAGTAGGGACTTTTTGTTAGTGACATGCACACGTGAAAGTGTATATGTCAGTGAATAGGTTTATGTGAGAGTGACACAATTGTCTCCCCTGACTGGATGGAACCTATGATATTGTTACATATAAGATGAATTTGGTCAGAAGGTTATGCTGTGGGAAATAAAATATTTTCAGAGAAGCTGAGTGATAGGAGAATTACAAAATCTGTAACATGCTTTAGCAATAAAAATAGTTTTCTGTTTGCCTATGTTAAAAAAAAAAAAGATGAAATACTGAATTTTGGTATTTCTGATACAATTCTTTTTCACGCAGTTGATCACACAGTTAATTCCTAGACCTTTGAATGTTATCAAAATTATTGTTTTATGCTTATAAATGTAGATAGCCTTTAATAACTGTTAGACTAATACAAATCTTTCATAAAAATGCAAGGAGGATGCATTTACATCTATCATGGGATGAAAGGAAAAGCTGTTTCTTGGAAAATTGAAACCTGTCATACTGAATGTTAAGATAAATTTCTAGAGACTAGATGATGAGTGGAGCTCCAGAGCAAAGAGAGAGAGCAAGAAATGTATATTCATAATGACCCTTGTTGCCATTGTTCTCAAGCCAGAACCTCTTTGGGGCTTCTAGTTTCTTTCTTAAATAATTATGAAATTAATAGTAAAAAGAACACTGAGGTATTTGGGTTAACAACATAAAACACAGTGTAATAATATGAATTCTGCAAAGAAAAATCACATCTCATTAATTTACAATAATTCTTTGAACATGTCAAAGTCATAGGTAAATCCAAGAACAAGGGAATAGTCACTGAAAGGTAGAAAATTCCTATCTGATTAAATACTTCTTTTACACAATGACTAACTAAACTGTGGATCTCCTTAAGTGAAAGTTGTTAAAGCCAAAAACTCAAAAAGACTTAAAAATGGGATTTTGACTTTTAAAATTATTTCTGGTCATAACATTTGGAATGGATTCTGAGACCTCTTACACAGAAGTTTAAGTAAGTCCCTATCTGTTAAAAACTAGGAGCAAAAATAATGTGGGTATAATGATAAATACGATAGTAAGTAGTACTATGCAAGTATATGTGATTAATTTGCCATTTAGAGGTTTAAATTTTTTTACTTTCTAATAAAACAAGAAGCAGATTGCAGGAAATATTTATGTACTTATCAATGAAAATCAGCTACTTCTGGCTTTCTGTCTCTTATCAAAGACAGGATCTATCCTTTTCAGGGAGCAGTGATGGGTGGTTTTCTGCAAGGGAAACAAGCCCACAAGGCGATGGCAGGGCTGGCAGAACAAGGACATCACCAACAAGGGCACAGTCCCATGGTGACTGAACAAGGTGAGAAGAGCAGGTTTGGTGATGGTAACCAAGGTCAGCCAAGAGTCTGGTGTTTGCCAGACAAGTCTGTGGTGATGAGGAAGTCTGAAGGTCAAACCAGGATGTCAAGTCAACATGGCAAGGCCAGGATCAAAAAAATGCAAAGCCAGACACAGGCATACCTGTACTGTTGCTCAGAGAAGGGCCAAGGCAAAACACCTGAGCTTCTCTGCAGCTCACCTAATGAGGCTTCTCACAGTTTTTTCTCACAACTAGTTCTCCTCCCAACAGCCAGATCCAAGGTTACACAGCTGCACTACATCAGAGTTGGCCTTGAGTATGGGCAGCCAAACCCCTGCAGCAAGACTACAGAATTTGGTGGTGCACTCATTGTATGGGCTTTTTTTTTTCTTTCTTGAACTTAAATTGTTACAATTTGGTTGGTATTTAAGTAAGACAACACTGCCTGTAAAGTTCCTCTTTAGGAGATAATATAAATTTTATGAACATATTTGTTCTGTCTTATTTGGGTGGTTGCTAACTCTTTTCTCTGTTAAGGACCATAGTTTAAGTTACTAGGAATTGTTTGCCTGTATATCTGTCTGAATACAACTTTTAACATGCTGGAGTGCAGATATTGATTGGAGAGGGCACACTGAACTTATGTCTTCACATGAAAAAATATTAATGGTAATGGAGAAGGGTAGCTACTTAAAATAATTTAATGTTCTAGGCTTTCAGTTGGAGGCTTATCCAGAACAGACTTCTGCTGAAATGAGGACTGATAATTTGTTTTCATTAAAAACTATAAAATACTCTCCTCTTTTCTAATTGTTTCTTCTAGTAACCTTGAACCAAGTAGTCAGTAATGCACCAGTTCATTATAATAAATGGCTGACAGGTATTAGTGTGACTGTTTCTTGAGCCTAACATCACTCTTTTTCAGGCCACAGACTTCAGTTACTGAGCTTTGGATCCATGCCCTTTGTCACATCCATGTGTTGCTTTGTGCTAATCTATCATTGCCCTAACGATTTTATGTTACAGAGATCAGTTATTAACAATGACTAGATTTATGGTTTGGGTTTTATTTTTGTCTGCCTGTCATTTTATTGTCATTTGCTAATGCTTTTATGAATAAGAAAATACACTGTGTTGGAAATTTTTTACCTTTAATCTCTTTTAGAACTGCTGTGTCTTACTATTTGTGGTAATCACTTTTTTGGATGGAATGCCAGGTAGGATATCCAAAGCCTTTGGTGCATCTGTTCCAGTCTGTCATAGCGCTCTGGCCTGTATTACAGAACTGAACCTACCAAAATTTGTGATTTATCATCTGTTTCAAGTCTGAAGTGGGACAGCCGGAGACCTAAAAGGTGTTTAAAGACAACATAATACTTGTAATAGTAAATAATTTAACCATACTAGCGAACTATAGGCTGGAGTGTTCATTCAGTTTGGATTTTTAGGCAGGTGGGCTTGTAGAGTGACTCCTGCAGATAACTGACTAGTGAAAGTAGTAGGGATCTTTGCCAGACTGCTGGCAGCAGGCAAGCAGAGTATAAAAAGAGTAATCTTTGCAGAAAATGATGGCTTAAGTACACATTTGATATGTCATGAGTGTTATTTTGGAGAAGTAAAGCTAATATAAACTAGAAGTATTAGAAACTTTTGGGTCAAGTGTGTTCTTGGGTGCTCACAATGGCTTGTTGGCTCCCAGGCTTATGAAGCACTTCACACTAATTTATTTTATTGCATTTCCTGTTTGGATTTTTTTCCCGGTTGTTTCCTGAATACTGTTTTCTCATTAACAGTTTGTAATGTACCTTGATGTGTGGCATATTCTTTCTCACATTGTTTTCTGCCAATATTTGTGTTTCTATTGTGTCTGACTATGTTAAGTCAGTGATTTTTAATTGTCAGCTTGACGCTCCAGCTGGCAAATGTGTTGAAATGGTTTGCTTGGATTTCAAGGTTTCAATTTTCAGCTCTTGTTTACCTTGCCACATATTCACAGCTTCCTCCCACTTCAGCTGCCGAGATTTCAGTGCATATCCTGGAAATACTGCAGCCTGCTAGCTCAAAACATATCTTCCTGGGTCGTCTTGACCCCTATCCAATATCCAAAAAATCTCATTTCTTATGGTTTCCATTAGCTCAGTTAGTGCATAATCTTTTCTACTAGTCTTGGCTGCTTATATATTTTTCCTCTCTCACCTCCACCACCATCTGGGAAGAGTAACGTGGAATAAGAAATGAATCTCTACCATGAAACATCTCAAAAATAACTACAGTCTTTGGAGATATAACAATTTTAAAGCTTCACCAGATAGTCATATATTCAGATTACTGTATTTTAAACAAATGTAGAATGAAACTCATTCAGGTAGTCAAGTTTCTCTTCAAAAATCCTTTGTTCACATTACTAACCTTAATTCTTGTTTTATAAAATGGGTAACTGTCCTTTGCTCACTACACTGCCATATTCTTCATACTTTGTGTAGGTTTTGGGCAGTTTCTATGGTCTGAAGCCTTAACTGTAAAGGACACAGTATTGCTCTTTTAAGTAATCTCCATGCCTGTCTATAAACCACTCCATATAATGTTCTAGTGTAGTTTCTGTGATTTCTTCTAGTCATATTGAAATCTTGGGTCTTAAATCATCAAGTAGTGCTGCTTCTCCCTTCTTAAATTACACTAAAGCAATGTGTTAGTTAATTGTTTAGAATTATCTTATTGCTTTAGCTCTTAGGTGATTTTTCACTCTTTTTGATTAATTTACTTTTGTACTGTAAAAATATACTGTATCAAGGAGGGAGGGAAGAAAAAGGACTTGGGACTAGAAATGCTAGACATGAGTCACCAGATGTTTATGCAAATAGTTATTAATAATAATAATAAAAAACTACACAAAAACAAAGGCTTTATTCTTCATGTAATTGAGACAAATAAATTAATTACTTTTAGATTTTAAAGGAGAAATATTTATTGAACAGTCTCAATACTAGCATAGAGACTTGCCAAGCTCAAGTATGTTACCTACTCAAATTCACTGCATTGAATCAACATGTTGATAGTTCTAGCAGACTAAATTAAGAAAGTTCAAGTGACCCTTAGCTATGCATTAGAAGCATGAAATATCTGGTAGAGAAAGCTTGAAATGGCTTGAAATACAATCAACATAATTTTAGATATTGATGCTAAATCTTAATTAAGGGCAAGAAAGGATGGTAAGAAATTTGAGTGAATAATTGAATGATTTAAGTTAATACTGAGAATCTGAACTTTTGATCCATGCCATGCAGTTTGGATTTAATAGGGCTAACATCTAGACAGATGCAGAAGAAACAGGTGAGAAGGCAGGGAAGAAGGAACTGAAGAAACAGATGAGAGAAGTTAGAATAAGCAAAAAATATTTTTTAAATGTATTAAATCATATTTACATGAATAAATTAAAGATTACAAAGGAATGTCCCTGAGCACTAGAAGTCACTTTGGTATAGTTAAATAGTTAATACACTCCCTACACTGTTTTTGCTTGTGCTGAATAGGATTCTGCAAAACAATTTCCAAGCATGGTTAGCAAATTAGAACAGGTCAGGAACATTTACTTACCAGAAGGTAATAGAGATATGAGCCAATCCATGCCACTTGGCTTTGCTGTCACAGATCTGTCTTGAGCAGGTGTCATAGTTTAACCCCAGCTGTCAACTAAGCACCACACAGCCGCTTGCTCACTTACTCCCCCCACAGTGGGATGGGAGAAGGAATCAGAAGGGTAAAAGTGAGAAGACTCATGGGATGAGATAAAGACAGTTTAATAGGTAAAGCAAAAGCCATGTGTACAAGCAAAGAAAAACAAGGAATTCATTCACTACTTCCCATCAGCAGCTCCGTCACACCTAACAGTTACTTGGGAAGACAAATGCCGTCACTCCAAACATCCCTCCATTCCTTCTTTTTCCCCCAGCATGATGTCATATGGCATGGAATATCCCTTTCGCCAGTTAGGGTCAGCTGTCCCAGCTGTGTCTCCTCCCAATTTCTTGTGCACCCCCAGCCCACTCACTGGTGAGATGTGAGAAGCAGCAAAGACCTTGAGTCTGTGTAAACGCTGCTCACCAGTAACTAAAACATCCCTGAATTATCAACACTGTTTCCAGCACAAATCCAAAACATAGCCCCATACTAGCTGCTGTGAAGAAAATTAACTCTACTCCAGCCTAAATCAGCACAGCAGGTCTTAATTTTCTAGTAACAGTCATAACCACGCTATGAAGATGTGGCAGGGAGGATCTAGGAGTTAATATCTTCTGTCCAAAAGTAAGTCTGAGTATGGGAAGATCTCTAAAGACGAATAACTGATCTTTAAACAGAAAAATTTTATGGTTTTGATATCTAAAAAGCAGGTCAAGAGGAAATCAATCTAGTCAGTGTCTCATAAGCTACAGATAATTTGGAAACACTACAAAGCTGTGTAAAAAAATCATTTATTCAAATAGAATAAAAATTTTCTCCTTGGGTTCTGCTACCATTAAATACTTTGAAGTTCAGTTTATGGTGTGGTAATACATGTCTAAAACATAATTTATTTTTTATATCATCTTGGAACCTAAAGTTTTAGGGCTTGTCAGGTGAAGCTGATTTCA
Source organism: Strix aluco (assembly GCF_031877795.1). Taxonomy (NCBI): domain Eukaryota; kingdom Metazoa; phylum Chordata; class Aves; order Strigiformes; family Strigidae; genus Strix; species Strix aluco. The sequence goes on from NC_133933.1 coordinate 84,638,076, forward strand.
CTGTGAAGAACTTAACCAACATTTACAAAATACTGTGCTGATATGTAGATAAATTAGAAAAGGGAACGATGTATCAAAAATCAAGTGGACAATAGAAAATATAGAGGGTATCTTTAGAAAGAAAGGATTTACTCATGATGAGGAAAGAATGAGACCTCTATTCTTAACTACATGAGTTTGGACCACTGTGGTAGATAGAGAGTTAATTTTACTAATGCTGTTACGAAATGTGACTTCTTTGTGTGCATGTAAATTAATTTGTTTATGGCATGTGCATTTTAATTGGGGATGATAAACTAGTTGTTTATAGAATTTTGGAGTCTTTTGTTTTCTGTTAATGCTTAATTTAAACACATCAATAAAATGGAGACTTGTGTTTATGATTTTGCATATTAGTTGTTGAAAGAAGCATATGTGATCAGCATGCCTATACCAAGCAAGATTGATAGAGGGAGAAAAATGCTTTTCACATTCACTGGCATTCAAAGGCAGAAAATTACTTTATCCTCTAATACTTCAGACATTAAGGTAAAATGGTTGACATGATGAATAGCACCCATGCAAGCATTGCATGCTGTACTTTTTAACTGTTATAAGCAGTCTATTAATCTCTTTCATTAAATGCAGGGGTATCAGAAATTTAAAACTGGGCTGCCACAGGCTTATCAGCCATCTGGTGTCTAAAGTTATTTCTAGTGCTGTGGTGGGTTGACCCTGGCCAGTAACTGAGCCCCAACCCAGCTGCTTGGTCACCACCTTCCCCTATATGATGGGGAAGAGAATTGGAAGGGCAAAAGCAAGAAAACTTGTGAGTCAGGATAAAGATAATTTAATAAATGAAGCAAAGAAGCATGTGCAAGCAAAGCAAAATAAGGAGTTCATTCACTGCAGGCAGATGTTTAGCCATTTCCAGGGAAGCAGGGCTTCATCATGTATGTTAGTTACTTGGAAAGACAAACGTTATAACCATGAGCTTTTCCTTTTCCTCCTCCTCCCCTCTCTGAACTTTTATTGCTGATCATGACATCGTATGGTATGGGATATCCTCTTGTCCTTTTTGTGTCTCCTCCCTACTTTTTGCACACATCCAATCCACTTGCTGGGAGGGGCAGAGTGGGGAAAAAGGTGGCCTTGAGGCAATGCTAGCACTGTTCAGCAATTACTAAAACACGAGTGTGTTATCAACACTGTTTTAGTCACAGATCCTAACCACAGTACCATGCAGGTTGCTATGAAGAAAATTAAATCCATCCTGGCCAGAACCAATAAAATTTCCACCTCTTATTCCATACAATTTACATAATGCTCAGGTGATACATTATCCAGTACATCCTTATTAACCACCACCTTCCCATTATTGTCCTTTGATATATACACAGGTGTTATTCCCTTAGTCTATGTGTCACCCTTGTAACTGTATACCACAGCTCACAGTTGTATATCATAGACAAGTGTAGAACATGTATGGACATGAGGCTACACACATGCCTGTTCAACAACAATTCTGTATTCCACGTTATGCAGAATAATTCCACCTTCAATTTATTTCATCTAGGTTTGTAAGGACCTTAATTTAATCCATCCTAATTTCTCTTGTACTGTCCATAATTCTACTCGTTTTGTGACTGTCTTCCTTAGTCTTTTTTTTTTTGGGGGGGGGGGGGCTGTTTCTGAAGGATTTCTTTCACTAATCTCCTCTAAACTGTAGACTTATCTACTTTATCCACTCTAGGACTGAAAACTCAGAGGAGAAATGAGATGTGACTGAATATCAGGTGCCTGAGTACACCAGCTGCACTGTATCAGGGCTGAGCTTGAACACAAGCTGCTTGTGCTCAAGCTCAGCCCTGATACAGTGCATCTTGGCAAGTTTACATGAGCCTTCTCTAAAAACAACAAATTGTGAAAAACTGGGGCTTCTCATCCTTGGTTCAGGAGCTGCATTGAAACTTGGGCCCTGGGTCTTGGTCCTAGTTTGAGCTACACTGCAGGTATGCCTGTTCCTGGCTTTGCCTTGCTAACTTGTCTTCTTGGTTTGACCCTGGACCTGCTCAGCTCTTCCTGCTTGGATACTGTGGGACTGTACCTTTTGCTAGTGAACCTAATGCCTTTTTTGCCTTCCTGTCACAAGCTGGATCTTGGCTCCCAGCTTGTCTTCCCATACAGGAACAAACCACTCTTGCCGCTTCCTGAAAATGAGGACCATGAGCCATGTTTCCACAATATGTTACAGCAATAAAAGCATATAGAATATCATCTCAAACTTCCTTAAACAAAGAATTTGTTGGTCTTTTCTGATATATAGATAGGGTTTCTTTTCATTTTTTCCAAAAGTAGTGTAGTTATGTCGCAGAGGCACACACAATCAAATTCAGACAGGTGTTAAATTTAATAAGATTTATTTTTATCAAAATCGTTTTGAACTTCAACAACATTAGCAAACCACAGATTCAGCAATGCAAGAGGGGTTAATTACTGCAAAACTGACTTAAGAATTCTTAAACTTTAGAATGATGACCCAAAATATGCATATCACTCACCTAGAAGATTAGGGCTCTCAACCCTGGGGAGTTTCCTTAGGAGGCATCCCAACCCAAGGGGAGGGTCCCCGATTACAGACCCACTGCTCTGAGGAGGACTAGCTCAATTTGCCCTCCCGTGGGGCTCCACTTATACCCTAGTTGAATTTGATGTGTGGTCATATATGGTCAGTTGTCTAGAAAATTCTCTTGACCGAGGCATCTTGTTGGCTGAGGGCCTTCTCTGTCAACTGAAGGGCCTTGCCTTTTGATGGAGGTGTGTACATGATGGTCCTCACCAACTGAAGTGTATATGTGATCACAGTCACTACACGGGCTGAGCAGCTCGACCCCCAGGCTGCAGCTTCTAGTTTTAACCCTTTCCTTTCAGTGGTCAAGAACTTTCAGTCTTTATCAGGATGGGTGCACCTGCCACAAGTTTCACAGGGAAATGATTCCATTTTTAAGAAGTTGAAATTCCAAACCTGTGATAGGTCAAGCAACCCTGGTTTAAAATCAGCTTTCATCCCAAGACACTGTGGCAGGTGCATCCACCCAACGAAAGCAGAGCTTCTTAGCTGCTGAAGTGTAGCAGCTCCTGCCTACCTTTGTTCTCAGGGCTCCGTGGTAATTGGGGCCTTTGGCCAATGGGAGCAGCTATTGACTACAGGTCAGATTCAGCCTGGTTATAAATGGAGTCCCCTGGGGGAGCCATTTTGAGCTGGTCCCCTGGAGCAGCATGCTGCAGTTGAGGAATCTCCCCTTGGGTCAGGACACTGCCCTGAGCAGGTCCTCAAGGTTGAGAGCCCTCACTTGTTAGGTGGAATGATAAAGCATTTTGGGTTGCTGTTAAACTGTATAGAGTTCTTTGTTCAGTGTTTTGGGTTGCTGTTAAACTCTATAGACTTCTTTGTTTAGCATTTTGGGTTGCCGTTAAACCCTAAAAAGTTGTTCTGTTCTCCTCTCACAGACATTCGAACCTGTAATTTACGGAGAGCTAGTTAACTGTGTTAATAATTAATTTTTTTATTTTTGGTGGTTGGTTGTTTATTTGAGAGCCTCCATAACAGACACTTACCAAGTTCCAGTATAACCACCTGATGCTCTTATTTCATTCTGACATCCTCCATTTGCTTTTCCTTTTTCTCTTCATGATAAATTGTTTCAGGAGCTTGTATCTTCCTATAAATATGTAGAGCTCCCACCAGGTTTAGGCCTCTTAGATAATAAAACAAGTTGTTACTGTGAAGGAAAACAAAATTCAACTAAATTATGTGCCTTGTAAATCAGCAGTGAAGGGCTACAAGGAGAATTTGCTTCTTCCTAATCACAGTTAGTTGAGTTTATGCCCTGAAGTATGAGAATTCATTGTACTTATGCTATTAATATTAAAAAATCTGAAATCAGATGTTCATCACACAACAAAAAGATTTATAAACTTACATGAAGTACAACTTTATTCATATACAATGAAAATCTTATAAAGATGAATTCAGATGTGATTTTTTTTTCCCCCCATCTTCTGATAAGGTAGTCTTACGTAGTTCATCACCATGGAAGAAGAATGACAGGGAGACAGTGACAAATATGCACATTTTCTTAGGGAATACAGTAGCATGGTAATAGGCAATAGATTAAACCAGAAAAGGGCAACAACTAGTGTGTTGTGATTGAACTACTTATATATGATAAAAGATATTAAAGTTTTATTCAACTTCAGTGAAATTCTAACGATGAACTTGTTTGAAACAATGGGAGGGCAGACTGATGGAGAGAGATCTAATTTATAACATCCTGTGAAGCCGGAGATGGATTTGGTGCGTTTAAATCTGGCTAGGGCTTGAATTTGGACTTCAGATGTGCAGTGTGAAATAGCAATAATCTGGCTTGCAAAAGTTGTATAACATGCAATGGTTTGAGATGAGGCAGTTAAATCATAAATGTCTCTTATTTATTGATATAATTGCAACTATTGACAGGATAAGTGCCAGGAGTGAGAAAGTGTCTCAGACAACTGGAATAGATTAGGAAAATGGAATATAGTTTTTTATGTCTTTTTGAGGGGGCAGAGTAAGCAAAATTTTTACTAGTTATCTGATCAAAGGCTACTTATGATCATGAAAGGATGATAGAGAAAACTTAGATGGTAAAGCATAGCTAAAAGGAATTGAAAGTTTGAGTATTCACCTAGAAATTATATTTTTATAAGAAATACAAAGAGTCTTTAAAAAGCATGTAAAAAATTTGTAAGTTAATATTTTAACATAAATATCTTAATGAAGATCAAGTTTAATAATGTGCACAACAGAAAACAGAAACACTAAAGTCATTTTCACCACGAAGAAACCTTACTGCAGGGCAGTACTAAAGTTTAACAATAAGTTTTATTCACTGTCTGTAGTCAGAAATTTAAGACTTTTATACTTCATATTTTACATGATGTAACAGATCCCTAATATCACCTTAAAACAAATAAAATACTGATGTATTGCCACTTTTTATGCAGGCACCTGGAAATATTATCTAACTCCATATATGGCCATATCACAGCTGAAGTATTGTCTCTCTCATTGTGTTGGGTTTTTAAATTTTTTTTTTTTTTAATTTTTATATTATCAAATGTAAAATTCCCATTATTTTGGAATCCACTTGGATGTTGTTTATTATATAGAAATAAATGGAAAAATAAAGTAATAGGGATGCTTTTGCACAAAGACTTAGATTCTGGACTTTAAACAAATAACAGCAAATACCCAGTGCTATCCTGGGTATGAGACAAAAATAGAGATCTTTTTCAAGCTTATGACTTACAGTATCAGCATTTATATCCCCCAACCAAGTATGAGAGAATTAAACAGTTTTTTCCTATTGTTGTTTCCATGCTTCTTTGGAGAACATATGAGAAAAAACCAAAATACTTTGGTACTGTTCAGAGCTGTATCTTCTGCTCTGTAGTTTAACATATTTGACTTCCAGCAGAAAAATCATAAAAGGAGAGATGTATGTTGCCACATTTTATTTTTGCCAAAAAACTGCTGACACTACTCCAACAGCCTGGTACTGTCAGATACCCTGAAATCTGTGGCAAGCTTACTGAAAAGTGAGATGTGGGGTTATTTACATATGCCTAGGCTGCATTATTCTACCACCACTGGTCTGTCACATATGAAGTTTGAGATTTTTTAAAAAAAAGAATTACTATGGAATTTTTGCCCCCCATTTCAGGTGCAGACATTCCAGATACTGGTAGGTTATATGTTTTCATATTTTAATCCATAAGTACGGTTGCTATATTTTTCAAATTAGAGTCTAATACTGTAAACTCAGCTCACAGGCTGTTAGTTAAATTTTGATGATTACTTCTCTGGAGCAATGCCTCTGAGGTAAGCCAATATAATTTATGTTTCTGTTATTTTGGATCTTTTGTTCAAAGATATTACCAGGGTCTTAATCCTGTATGTTAGAAAACAAGACTCTCAGAGTTGGAAAACTCATGGAAGATTCCTACTAATAAATGTTAGATCAATAGTTAAAAACAAAAATATTAACCCATGATTGTGCCATGCATACACAGAAATTTCTAATTGTTATAATTATTTTTCTTCTAGCTGCAGAACTTGATCCTTTTTAGGGATTAGTGACCTCATCCTAATTCTAGTAGGACTGATGGTTAAAATGTTCATTTTTGATAGCAAGGAAATAAAAGTTTATATGAAATAATAATGGATTAATTTACTGATGCATAGAAGTGTGGCAATAAAATACATTTATGTTAGATTTTGAATTCCTGAGCACAGTTTTATCTTGAATATATGTATGCTTGCCTGAGGGCAATGTCTTATGATGCATTAGTGATAGTTCCTGTATCTAAGAAAGTATCTAACACCTCATGGAGTTGTCAACTGTAATCAACAACTGTTGATTAGAGTTGTCAGTGCTACAGGCTGGATTATCTACCTTCATTGTCTCCTGATTATAGGTTCAACCGCTTGAAATTTTTTTTGTTTCTTTGCTTGTTTGCTTTGAGCTTTTTGTCGTTTATTTTATTGTCCACTCAACAGCCAGAGTCTTAGACTATTCACATGGTAGAGGGGCTTTACACAAGGTTAGAAACTGCCATGTATAGAAACCCTATCATCATTTCAGGTAAAAGTGATAGCAGTACATAAAAGAGACTCAGAAGAGGGACTTTGACAACTCTGCAACACTTTCAAACCTCTTCTTAAGCCTGCCTTCAATTATCTGAGAGTTTCTCCAACTAAAGAAAAATCTTACCTTTAAATGCTGTTTGTTGTTTGTCTACTACATTGTCCCTAAATAAGCCTTAATTAGCTTGGCTTCATTCCAGTTTATTTTAGGCATCTAACCAAAGTGGATTATCTGAGAATATATTCAGCTAAAGCTCCTTTTATTCTCAGTAGAGACAGGCACCTGAATCATCATTTCTTTATCAATTATAAAGGAAATTGAGAGTAACTCCTGAATTAGACCACTCCATTTGCTGACTGAGATAGCAGGGATTAATTTGGGCCCTAGAGTGCCAATGGTTTAGGTGGAGGTCTGGGAGAGTACAATTATATTTGTCTTAGCAAACATCAAAGTACAATAGGAGCAGATCTGTAGAGTGAAAGTGTTGAATATGCCTGAATCCACTGAGAGGATTTTGTTTTGGAGTCTTGTCTGGTCTCCTGCTCTGACACCTGTTAGCTGTTGGAGTACTGGAGATCATCTTCCAAGTTACTTTGTGGTGAAGGGAATCCAATTTGCACATCTACATTACTGACTGCTGCAGTGTAACTATTGACAGACTGAAGCTCCTTTTATTGTGATTTATTATTGTATTAGGAGTGTACTTTGTATTGTGTCTGTTGAAATCAAGTTCACAGCAGTTGCTTTTCTTAGGCACATGCACAGAGAGCTAACTGGAGGACAGAGATAATGCATCCACATTACATTACTCTATATGATGCTTTTGCATGACTTTTACTTCCACCAGGATGAAAACTGCTTTGAACACATCAGAGGTGCACTCTAAGGCATATTGTAAGGCACTAAAATGCAAGGCAAACTTCCAGTACAAAACCAAACTTCCTTCACCCAAAACAAGCAACCAACAAAAAAATCAACCAGAAAATCAACATCCTGAACACTAAATTTTTAGTGTAGATGTTTCCAGAGAAGACTGTATGATACAAACTCATGTGCAGAAAGTAGGAATGATCAAGAGATCCACTTTCCACTTTAAAAGTTTAGCAGTGATTCAAGTTTAAAAAATAAGGTACATAGTTTTAAATGAGCAAGAAAGCTTGTCAGAAAATGGATTCCAGGGCAGCTTTTTAGAAGCATACAGCAAACAGAAGAAGAAAAGTGTCAGAAAAAAGTCTGAAACTGAAGGAGCGACTTGAGATGGAAATGAATCAGACCTTTTGTGCTTGAAGCATGTGGTATCATGAAACAACAAACTGAGTTTAGAATTGGGCCAATGTTTCTGCAGAACTGTAATATTTTTGATCCTATGAAGGCATACTGACAAGCTTATACTTACAGATACTTTATAAAACGTGGCTCAGATAAACAAAACAGTATAAATATCTTCCCTTGAATCAGCTGTAGCATATCAAGTCAAGCTTATTGGGTCTCAAGTTTATTGTACAATACAGGTCCATGTTGTCAGTACATCTTTGGAGCTGTAAAACAGGTTAATACAATTCAGTTTAAAAAAACAAACTGACAGGAAAATATTTTGAGTTGGAGCCGGCAGCTTGTTATAACTGCTGGTAATTAGGTTTAGTTGCCTGGGCCACCTTCTTATTTGACTTTGTAAATTTTCACTTGAACACCAACTGTTACAAAGCATATGGACTGCCGTGGTAATCCCATATGCCGGATGATAGCTGACAGCTATTTGTGCAGGATTCAGACAATGATGATATTACAGAATATTTTAAACTGTACATCTAGTTTAATAGGCATGCCTGAAATTTTAAAAGGCAATAGTAGTAGATTTTCTGCCTTTAATGCTTCCAGTCCTTCTTAGGCTTTTAACTTAAAAACTGGGTTTTCATACACAGTCCAGGCCTTAACAGAGAATTCTCAGTACTATGGACAAATATATATATATATTATCATTAATTGAACATTATTGCAACATTCAGCTTTATTTGTTTGTATAGTGCCACTTTATTACTTGTAATTCTTACTTTTTCTATTGTGATACAGATGTTTTTGGACAAGCTACAGATCTCTCATCCAGCATATACAGAAGAACAATAAATTGCCTGGTGAAGCATGTTGACCACAAAGAAAAATTATTTTTGAGAAACAAGCGAACCCAGAGATTCAAAATGTCCATGGCCAAGGAAGATCAACTGTATAATTACTTTTATGTTAGATATTTCCTTGTTAACTCCAGAAGAGGTAGTTTCTTTTTGAAACACAATCCAGTGCCATGCAGACTTGTTAGCTTGGCTCTTAGTAAAAAATCCAGCAGCAGTAGCCCAAAATCTTAGCTGTAGTTATGAATATTTTAGCCTGTGCTGATTTTCAGTTTAACCCTCAACTCATAGAACAATAAATTCACATCTGCCTGCATAGATTAAGCATTGTATTTTGTCAGACATGGTGATACAAAAAACAGACATCACTATTGACACAGAAAAGGTTACTAATAACATTTTAATGTTATGTTGATACAACCTTGTTGGTAGCAATAAGAATTTTAAGAGGTACTTTTGATCTCTTTAAGATTTTTGATACGTCACAGATAAGAAGATATTTGCTTATATTTTGAGTAAATGAGAGTATTATTTGAGTAATTATTCTAATTAAATTAAATGCCTGATTATTCTACTTTTTCCACTAAAGGACAAGCTTCAAAACCAAAATCATAAACATAATCACAAAATATCCATAAACCCAGCACATTTATATTGCCTTCCTTTGCATTTTTCTCTTTTATTCTGTGATTTAGGAAATGTATATAAACAAAAGCTTTAAGTACACAAAAAATTACAGATTATAAAGTAAGAAACTAATTGGTCAAAACCCGAAGTACCTTTCAAAGAATAGGATATTTCCAACTTGCCCAGTGTACTAATGCGAAGTGGACCACTTTAACTCAGAAAGCAAAACTGGATATTTATTTTTTCTACCAAGATAACTTGTATTTACAAAAAAAGCCCCAAACACGAAAAACCAACCAAAAAACCCCAACCAAACCAAAACCAAAACTCTTTACTAGCAAAAAGGAATTTGCCAATGAGTTTTTGTTGCTTTTAAGGTAATGAATTAATTTAGTAAGAGATGAATCCCCTTACATTCTAGCTGGTCCTCAGAGACCAGAGGGTCTAGGAGCAACTGGACTTATCTCTTAATAGGTATGCCAATTAGAGCCATAACTGTAGGTCTGACCCAGATGCATGGACAGCCCATATGCTGTAGCTCCAATTGCATTCAAAAGATGCTGTCAGATTCATGAATAGTATGGGGCTGTAACTATAGGTCTGACTCAGATGCCCAAACAGCCTGTTTGCTGTAGGTCTGGTTGCATTCAAGAGAAGCAGTCAGATTCACGAATAGTGTGGTTTATTTTTATGCAACATCTGCAGATTCTTTAAGATTGCCTACGGTAAATGCACAAACTGTAGGTTGGCTATATGCACTACACAAAAGAAAAACCATTGCAATCACACACACTTAGTTCCTGGGTAATCACTCGGCATAACCGAGGGAATCTTACCAAAAGTCGTCCCTCCGGGGGGGTGGGGGGAGTGAAGAGCACAAACCCATCGATCTGTCCCTCCGCTTCGGTGCTGGATTATCGTCCCTCCGAGTTAGACACAAACTCAGAGTAGTATTTATCTTAGTATGTATGTATGAGTGGGCGGGACTGTAGTCAAGTCATTATCTTTGGAGTAACAACACAGTACATTCCTTGGTGCGAGGGGAACAGCTGGTTTTTGTGGCAAAAAGAGGGAGGATGAGAAACAAGGCCAGCTGGCTACTGCAAAAATGATCCTTGAAAGAAAGGGGTAGAGCAGGAGATAAATCTGTCCTTGAGAAAAGATAAAGAATGGGACCACGCGGCCTACACCTTGCTTCACATTCCTCCTTGGCGCCACAACAAACACATATCACTGGACCTCCATCCCATCCTGTGTTTATTCTGGGCACCCTGTGTCAAGGAAATATGTGTTTTACAGATTTCTCACTGTTTTGTTTTTCTCACACTTCCAACACCTAACAGTTTTTCAAGTCATAAAATAAGCTGTTAACTAAGTGTTCTTCCATTTTCATCTTCTTTTGTGAAAACATCCAAAACCTTCAATTCAAATTTGAAAATAAAGGATATCTGTGTAGAAATCCTTGCTGAAAATTCTCTCACCAGAATGCTAGAGAATGGTTAAAAACCTATGCTACAGAAAATGTTTCTGATTAATATGAGATTTATATTTTCTCTTCAGATCTTATTGTTCAAAAATATTGACAATGATAATGTTCTTTTGAGACATGACTTCTTACATACTGTATTTAAATTGAATGTCTGTACACTATGACTTCATAACTTCAGTGATATGTAACTGCTAACATTGACTACTCACAGGATTTGTTAATCATCATCTGAAGTAATTTGATCATCTGTGTTTTTACTGATGACAGTGTAAGCTAGGATTCACTACTGGTGCTGGGAATTAGATATGTTTGGTCTTTCCACTGTAGATCAGTCTGGTAGATACATCAGTTTAAATGCTACAGAAAGAACTGCTAAAATCAGATTGTCCATTAAATAGTTATATATAATTCTTGGGTTTTTATAAGGACTCGAGGGTAGGGAGGCTCTTCAGAGAGATCTGGACAGGCTGGAGCGATGGGCTAAGGCCAACTGTATGAGTTTCAATAAGGCCAAATGCCGGGTGCTGCACTTGGGCCATAACAACCCCCAGCAGCACTACAGGCTTGGGGAGGAGTGGCTGGAGAGCTGCCAGTCAGAGAGGGACCTGGGGGTGTTGATTGACAGCCGGCTGAACATGAGCCAACAGTGGGCCCAGGTGGCCAAGAAGGCCAATGGCATCCTGGCCTGTATCAGAAATAGCGATGCCAGCAGGGACAGGGAAGTGATCTTATCCCTGTACTCAGCACTGGTGAGGCCGCACCTCAATTACTGTGTTCAGTTTTGGGCCCCTCACTACAAAAAGGACATTGAATTACTCAAGCGTGTCCAGAGAAGGGCAACGAAGCTGGTGAAGGGTCTGGAGCACATGTCGTACGAGGAGCGGCTGAGGGAACTGGGGTTGTTTACTTTGGAGAAGAGGAGTCTGAGGGGAGACCTCATCGCCCTCTACAACTACCTGAAAGGAGGTTGAAGAGAGCTAGGGAGGAGACTCTTTAACCAAGTAATGAGTGGTAAGACAGGAGGGAATGGCCTCAAGTTGCCCCAGGGAAGGTTTAGACTAGATATTAGGAAGCATTTCTTTACAGAACGGGTTGTTAGGCGTTGGAATGGGCTGCCCAGGGAGGTGGTGGAGTCCCCATCCCTAGAGGTGTTCAAGAGTAGGGTCGACATAGCACTGAGGGATATGGTGTAGTTGGAAACTGCCAATGCTAGGTTAATGGTAGGACTAGATGATCTTCAAGGTCCTTTCCAACCTAGATGATTCTGTGATTCTGTGATTCTGTGACTTTTTTTCTTTGTGTTTTTTTCCCTTCCTCTTGCTGTTTTTTAAGTTTTGGTAACACTTTAGATTTGGAAAGGGAATAACACACAGATAAAGTTATGGAAAGATGTCTGTGGTGGTTTAGGCCCTGCCGGGACTCGAGATCATGCTGCCGCTGCCCCTCCCCCACCCTCACAGAATCACAGAATCACTGCCCTCGTACCGGACGGGGCAGGGAGTGAAATACAAACCCCGGGGTTGAGATAAGGAGGGTTTTAATACAACAGTGTAACAGCAACAAAACGAGCAACAACAATAACAATAACAATAACAGTAGTAACAATGAACAAAGCAAGAAATATACCGTACAGGTACAGCAGTGAGGAAAGCAACTGCACAAAAGGGGCGTCTACCAATCTTCCCTCACTTGGGCGCCCGGACGTGACGTCAGCATGGTATTGAATAACCAGGCTAGAGCTCCCTCCCCACTGCTGGGGAAATTTAACCCTATCCCAGCTGAACCAGGACATAATCCACATCTGCATCATACCCAACTGCCATTTAGCAATTAGCAATAACAAAAAAAAAAAAAAAAAAAATTAACAAAAGCACAATATAATTCATGGTGTGTTTTCCCCAAAATCAAGTCCCCTTGTGGTACGCATTGGACCTCTCCATCCTTCTGCATCACCCACCAGGTGCACCCAGGTCCTTGAGGAAAAACAATCCTGTGGATGGGTTTGCCTTTGCCCGGCACAGGACTAACCCAGACCATTTTTCCCAGCACATCCTTCATGAGCACCACAGGGACTTTATCCCTGTCTACAGCACGCGGAAGTTTTGACTGAGCCGGGCCAGCTGAACTGGCAGATCCTCTTGTGTTGACTAACCAAGTCGCCTTTGCCAGATGTGTGTCCCAGTGTTTGAAGGTCCCACCTCCTATTGCTTTCAATGTAGGTTTTAACAGTCCATTGTAGCGCTCAATTTTCCCAGAGGCTGGTGCATGGTAGGGGATGTGGTAGATCCACTCGATGCCGTGTTCTTCTGCCCAGGCATCTATGAGGTTATTTTGGAAGTGAGTCCCATTGTCTGACTCAATTCTCTCCGGGGTGCCGTGTCGCCACAGGACTCACTCTTCAAGGCTCAGGATGGTATTTCGGGCGGTGGCGTGGGACACTGGATAAGTTTCGAGCCACCCAGTGGTTGCTTCCACCATTGTGAGCACGTGGCGCTTGCCTCGGCGGGTCTGTGGCAGTGTGATGTAGTCGATCTGCCAGGCCTCTCCATATTTATATTTCATCCATCGATCTTCATTCCGCTGGGGCTTCACCTGTTTGGCTTGTTTGATTGCAGCACACATCTCACATCCGTGGATGATCTCTGCAATGGTGTCAATGGTGAGGTCCACCCCTCGATCTCGAGCCCACCTGTATGTTGCCTCTCTGCCTTGGTAGCCTGAGGTCTCATGGGCCCACCGGGCTATGAACAGTTCACCTTTACGCTGCCAGTCCAAGTCCACCTGAGTCACTCCGATCTCAGCAGCCTGGTCTGCCTGCTGGTTATGTTGATGTTCATCAGTGGCCCGACTCTTGGGTATATGGGCGTCCACATGACGCACCTTCACAACGAGGTTCTCCATCCGGGCTGCAATGTCCTGCCATACTTCAGCGGCCCAGACGGGTCTGCCGTTGCATTGCCAGTTTCTCTGTTTCCATTGCTGCAACCACTTCCACAGGGCACTTGCCACCACCCACGAGTCAGTATAGAGATAGAGCCTCGGCCACTTTTCTCGCTCAGCAATCTCCAAAGCCAGTTGGGTGTCTTTCACCTCTGTGAACTGGCTCGATTCACCTTGTCCCTCAACAGCTTCAGTGATTCCACACAGCAGCCTTACATCATAGATGTTTTCCCACAATGCGACAAGACCCATCAGTGAACAGGGCATATCGCTTCTCCTCATCTGGCAGCTAGTTATATGGTGGGGCCTCCTCAGCATGTTTCACCTCCTGTTCTAGTGACATCCCAGAATCTTTGCTCTCTGGCCAGTTTGTGATCACCTCCACTATTCCTGGGTGGCTGGGATTCCCTATTCGAGCCCGTTGTGTTATCAACGCAAGCCATTTACTCCACGTGGCATCTGTTGAATGATGTGTGGAGGAAGCCTTTCCTTTGAACATCCATCCCAGCACCGGCAGTCGGAGGGTGCCAGGAGGAGCTGTTTCAGTGCCGACCACTTCTGAGGCAGCCCGAACTCCTTCCTACGCTGCCAGTATCTCCTTCTCAGTCAGTGTATAGTTAGCTTCAGAGCCTTTGTATCCCCGGCTCCAAAAGCCTAGAGGTCGGCCTCGGGATTCCCCATCTGCTCTCTGCCAGAGGCTCCAGGTAAGGCCATTCTCCCCAGCTATGGTGTAGAGCACGTTCTTAACCTCCTGCCCTGCCTGGACAGGCCTGAGGGCTACTGCCTGGGTAATCTCCCGCTTAATTTGTTCAAAAGCTTGTTGTTGCTCAGGGCCCCATTCAAAATCGTTCTTCTTGCGGGTTACGTGATAGAGAGGGCTCAAAATCAGGCTGTAGTTTGGGATGTGGATCCTTCAGAACCCCACAGCACCCAGGAAAGTCTGAGTCTCCTTTTTAGTGGTTGGTGGAGCCACGGCTGTTATCTTGTTTATCACCTCCATTGGGATGTGGCGACGCCCATCTTGCCATTTTATTCCTAGGAATTGAATCTCCCTTCCAGGCCCCTTAACTTTCTTTCGTTTGATGGCAAAACTGGCCTTCAGGAGGATTTCAATTATCTTCTTTCCTTTTTCAAAGACTTCCTTGGCTGTGTCCCCCCATACAATGATATCATCAATGAACTGCAGGTGTTCTGGAGCCGCAGCTTTCTCCAGTGCAGTATGGACCAGTCTATGGCAAATGGTGGAGCTGCGGTTCCAACCCTGGGACAATCAATTCCAGGTGTACTGGATACCCCTCCAAGTGAACGCAAACTGCGGCCTGCACTCTGGTGCTATTGGAATGGAGAAGAACGTGTTAGCAATGTCAGTCATGGCGTACCACTTGGCTGTCTTCAACTCCAGCTCATACTGGAGCTCTAGCATGTCCGGCACTGCAGCACTCATCACTGGCGTAACTTCATTCAGGCCACGGTAGTCCACGGTCAGTCTCCATTCGCCATTAGACTTTATCACTGGCCATATAAGGCTGTTGAAGGGTGAATGAGTTTTGCTGATCATCTTCTGGCTTTCTAGTTGACGTATCAGCTGATGGATGGGAATCTCGGTTAGTACGGTACTGTCGCCAGTGCACCATCTTGGTAGCAGTTGGCGCTCGCTGCTCTTCAACCTTAAGCAACCCCACCACTGAGGGATCCTCTGAGAGGCCGGGTAAGGTGGACAATTGTTCAACCTCCTCCAGGACAGCTATACCAAAGGCCCACCGGTACCCTTTTGGGTCTTTAAAGTACCCTCTCCTGAGGTAAAATATACCTAGGATGCATGGGGCATCTGGGCCAGTCACAATGGGGTGCTTATGCCAGTCCTTCCCAGTTAAGCTTACTTCAGCTTCTAATAGGGTCAGCTGTTGGGATCCCCCTGTCACTCCAGAGATGCAGATGGGTTCAACCCCACTGTAGCTTGATGGCATCAGGGTGCACTGTGCGCCAGTGTCTACCAAGGCCTTATATTCTTGTGGGTCTGATATGCCAGGCCATCGGATCCACACCGTCCAGTAAATCTGATTATCCCTTTCCTCCACCTGGCTGGAGGCAGGGCCCCTCTAATCCTGCTCACCATCACTCACTTGATCTAAGAGTGACTCCTGCAAGAATGACTCACTGGTCCCCTCAAGAGGGTCAGGCATAACGTTGGCCATTCTACTCTGTCTGGGGGATTTCTGACTGGACACTGGACCTGCGTCTCTCTTGGAAGACTCCCCTTTCATGGTGGTCTTCCCTTTCAGCTGCTGTACTCGTGCAGGTAGGGCAGGAGTGGGCTGTCCATACCACCTCCTCATGTCTTCTCCATGGTTGCGGAGGAAGAACCACAGGGTGCCCCGTGGTGTGTACCTTCCACTGCCCTTGTCTTGGGTGGGGAAATGCCTGCTTCTAATGGCTGAGACATCGGCACATGCAGGTGGAATGTAGGACATGGCCTCTTCCACTTTCTAGAGCCTCTGAGACAGTTCCTCTACAACTGAAACCCAAGCATGTTAGGAGGAAGGGAGATTTCCTTCATATTGCCGGAGCTAGCCAACCACTTCATGACTGTTTGAGTCTGGGTGTCTTGCCACCAGGACGCTACTGCTAATGCCTTGGAATGTGCTTCTGGTGCACTTTGCAGGAACTTCTGCCACATCAACTGTGTGCAAGGGGCCTGATCTGGATCCATTGGTGACCGCTCATCATTCAGATCACCATAAACCATATCAAACACAGCCAATTCCCTGAGGTTTTGAATGTCTTTCTCCATGTCAGTCCACTTGCCTAACCGACATAGAACATCATCCTTGTAGGGGTACCTCTACCTCACACTGAGCAGGAGTCGCCTCCAAAGGCTGAGTGTTTGAGCCTGTTTCCCTATTGCCTTGTCAATACCAGCCTGCTTGGCTAAAGGTCCCACCTGCTTGGCCTCTCTCCCCTCCAATTCCAAACCAGCAGCTCCACTATCCCAGCATCAGAGCAGCCAGGTGAAAATCTGCTCACCTGGAAGGCGGCTGAAATCCTTCTGCATATCTTGCAACTCACTCAGGGATAGAGATCGGGTGACTATCACTGGCTCTGCCTCCTCCTGTTCTCGTGATGGGCCTGGTTCATCATCACCCTGTACATTGCGAGGGGATTTTTTGGTATATTTGGTTTTCCGTATTGGGGCGACTGATACTGGCACTGCTTGTCCCTCTGGCCCAGCTGCTGTGCTGGTGGAGGTGACTGATACTGGCACTGCCTGTCCCCCTGGGCCAGTTGCTGTACCAGTAAGTCAACTTTCAGATCCTGCAGCCCTTTCTCCCCCTTGAGGGCAGTGAGTAGCATTAAAGATGACACAGTAAGCATGGGCAAGTCCCCAGCACATTGCAGCGAGTTGTGTCTCCCGGGGTTTGTCAGACTGGCAGCACACCTTTTTCAAACACTCCACCAGTTTATCAGGACTCTGCATTTGTTCAGGAGTGAAATTCCAAAACAGAGGTGTCCACTGACCCAGGCACTTGCCCATCTTTTCTCACACACCTTGCCACTCATAACTATCTGCCCTCAGGGCAGGTTTCCGGGTGGTGCTATTATTGGAGAAGTACCGCATGCCCCAAAACAAGATCTGGCAGACTCAGAAAGCATTGTGCCACAAACACACTGGCCTCCAAGCATAGCTAAAACTCTCAAAACCCGAGAGGATGTCTTCCCCTATCTCACCCATAGAGGGGGTGAGACCCCTAACAAAAGCCCAGGCAGCAAACAGGTACTGGGTCACCCCCACAAGCAGTGATACAAACACATTATAAGCAGATAGTAGCCAGTACAGCAAAACAAGACCCTTGAGACATTTTCCACCAGTTAACAAATGCCAGCACTGGGAACACACAGTGGGTATAAGGATTAGTCCAGCCCCACCATGCAAGCAAGTTAGCCAGCATTGTAAATGTTCCTTATCAAACAATACAAATAAAACCAGAAAAATTGCACCTAACAGATTGCTCTGACACACCTTCTCTTTTTGTCCTTATCTCAACCCTCTGGAGCCCCACGTTGGGCACCAAAAAAGGCTGTGGTGGTGTAGGCCCTGCAGGAACTCGAGATCATGCTGCTGCTGCCCCTCCCCCACCCTCGTACTGGACGGGGCAGGGAGTGAAATACAAACCCCGGGGTTGAGATAAGGAGAGTTTTAATACAACAGTGTAACAGCAACAAACTGAACAACAACAATAACAATAACAATAACAGTAGTAACAATGAACAAAGCAAAAGATATACCGTACAGGTACAGCAATGAGGAAAACAACCGCACAAAAGGGCATCTACCAATCTTCCCTCGCTTGGGCACCCGGACATGACATCAGCATGGTATTGAATAGCCTGGCTAGAGCTCCCTCCCCACTGCTGGGGAAATTTAACCCTATCCTAGCTGAACCAGGACAATGTCCCTGTACTGGCTTAAGAAAGAAAATAATTATACATTGTCTTAACATGTACTGTATTTCAACTGTATTTTTCAGTAACGATGTTCAATGCCTAACTGAACATCTTTTTAATAGAGAATTGCTCTTCAGAGTACAAAACTAAAGCAGAAGGCACTGAAACAAACTGATAACTGAACAATTTCCCTTTCTCTACCCCATCTATTTCCCTTTGATTGATTATTCTCCTTAGACTTCATGTCTTGGTAAACTATGAGGTAGCCATCATCTTCAGAGGTCATTAACATAATCTAAACTAGGAAAGCAGTGAAAAATTTTTTTCTGTTCTCCACTGTCCAATAAAAATGAGCTCAGACAATTCTTAGATCCATAAATACACCAATGTAGCAGGCAATGAGCAGGTTTTTAGAAATCATAAGCTACTGAATAAACACTGCCTCAGCCATACATGACAGTTTTAATTCTAACTCTGATTTTAAAATTCTTAAGTTAATAAGAAAATTGAAATATTAATTCAAAGGAGAACTCCATTCATATATTCCCTTAATGATGCAAAGAGAATGTTTTTGGTTTGCAGACAGATGTTTACAACTTTTCAGTTATGTTTTGGTATTGATCAATCCAACTTTGAACTGAGTTTTGGAAAGTTTAACTCAGAATAAAGTTTATATTTTCATTATAATCACATTAGGCTTTCTTTTTTTTTTTAATACATAGATAAGTCTCTCTCCTATAGAACAATAAAAGAGTATAAATAAATTATTAGTTTGTATACTAAAAGAATAATGTGAAGGGAAAACAGCAGAGGACATTAGCAGAGCTTGCTGGTTCTTAAACCACAAACATTCATTGAAAAGAATGGCCACCTGTCCTGGTTTCAGCCAGGATAGAGTTAACTTTCCTTGGGCTGAGAGGGAGCACAGCTGGAGGGCCAGGTCCCAATCAATCATTGGAGTATTCTATGTCATGTGACATCATGCTCAATATATCGGCAGACAGTGGTCTCTCACATGTGTCTTTGGTTTTGGTTTTCAGGTTGGTGTTTTGGGATTTTTTTTTTCTCGTGGTGTGATTGGATCACTGCTGGGGACGGGCTCTGTACCAGTCGCCACTTGGTGAGTCACTGTTGCATTTTACCCATTTTGAACTTACTATTGTTGTTGTTGTTGTTTGTTACTATTACTAAATATTTTCTTTTATTCAAACTACAAATTTCTTCTTTTGTCCCTCCCCTGTTTCACCGGGGAGGTGGTGGTGGGAGGGGGGAGTAAACAACTGGGTACATGGCAATTTACTACCGGCTGAATTCAAACCACAATACAACCTAAGCCAAACTTGTGACTTGCCCGAATTTCACTACTATCCATTGTGAGCTTGCAAATTCCAGAATTATATCCTTACAATTAAGTGCATATTTTTTGCTCTTATAACTTTACAGACATCTCAGAACAAGGACTATTCTTTAAGAGATGTACATGCTGAAATGGAGTTGTGAACAATGATAAAAGTAGGGAAGGTGGGATGCATTCCCAGAGACCAGAGGCAGGGACAGAGTTCCATCCCTTTGTTCAAGTTGTACAATGGCAAAACCCACAGCACTATGAAGGAACTCTGCCAGCAATGAAAGGAAGGAGAACATGCCCCCAGCTTGAGACATCTGAGGAGCACAGATAGGAGCAATCAAATCCTGTGTAACATTGTATCTTAATCTCCAGTTTTTATGGACCTGGAAAATAACAGCATACTCTCAAGGTTATATATGTTAGTAAATTAAATAATGTCCAGTCACGGGCAGGGATATTGGAATTCAAAAGTGTGTATATTTAAATGTTAGAATGATGACTAACACAGCTTTGGGCCAGGACAGCTAATGTTCTTCCATGTGCGGGAGACAGGCATGGGGCAGGCATCCTTCCATACCAATAGTTTTCATGCGGACACTGTCACTGATGCTAAAGCATTTTAAGAGTATAGCTAGAGTCAGCCTGTGCCAGCTGTGTTTGTGGCTAGATAACAGGCCTTGGAAGTGTTAAGGTTAATAACCTAGATGTGTCCAGAGCTTTCCTGTGAGAACATCTACAGAGCAGGAGGTGAGACATTGAAAAAAGAAGGTACTGCAAGCTCCTCTCTCCCCTCATGTCTATTGCTGCCTCTGCATCGAGTTTGCTCTGTTCTTTCTTGATAACAAAAGCTCCATGTTACCTTTATACCAATCCTTAGATACCTGTGACAGGAAGCTTTAAAATAAATTTGTAGAATAGAGTAGAACAGATTAGTCTTATATTGCTTAATGTGTACTGGTTATGATCTTGATTATTTTATTTTCTTAAAATAAGTGGTGTCATAATGGTGCATGTAGTAGCAAGTATTACCAATGTTATACCTGCTGATACCCATCATAATCAGGGAATAAACTATTTCTAGCCTACCTGTATATCTTCAGTTCATACAATCTATTTTCTGGAGTATTAAAAGATTGATTGATTTGGATCAGGATAAGTCGTATGTTTCAAGTTTGATAGATTCTACCGTAAACAATTTCATTAAATGTCACATGAGGAGTTATTGCTTTGTATCTAATGGGTCCAGCTGCATTATGCCTTGCAGAAATGTATCGGATCACTGAGAAACACTGGATAGGATGTTATTGCCATAGATGGCACATTTTCTATGAAACTAAACCTAGCCTTAACTGAAGAGTTCTTGACCCTCATTCTGTGAGCTCTTTGCAGTTTGAGCAGGTCTGTAACACTGCAGGGGGAAGGACAGTTGTTCTTTGTGGGAGTGCTTAATAGGAAAATAAAATAGCAGAATTCAGATATCAAAATGAGAACTGTTAAAGTAAATGTAACACTTTATAATGTTCTGTGTGGTAATAAGACAAGATAGCACAAATGAGACTTCTGACTAAATAGAAGAATATTGAGTGGCCTTTTAATGGAACTGTAGCATACTCATTTAGTACATTTTACATCCTGAAAGACAGGAAGGTGGCTGGTGTAACACCATTATTTAAATAAAAGTCTAAGGGCAGGCTAAATTACAGCTTTGTTAGTTTAACTGAAGTTATGGGAGGAGTAACAAAAATTATTTTAAAGATCCAATGGGTGGACGTTTTGAAAACTATATCTTGCTAAAACAAAGCTAAGATATTTTTGTAACTGAGAAGTTATTTCTCGCTAATGCACTAATGCACACTGCTATCAAGACAGAAAAAGGAAAAAAATACACTTCATAAACTAGTGAGTATTATAAAGAGGCATTTGGCAACATTTCTACATCCAAGCTTTAACCTGTCAGATACACAATTCTTGATATGCAGAACATAAAGGAGGTTTAATAATGCTTTGAATAAGGACTCCTCTGTTGAGAAATAAGGATAACAAATAGTAGTTATAAATAGATTTGCTTTAGACTTGAAATAAGTTACCAGAGACATAAGGTGTAACTTAAAAAAAACCCCAAAACACCAAAGCACAGTATTAAAAATTAAAATGGTGATAAATTTCTGGTTGTGCAACAAATATTAAATGTTACCAGATTCCAAGTCATATTAATTTTAAGTATGTATGGTAAATCTAGCATCACTTTTTTATTCAATCTAACCAACAGAAAATGTGATCCAGTGCATGGAAATATATAGCTCCTACAGGAAGAGATAATCACACTGCAGAAACATGTTAATGGATTGTAAATGTTAAAGTATTTATAGCTGATACCCAGATAAGAACTGCACTGTTTGTGAAATAAAACAGGTACCCTAAGCTACACACATTTTGAGGCGAAGCAATTTGTTATTTTATGATCAATCTTTTAACAAATTAAAACCAAGAATATTCCAAAGTTGTTTTTATACAGCAGTGCCAGGTGTGACACATACTTTTCTTTAAAATGGCTTTAAAAAAACCTGACTGCTGTTGCATTTAACTTAAAGAACATCTGAGAACTTGAGGTGGTCAAATACCTGGGAACATATGTATTATTACTTGTTAATTCAAATTCATCATAAAGCCAAAAAGCATTAGGAAATAAGAAAACTGATATTTGTATTCAAAACTACTTTGAAAAATATTTCACTTTACAAAATTGTGCTTCAGCCGATGGAATCTTTAACTTTTCATTATAGCATAGAACAGATTCTTCAGCATGCCAGAGAGGAAAACAAAATTCCAGATTATAATTCCTTCAGTAAAATAAGAACAGCTAAGTAAATTCCACCTGAACTTTATCCATTTTAGTGGCGGATCCCTTCAAGTAATTTAGAGTGATTATACATATTTTGTGTCACTGACTGCCAACAACGAATACAGCAGCCGAGCTTGATCAGTTCAGTGTGCTAGTCTGTATTCTTACCAGAAATATAGAATCATAGAATAACAGAATACTTTGGGTTGGAAGGGACATTAAAGATCATCTAGTTCCAACCTCCTGATGTATACAGACACCGTCAACTAGATCAAGTTGCTCAAAGCCCTGTCCAACCTGGCTTTGAACACTTCAAGGGAGGGGACATCCACAACTTCTCTGTCTCACCACCCTCACAGTAAAAAATTACTTCCTTATATCTAACCGAAATCTATTCTCTTTCAGTTTAAAACTGTTACCTCTCAACCTATCACTCCACTCCCTGATAAAGAGTCGTTCCTCATCTTTCCTGCAGGCCCTCTTTAAGTACTGGAAGGCCACTCTAAGGTCTCCCCAGAGCCTTCTCTTCTCCAGACTGAACAATCCTAACTGTCTCAACCTGTCCTCATAAGGAGGGTACTCCAGCCACCTGATCATCTTCATGGCCCTCCTCTGGATCCGTTCAAGCAGGTCCATGTCCTTCTTATACTAGGGGCCCCAGAGCTGGACACATTACTCTAGGTGAGGTCGCACAAGAGTGAAGTAGAGGGGAAGAATCACCTCCCTCGACCTGCTGGTCACACTTCTTTTGATGCAGCCCAGGATACATTTGGCTTTCTGGGCTGCGAGAGCACATTGCTGGCTCATAGGCAGTTTTCCATCCGCTAGTACCCCCAAGTCCTTCTCCTCAGGGCTGCTCTCAATCCACTCATTGTCCAGCCTTTATTTGTGCTTAGGATTGCCTTGAGCCATGTGCAGGACCTGGCACTTAGCCTTGTTAAGCTTCATGAGGTTTTCATAGACCCACCTCTCAGGCCTGTCAAGGTCCTTCGGGATGGTAGCTAAACAAGAAGATTTTAATTTTAAACGGATTAAAATACATTAAAGTGATTTATTAACTTATCAAACACACATAGTTAACTGGCAGTCAGTGACCGGTATACTCCAGATCAGTATCAGCAGTACAACAAATAAACCACAGTACTAGACACTTACAAAATGCTAATTTATACGATAAAAAAAAAAAATCTAAACACCCCTCTATAACTAATCCTTAGAAGTGCCCATCCTGCTCCTCTTCTGAGTTACATGCACACCTCCCTCAAAGTCTGGGTGGGTTACACACACACATGTGCACATACACAGATGCACACACACACAAGTCTGCTCTGCCTGACCTTAGAAGGGTTTGGTGGCCACCATGGGGACTATGCTCTGTTACCTGCTTGGTCTCCCCTCTGATACAAATCTCCGTACTTATTCTGTACTATTAAAGCTTGTGCATTTTAGTTTTAAAAATCCCTTTGTAATTATCTGGTTACTCTTCAATCCAGTTGATGGGCATCATCCTCTTTAACATGATAATTTGTGGTCAAATGCCTCCTTGTTCCGGAGGCTTTCAAATAAACAACCAACCACCAAAAATAAAAAAAAATAATTATTAACACAGTTAACTAGATTTCTGTAAATTACAGGTTCGAATGTCTGTGAGAGGAGAACAGAACAACTTTTTAGGGTTTAACGGCAACCCAAAACGCAGAACACAGCCCCACTCCCTAGGGTTTAACAGCAACCCAAAACGCTTTACAAAGCCCCACTCCCTAGGGTTTAACGGCAACCCAAAATGCTTTATCACTCACGTAACAAGTGAAGGCTCTCAACCTCGAGGACCTGCTCAGGGCAGCATCCCGATCCAAGTCACCTCGAGGAGTTTCCTTGGGCAGTGTCCTGACCCAAGGGGAGAGTCCTTGACCGCAGCTGCTGCTGCAGGGGACGAGCTCAAAATGGCTCCCCCAGGGGACTTCATTTATACCCAGGCTGAATCTGACCTGTAGTCAATAGCGGCTCCCATTGGCCAAAGGCCCAAACTACTGCAAAGTCCTGAGAACAAAGGCAGCCAGGAGCTGCCACACCTCAGCAGCCAAGAAGACCTGTTTTCATTGGGCGGATGCACCAGCCACACTCCTTAAACAGTTTTGGGTGTCCCAGCCCCACACATTGGCTACATTGATATTGCCATCTTAACAGCCGCAGTATCAAAGATATTTCACCAAAGAGGGGCCATGTAAGTATCAGTATCCCCACAATAACATGCACAAGGAGACATGTATTAATACGAAATTAAAAATATTACTTTTTTTAATTTTCAGGGCTCAACTTTGCTCCCTAAGTCATACAGTGTATTTTCTCTGTTATTATTTACTCTGAAACAGTTATAGGCAAGATCTCTGCTGGAACTGACCTTGTCAGACCAGACGGAGAGCTCAACAGCCAGCAGTCTCCTTCTGCTTCCAGATTTTTCAGGATCCCTGGAATATCTGCAAGACTACCCATAGAGGATAGTTGCTGATGGCTCTTAAGATCTTCAGCATCGTGGGTGCTTTTAAACCTTTATAGCATGAAGAAAAGAAAAATTTCTGAGTTTACTAGTGGAATTATTAATAAAACAGATGTAAGAGATGGCTGGAAATATGGGGCAGGCAACCTTTAATTTCTGTTTGATTACATTTTTATATTAAAACCAGAAAACCGTAAAGCATTTAGCAGACAAAGACAAATATTGGCAAGCTGAGTGATATACTTTGTGTCATCATTTTATATGAATAGTATGTTCTGAGAAAATAAATACTTCAGTATGTATGCAAAACTACTGAAAATAATACTTATGTATTCAAATGACTTCTGCCTGCCTGAATCGTGTTTTCATAATTACATCTTAAGCCTGCACAGGAGAAGAAATATCAGGGAATAGACAATTTCATTACCCTTTCTCAAAAGTTGTGGTTCTAGTCAGAAATCCAACAGCATATTACAAAGTGGGCTCACAAGAAGAAGATAATTCTGCACCCTAGAGTAGATATCTGAACCATTGCTGCTGAGAACAACACTGAGCTCAAAATAAATTTTGACCAGGACACTGGAAAGCCAAAATAAACCAAACTAAGCCAAAAAAAAAAAAAAAAAAAAAAAAAAAAGCAACAAACCACAACCTACTTTACAATAGTTAATTTTTTTATACAAGTATGTGAAAAACATCTTTTTTTTTTTTTTTTTTACTTTATCATAGGATATCAGTTGTCAAAATATAAATAGATTTTTTAAATAATTTTCAGAATTATATTGGGTTTGTGTTTGTAGCGGGGGTTTTTGGTAACAGAGAAGGGAGCAACAGCTGTGACTCCTGTGAGAAGCTTCTCAAAGCTCTCCCAGCTCCAAGTCAGACCCACCTCTAGCCAAGGTCAAGCCAATTAACAACAGTGGCCATGCCTCTGTGATAACATATGTAAGGAGTACCTGAGAGGAGGAGTTGGAGCTGTGAGGAGTTGTGATAGTAGTTAGAAAATAAAAATCAGGCAAATTCAATAGAATTTTAAAAAATTTTCTTCATTCAGAAAAGCTATTAATTCATATTTAAATAGCTGTCGTAGAAGTGTGGACTAAATATATGATACACTCTTTTCTAAAGACACCTTATATTTTATATAATTAGCGACTCCTGTTTAATTTCACTAAAACTAAGAGGAAGCTGGAGTTTTCATTTTAATTACATTTAGCTGTGTGAATGCAAGTTTTTGAAAGAAGGATGTTATATATACACATGTATTTATCTGCAATTTTATTTATTACAGAATAACTTATTAGACCATAAGGTGTTGAGAACTTTGAGAGCTTAATAAAATCCCAGTTCTGAGGAGCCTGTAGCTGAAGATTTTCATGTTCTAACAGTATTCCCACCAATAGTCAAATGTTCTTGTGCTCTACCACTGCCATTGAAGGACAAGGACAGCATTTATGCTGTTGGAGTAGCTCAGGTTAGAATTCACACCTGATGCCAAACTTCCTGATTCTGTGATTCATCCACATGTCTAGTGCTCCCAAGGTATTACTCATTTCACCTCACATTAGATAGCTGTCATTTAGATTTCTAGTCTTCTACTTCCAATCTTTTCTTATAGTGTCCTTTTTTAATCAATGGAGAAGGCTTCTCCAGACAGTAAAACATAAAAAACTTTTTCAGAAGTGTGCTTTTTAATTAGTTGATTTACCCTTTGAGAGAGTCTATTTTCCCCTTATTACTGTAAAAGTAATCTAGAGTGACTAGTTTAAAACACTGACTATTATGACTGAAGTTATGTGAGATGAATCCTTCTTTCTCACACACATAGGTACAATTCAGGGGAATTTGTGGGACATATGAGGTGCATGGTGCATGTGAGATATGGAAACTGATGTCTGTTTCAATGACCCTGAGAGAGAATTATGCAATACAAACCAGTTTTTCAGTGAATATTGAGGGCAGAGGTAGTCATCTTTCAGTGGATGATGGACAGTCTTATAATACTTTCTCTGTATATGATTCATGAACGCACAATTATTTATTACCTAGCAGGTATGGTAAATGATTGGGAGCAGCCAGAGTAACAGGCTAAGAATCAATATGCTTGCTCATATGATAATCTCTGCTGTCCAGTGGTTGTCTATCATCAGCTAAAGAAGTATTAACGTTAACTGGTCCTCCATGATCACACAATTGTTCTTCATAAAATTGGGACTTACGTCACAGACAGATGAGCCTTAAAAAACT
The DNA here is from genome assembly GCF_031877795.1 of Strix aluco. Classification (NCBI taxonomy): domain Eukaryota; kingdom Metazoa; phylum Chordata; class Aves; order Strigiformes; family Strigidae; genus Strix; species Strix aluco. Next base: position 84,665,303 of record NC_133933.1, read on the forward strand.
GAGCCATAGGTTACAGCTTCATGGGCAGTCAGGTTTGCGTCTTTGAAAGGCTGTCCTTGTATGACTTTTGGTACAGAGCAACAGAAGTGACTCTCCTCATTCCCACCAGGTATGACATTTTCACCTGTTGTTTGTTGAGGATATTATTTACTTTAATATCTCTCTGCCTGAGTTGGCACTACCTGGAGAACAGCATGATTAGGAACACATCTCTACCTCAGATGTCGATGGGGATCACTGGAAGATCATCTCAGGCTTGATGTGTCTGGGCTGTACCTGATAGTGCAGATACTTGGCTTTCTTCTCCTGGTTGTTCTCAGGAATTCCTCCATCAGTAGCATGTAGAACCACTCTTCAGCAAGTTCAATGTATGACTTAGAGGCTAAATAGGAATACAGATGGAGGACACTCCCCCCATATTTCTGTATCTACAGTTAAAGAGAAACAATAAAAACATTCCTGAAGCCTTTAACAGTGATTGAGAATTTTCAGTTGTATCACACAGAAGGCAGCCTCTCTTAAAAAGTTTCAGCTCTTCCTGAAATCACTGAGGCTTCTGCATGAAAAATATTCATAATGTTCAGTTAGTGTAAATCTATCTTTTATGCATGAATAGCCATATATTCGGCTGTATTCAGCACTGGTGCGGCCTCACCTTGAATACCGTATGCAGTTCTAGGCCCCACAATTTAAGGGATCAAAGAGCTAGAAGTAATGTCCTATGAGGAGCCAATAAAGACTCTGTGTTTGTCTAGTTTGGAGAACAGGAGGCTGACGGGCTGCCTCATTGCTCTCTACAGCTTCCTGAGGAGGGGAAGTGGAGAGGGAGGTGTTAAGCTCTTCTCCCTGCTATCCACTGATATGATGTGTGGGAATGATTCAAAGCTGTGTCAGGGGAGATTTAGACTGGACATTAGGAAGCATTTTTTTACTGAGAGAGTGGTTAAACACTGGGACAGGCTTTCTAGAGAGGTGGTTGATTCCCCAAGCCTGACAGTGTTTAAGAGGCATTTGGACAATGCTCTTGACAACATGCATTAACTTTGTCAGCCCTGAATTGGTCAGGCAGTTGTACTCAATGATCGTTGTACGTCCCTTCCAACTGAAATAGTTATTCTATTCTATTCTATTCTATTCTATTCTATTCTATTCTATTCTATTCTATTCTATTCTATTCTATTCTATTCTATTCTATTCTATTCTACATATTTCTACATATTTCTACATATTTCTACATATTTCTACATATTTCTACATATTTCTACCTAGACTAAGTATATGCTAAGCTATTTCTTAAGAAGTAGATTTAAAAAAAAAAAAAATCCTGATGATGTGTGGAGTTAGTAGTATGTGAAAGATCTTGTAAATAAATGTAATTTTGCAAAATTAGTTAAATAAGAATGTCTACCAGCAATGATTCCCCCAGTAAAGGACACTAGTAGCACTTCTTTGATATTGAAAACAATGGTGAAGGCTGCTGGTATAAATGAGTTTCAAAGGGTATAAATAGAGGTAAAATTTCCTTCTAGTCTGAAAGCTGAAATAGTTCTGAGAGAGAATTTAAGAATTGATATTCATAAAAACATCTGGTTCTGATTCTGCTCTGATCCTTGTAGGTTTTACAAGCACGCTCTGCTGCCTTTGCGTAGTTACCATGGTATATACTGACATAAATGAGAAGACAGGCAAACCCTTCCTTTGCATTTAAAGTCTTTTCACTCCTAGCTATTTGATTTTCATTTTCCTACATCTCCCTCTTTCCCTGAGCCTTTTTCTTGTACTTTGAATTTTCTTCCTGATCATGAGATTAAACTGAAATTAAACTAGTCCTAATTAACGTCAGTTACTTTATCTACATTCATTTCAATCAGAATTAAATTATAAACTAAATTTCTGTTATCTCACCAAACTTCACATCTTTTTTCAAATTAACTTAGTTATTAGCTTATTAATTAAAACATTTCTAACAAACAGCACAACAAATACAGTGAATGCATATTTCAGGGTAGTTCAGCAAGGTCTACATTTTAACATGTAATGTATTTGTGTATATATTTGCACATACTTGACTTAATGTACATCTTGAGCCTGAGTTTTCCTATTTACCTTCCTGAAGCACCATATTAAAGTCCATACTATCAATATTAAAAGAAGCTGAAGTAAAATATGAAAAAGTTAAGGTAACATATACGACAGAAATCCCAAACAGATTATCTAGAAAAGTATTTTGGCTGCTTTATTTACAGAAATAGCTTTATCAAGTCTCCTGTGAGTAAAGCTACTCAGATTGAGGTCTGTATTGTTTTGAAGGTTTGAATAATTGACTAAAGTTGTAATTACAGCAGAAATCCATGTGAGAACCAATCTTTTATAAAGACAGCACACCAAGCTGTCTTTCTATTCTTTATATTTGAAATTTTCCAATAGTAAAGAAGTGGGAAAATGTGACTCTTCAGGAGCAGGTAACTGCAATAATGCATGGATATCAGAGACAGTTAAACTGCATAGTTTGGGCTTCACTACTGAAACTGCAGCAGTACAACGTTCAAAAGGCAGGTGAATTTACAGGAGGCAGAGCAAATCACATACATAGTCATACCCGCATTAAGTGAATTCTGACACTGTTCGAACCACAGCAGTGACAAGAGAATCTTCTGCTTATTGATGAAAAATAGTGCTTTTGGAATAATCAGTGTATAATACCAAATAATTTTTCTGCTTGATATGTTTAAAGCAATATCTAGACTCTAAAATAATGAAAAATCCCAGGGAAAAAAAAAAAAAAAAAAAAGGCAAGGTTGTCACCAGTACTCTTTTAGCCAATGGGAATAAACAATATGCCAATTCCTTGAAAAGACTTCTTATTTTACTTTTCTCCCAGTGCCAGATAGTTACATTGTGGAATCCCCAAGAGTAAAAGCTAAACATAAACCTCACTGATGAATGACTACAATTCAAACTCTTAGAATTACTGCTTTTCTAGGCTTGCTTATACATGTCAAATGTGTATATGCAACAGGTAGCAAAATGGAAAATGATAAGCTTTCTGAAAGGGAAAGTCTAGCTTCTAAATTTTTATTCAGCATATACTATTTGATAAGCATTACAGAAAAAGCAAAGAAGTGTATATGTAAGAAATCTTTTTATTTTTCATACTCTTCCATGAATTCCCTCTTGCCATATCTGGAGGGAAACCTGTCTGACACCCTCCAAGGAAATGGGAGAAAAAAAAATCAGTTCTTTGTATTTTTTTATGGAGTATTTACATTATTTTACATTTTTACTGCATGCCTATAGCTAGGCAAACACAAAGTGCATCTGCATAAGTACATGGGAAGACGAGTGCTATAAAAGTCCTTCATGCCTGATTATTTACAGTCTAAACTGAAAAGGCAAGCAAGAAGAAAAATATGAAAAATATCCAGTATATTTCCAAATGTATATATGTTGTGTATTTAATTTGCCCAATTGGACCCTGTTTTATAGCTTTGGTCTTCCTAATCTTCTTATTTCTACTTAATCCATAATAACTGTCCAATTACAAATTACTCTGCATGGCACAAACATTATCCTCTCTGTGCCTACAATACTTTACCAAAGCTTACCAAATCTAGGTCTATTATTTCTAATAGACAGAGATCCCCAGGCCACAGGGTGCACTGGGCTGGGCTTCAGCGGTGGGCCAGGAGGAAGCCTGGAACTGATGTTTGTGGGATTCAGCACCTCTTGTAATACCTGTTACAGGAGCTACCTAAGCAACAGATAAGAAGGTTTAGGAAATGTAAACACCTGAGCTCAGCGATGAGCTAATTGATGGAGAGGAGTATCAAACACAGATATTTTTCTAAACTGGCGCCTTGTTCTAAGAATTGAACTGACAGTATTGCTGACAGTAATTCCTTTTCCCTTTTATCCATGATGTAGCAACTTTTGCCCCCTTCTGTTGAAATTCTTAACATTTCTTGAAACTTCTTGTTTCATGGATTCTTGAAAATGGTGCTGAACTACAGAGAAGGCATGGAGGATATTTAGGGGTGTGTGCGTGATTTTTTTTTTTTTTTTTTTAAATTTAATGCTCCAGGACGGTGTCCTGCAATAGAATAGCAATTTATGCACAGTTTCAGCTTCAAAAGCAGTTAATTTATTTAAGTTAAACAAATTATAGACCATTCTTATAAGAAAAACTAACTCTGTACCCCAGATGACTGTCCTAGTTACAGTACATCCCTCTTCTTAGTCTTGATAGCTAATGATTCCTTGCAAAATACAGAACAACTTTAATAGTAGTTTAACTCTGAAACTGGAGACAAGAATTGAATCAAATGGGGGAGGACAAGTGGGCTAATGAAATAAATTGCTTTGACTTTCTCCTGTCATTGAGACAGATACATTCTGAACAGAATTCATTATTATCTCTATATATTTGTGTTCAAGAGAAAACTGCCCTGGAGTTTCAAGGAGTCATCCAGAACAATTCCAGGAGTCAGCCAGAACAATTTCTATACTACATAGTGATTTGTATTTTTTATCACTTATTCTCTGCAGTATAATATGGTTTCCTGAACAATAAAAATAATTGCAAACTTCCAGGTCATATACCAGTGATGAAACTTGGAAACACACTGCAACAGATTACTGTGGGGAAGGCTGGGGGTGTGTGTGTGTGTGTGTGTGTGTGTGTTGTACCCAGTGAATAAAGGGAATAAAAAAAATGGATGTAAGACTGACCACTAAGGTTGAATTGTTATACCTTAAGTAAAATGCTCTTTTTTTTTCCGGAGATTCAATATTGTATTTGAAAAATCATGATCTTTTTCATCCCTTAGCCAAGAATATGTTATTCAACAGTTAGGATATGGTTATGCTTACTGACTTTATATGCTTCAGTGGTGCAGGATGGATTGCTATCTATTTTCCAATTTTCAAAGAAACTAGTTTTGATTTTACCTCAGCAGCAAAACAGCCTCTGTGCTCTTTGAGTTCCATAACCCATTCAGTTACTTTATATGATCAAACAATACGTCTCTAAAACTCTTCAGGCCTAAGAGTGTGAATATTGCATAGCTATCATGCTGTTAATATTTCTTGAATGAAACAATTTATATCCATTTTACAATCACTGTATCAATGACAAAAAATATTTACCTAGTCATAAATGTTAAACACAGAACTCATACACAAGACCACTTACTCTCTGCTTAGTCCAGTATCCTATGTGATTTTTTTTTTCTTAGGTAAAGCTGAATAGCAAGAGTAAATGGCTGTAGACATTCCTAACCAGTGGTTTAATGTTCTCCAACATGCTGAGCTACCATCATATTCTGTCTACTCTTATTTAATGAGTACTCAGCATGTATGAAAATAAGATGACTTCCTTAGGTTTGTGAATACAGATATAAGAGCCTAATTCTGACACTTTCTCAAAAAAAGAAATGTTAGCTGTTTTGTTTAGCCAAACATTTTAATGAAGAGAAGTGCCTTTCACAGGAGGATTTTAGAAAGAGAATTCTAAAAAGTTTATTGATTGTTATGGAGTAAAACACTTTGGTCATTATTTAGCTGATGTGTCTTCCATGCAGAGAAGTAGAAAAAGAGGCACAGAGCTAATGAAGGTAAAATTTACTCAGGAGAAATGCACCTCAGGAACATATGTTAGAAACTGGTTTTGTGGTGTAAAAGGCAAGAGAGTTTCAGTATTAGGGAAATCCTTATTCATTAAATATTGTCAAAAACGTAGATTCTAGTTTTTCTGCATAATGGGAATAAATGTAAATAAATTGGAATAAGCTTACCTGTAATTCACTTTTATATACAATAGTATGGAAAAATACTTAGAGCAAGCTAGAAGCAATAATACTCTGTGTATTTTAGAGTGAGAAAACAGAAACTAAACAAAGTTTACTCACTTTTTTTTTAATGTCCATTAGTACTTAAGAAAATTTCTTATGATAGCCCTTAAAAACTGTTTCCTGACAGCTGATGGCCTGAATTTAAGCTGGACTTGAGCAATGAACATAGTTTTCATCTTCTATTGCATATGCTTACAGAGTAAAACTGAGCCACTGTAAAGTGAGAATGACTTTACTTAATCAAATGCAGCGATACTCAATTCTCTTTTAGCATAGCAGCCACAGTTGTGTGAGATAAGTCTCTGAAATTAATTGAGAATATTGTTGACTTACTGAAGATGGATGAAAACAAGAACTGTCAGCACTATGATGATTAGAATCAGGCAGAGAAAAGTATTTTGGAGAGATTTGAAGAATTATACATATACAAAGAGCAAGAAAGAGTCAGCAACTTGTAACTTTTTTATCTCCGTTATGTACAGTCTAGTCTTCGTTCCTTTCTCTGTTCTTATTCTATTCCCTACACTGATGTTTCTTCTGTCTTGTACCCTTTCAGTATCTGTTGGGGTTTTTTTTGTTGTTTTTTGGGGTTTTTTTTATAGATATTCTTCTCCTGCGTCTGCTGACAGACTTGCATCCTTGTTCTTTCCTCTGGTCAAGTGTAGGCACACACCTGAGTACATTGCAATGATGGATTTTAATTACCTTCCCTTCTCTCCTGCATGTCGTGGTCCAAAGTACATGTTACTTATGTAGGAGATCTTACTTGGGTTGGGCTGCCTTGGAAAAAAGAGACACTTTCCTTTGTTAGATGCTGACTGTTCATGCTGTGAATTCCCTGGGCTTGTTTGGGTTTCAGAAATGAACTTTATCTCAACACAATGGAGAAATTTCTGTTACCAACTTGGTTGAATTTCACACTGTGAGTTCCAAAAATAATATTTGCTTTTATCTGTTGGAAACTAAGTAAAAGATAAACCCTGGAAATTGAAATACAACAAAAATAAATATAATACTTTTCCAGTAAGCTATGTAAGTAAACCTCTCACAGGTTTTCTCTCTTAAGAATTCATTTGAGACTTCTGAGGAAAGTTTCTTACCAAAACAGTATCTTTGTGCTTAGCTGATATCTTTGATGTGCAAGTCATTCATTTGGAGAGAAAACAATAGAAGATTGAATTTATAGATGAACAATTAGCAAGATAAATGTGTGGGATTTTTACTTCCTATGTAGGATGGGGACATCCATATTTCACTAGCCGAAAGGGGCTGATGAGCAGTTCATTAATTCTTTAGAGCCACCATTTAGGATTAGATTAGTCACATATCTAATCCAGTAATTAGTTTAACATGTAAAAGGCCCAGATGACTCAGAAGAAAATATTTACCAAAAAAGATATAATTATGAAGGAACACACTTGTGAGGAAAGCTTCCTGATTCTGTTAATTAAAGGTTAGTTCATACTTCAAAACTTTAAGACTTAATCTCCATTACAAAGAAGGGTGGGTTTTTTTGGTTTTCATTTTTAAAACTCTTGAATCAAAATATCACATGGGACCATTTTCCTTCTCCCAGTTATGAGTGACTCTGATGTTCTGAATGGATGATATTTTAGAGGGCTTTCCATACCATTTAGAATCATAGACTCATACAATTGTTTAGACTGGAAAAGACCCTTAAGATCATCAAGTCTGACTGTCAACCTAGCACTGCCAAATCCATCACTAAGCCGTGTCCCTAAGTGCCACATCTACACATCTTTTAAATACCTCCAGGGATGGTGACTGAACCACTTCTCTGGGCAGCCTGTTTCAGTGAAGAATTTTTTCCTAATATCAAATGTAAACCTCCCCTGGCACAACCTGAAGACATTTCCTCTAATCCTATAACTTGTTACTTGGGAGAAGAGACTGACACCCACCTCACTACAACCTCTCTTCAGGTAGTTATGAGCAGACGCTTTGGCTAGAGATAAAGAATTTGGCATGGAGAAGTTTTATTCCACTAAATATGCCTGCAGAGTTACTGAACCATAGACAAAATTGTAGAAGTATTATTCTGCTACAGTATTTTTTATTCTTTTATTTGTAATAAATACTATGAAATGCCTCTGATTGAACAAAAGGTTTTTCAGTCTTTTTATGCATACTGTATTCATTGGTATTTTCTAAAGATATCCAAATCATTACTGCTTCTTATTAATTAAAATTCAAGCTTTCACTTTCTGTATATGCAAACAAAGTTTGTTTCATTTAATCCATTTATAAAAAAATACTTTAAGAAGTCAGATTAGTTCTGAGCTCTGTAAAACAAAAAAGCCCTTTAAGAATAAAATATAAAAAGGCATTAATAAAGAACAAAAAATATGTACAGAATTACTGGACAAAGCTGAGATGATTATGAATAGTAATATAATTACTGCTTCCTGACACCAGAATTGCCTTATGAGCTGAGAAAAGCTAGCTGAAAACATTTTTTACTCTTATTGTTTCTCAAATGAAGGTTGTGTATTCCAAGGTACTCTGAAGAAAAAAAAAAAAAAGGTTTATGTTCCCATTTATATTATGTGAGTAGAGGAACATACCTGTTTGCAAGAGAGCTCCAGAAGAACATTACCCTTTCTGGAGGCCAGTATTTCAATGTTCTCCTTATTTTCTTTCCAGGAAATGAAATTGTACTAGAATGGTACCATTCTGCAAAAGACCACTCTTTGTGTGATCCCACAGAATGGAGCAATCTATGTGTCTGTACTGAAGAGTGAAATAACAGGCACATTTATAGCTGGGTCACTTCCTTCACCAGGGAACAACTGTATAGCAATACAATGAGACCTGTGAATACCCACATTTCTATGGTACAAAAGCCTTTTATATAAATTTGATTTTCCAACAGAAGACTTAAATATTTTGAGTTACTGATATGTATGATGCTCTTCTCACTTTCAAGTTACCTCTTCACTAAATCAAATTGCATCATCCCACATGGCAGGTTAACAACACATTTTTATTAGATTAGCTGGGATCAAAGAGGAGAAAATGCTGTAGGTATGACATATTCAGAGCATGGGTTGGTTTTCCCTAGGACAGACATATGCTTGATTTCCCCAAAGACTACCAGGGACGGTTTTGAGTGTCAGCTGAATGATCCATTTTGGGAGGGTTGTTTTGTTTTCAAGATGCATGTGGTTTGACTTATGGTTGTTGGAAGGAACATTAAGATTTTTTGAAGCCATTTCCTCACCTTAGGGAAAACACCTAGCAGCCTTTTAAGGAAAGTACATCTCTCTGGAACACTTTCACTCATCTTGAGAGAAGGATGTATCTTTTTTCCCCAATTTAGTGTTGATTTTTTCAACCTAGAAAGTCTTGCCAATCATAATTTTACTTTAGATTCCAATCTTGAATTATCTATATTACATCCAAAATAAACTCCTGTAGAGATTTCAGTTGTACTGTCTTTGAATGTCACAATATGATACATTGAATATCTGTATATCCAACACTGAGGAAAGGCAAAGCTTACAAAACGGAAAGCATCCAAACACCAAGTGCTTTTTTGGTCCTAAATTCATTATCTGTAAAATGTCCCTTAATAATTACATTTTTGCTCATGAGCAAATAATACATATATATACATATCTCATGTGATTATAAATGGCTATAACTGATACAGACTAAATATAATAAAATTCATGGATGAATTTATAGATAAAAGGAAAATGACAGAGATGTAAATTGCTACAGATAACATGAGATTATAAATTCATTAAAAAATTGAATCACAAATATAAAATATAGCTCGATTAAATTTATTGCTCTTAAGAGTTAGGCAAATTGTATATAACATTCTGCATATTGTTGTTCTTATTAAGAGTTAGAGAATTTGTGTAAATTTTTGGATACCATTGAGTTTGTAAAACATTTCTAAGTCTAATATCAAAGAGATCATACAGCAAGTTTTTGAGATTTTAATTGGTATTGGCATTTGACTTTCTTGCCCTTAACAAAATAAGCAAAACCTTGTAATGAAGCCTAGAAAAGTAGTATGACCAAAAAAAAAAATAAATATCCTTAACTAATGTTTTTTCCTCTAACCTAAACAAGCTGTGTTTTTCCAAATAAAGTTTACATCTGTAATTCCAGCTTCAACATATATGGTCTTTACAAATATTTAATGTACAAACTGGTAAAAATGTGCTATGTTATTGCTAGTAAGCTACAGTTACCATGTATGGTAAGGACTTAACAAATACATGAAGTATAACTTTTTTTCACTTTTACTATTAAAAAAAAGGATTAATAAGTCAATATTTGATGAAAACCAAGAGTGTGTTTCACAATTTATGAAACAATGAGACAAAGGTCTTCCATCTTAACAGTTTACAAAAGGAAGTCAAATGGATAATCCTTCAAGTCTAAATTGCTGTTGATGAATGACCTTAAGTGTAAAATGGTAAGAAATTCTGGTTTATGCTTTTCCTAGCTAGGGGACTTTCTTTTTTTGGTGAGAGTTCTCAATTTACAATTTTTTAACTACCTTCCATTTTCCCTGAATTGTGATAGGCCTTGAAGAATAGGAATGATAAGAGCTGCTAAATAACACTAAACAGATCTTTAAGGCCATCTGCTTACAGTTGAACTATACTTGCAAAAATCATGTGATGGTCTTTGTTTTGTTACCATATCACTGTTGTAGTTATAACTAAATGATAATTTAAAATACCTTTAGACATAGCTCTAATTCACACATATATTCCTGGTTTTTAATACTGTTCTGAATATCTCATTGGTTAATCCCCAATGTTGATTTTCTGTGGAACATATATGTAAGATTGCTATTTGTTCAGAGATTCCTCTAGGGCTTGTATAGAATGTACTTTGCTAACTTTTTAAATGGTACATTTTTTTACAAAATATCAAGTCATTTCAGTTCTGGTACTAATGGTCATTATGTCATTTTATTAATTTCACTTGTGTAAATTGTGAAAATTTTATGAATTTTCATAAGTTATTCTAGAATAAAACTTGTAAAGTGAGTCAAAGTCCCCTTGTTAAGGAGCTTCTTCAAAGACCTTCATGCAAATGCTGACAGTGTTGTCTTTTCGATGATTTGTCAAGGATTTTCTGAAGTTCAGGAATGAGCTGTATGACTAAAAGACGTAAAGTTTAATGAAGGAGTATGTATTGCAAGAGTATAATGTATGAAGGATTAGAGGACAGTGCTTCTAGATAAGTGTTTTTTCATCTGTCAAGGTAGAAGGGAAAGGTTAATGCTTTTGACTTTGCTAATAGGTTTTCTTTATTAAGTCTATGACCTAAGTTAGTTGTATGGGAAAATCTAGACCAATTTATTTGCAATTTATTAACATGCTGGCTTTATTTGGTTTGATTTTTTTCATCTTTTTTACTTTGACTGTGGCCTTCCTCTGATTTACAAAATGATATCAAGATTCATCACATTCATAAGGACAATCCAGACCTCAGGTCTTGTTGGTGTATGGCCAAAGGAAAAAGATTCATTCATTCTGAGGTGGCTCACAGGTTCTATGGCATAGCTAAGGCATTGAATTTTTTTGCTAGAAAAGTTTTGCATTCCTTTCCATCTTGGAGGAGTCTCTCTCTCGCTCATTTTGTGGCACAAGACAGACACTAGGCAGAACTCTATTCGCATTCATCTACCATTTAGAGTAATTGCCTAACATCTGACTTGGCCTATCACTTTTACATCTTCCATTATATCCTGTATTGAGAGAGGATCTCCAATAACTCTATTGACTTCAAAATTATTGCCGTATTATGTTGGAGATCAAGTCCTACTTTCTCTTATTAATGCCTAAAATTTGAGTCAGTCTATCCTAAATCTGAAGGAATCATCTGGTTTTCCAGGCAAGGAAAATCTAATAAAGTATAAGAATATTCCATATGACAACAAGCTGCCAGTCATCAAAATGTAATTGTCTTTTGATCAATATACATATTCACTGACCCTGAAAAGTTTAAGTTGTTTCAGGAAACCACCTTACCACACAGTATATATTAGAATTAACAAGTTCACCTATCGGTTTTATACTTTTGGGGGAGAATTTCAAGGGGCTGTTAGGCCCTTTAGCTAAAAGATAATAGAAGTATGGAACTTTGAAACTGTTGTTCATATATATAGTTCAGTCATTTTTACATTGTGTTTTGCAGACAAAAAGTCACATTCTGTTTGCAGAAAGAATGAAACGACAAATACAGAACAAAATTAAGGTCACAGTTGAAGAAAAAAGAGAGAGGAAATAATAATGAGGAAGAAGGGAAATATCACTTATAGGGAAGACAGAGAAAGAAAGCTTCTGTCCAAAGATTATGGAATATTTATAGTGTACCAATGAGGTATCATTGTTCTGGGATCAGATTACATATTCTTACTCACACTGAACTTTTTTTTCCCCCAGATGTCATGATGAAAACATGGGAATATTTCTAGATTGTTTTGTAAAATTAATCTGGCCAAACTAATTAAGAGTGTTAGGCCTGTAATTGTTAATCATATTGATCTCTGTTTTACTGTCATGCTATAAATGTTCATCCTTTGAAGTGAGCTATGCATAAAATTTTACCTTAAATATTTTTAAATCTTTAAAAGTGTATTCATAAAGTTGTTCCAGAGACTCCCTTTAGTTTGTTTTGTTTTGTTTTGGTTTGTTTTTTTTCTCATTCTTTTCTGTGCATGTTTCTTTCTTGTAATTTTAATCCCATATATTTTCCTGACATTGCCTGTTTCTAGGGAAACTGGAGATCAAGAAATGGAACTTTTTTCCCCATTTGTTATGTTCACTTATATTACAATGTTTTTATAAAAGTCTTACTTTCACTAATATTGAATCTAAGTATTTAAAGACAATTTAGATTTAAAATAAAGGTAATTATTGACTTAAAAGCACTTACTTTCTGTATATTTAATAATGTATCAACACAAACTGTATATGAAATTTGTCACATGATAGCAAAGATATTTTTGCATTCTGACAATTGACAATTTTTTAATTGCCTGATAAAGCATGAGCATTTTTAGAAAAAGTAATTTGTTGGAACATAGAGCAAAATTAGACATTTGATGTGTTACAGTTAATGTTATCTGTGGCTGTGAATTCTCAGGAGATAGAATGCTGAGCAGCTAAAGAAAAACATTTTGCAAATCTGATTGGCACCTGTCAGCTGTTTCTCAAGGGATATTGTCAGCATAATTTACCAATAGGTTACATCATTTCAGGATGATATTTAGTCTCTTTTGAAAGCTGAAATTATTGAATCAACTAACATCTCGTTTCTCATGGAGAGCTAATTAGTGCCCTTCATTTAAAAACTCAAGCATTAACTTAAAATAAGACACCACTGAAAGCCAGAATAGTTTTGATGAAGTCAGTCAATGGAAGTTGACATAAACATCAGGAATCATGTAATTAAATATAAAACTGAAATCAATAAACTGAAGGTTGCCGGAAGCTAAATAAATGATATGAAAAATGCCTTTATTAAAAATTAATCTTTAAAAATAGCAAAATATATTTTGAGGTAGAAATAAAGATCACTGGTTCTCTCTGAGTAGATTTAAGATTAATTTTTTTACACTATAAATTGTTAATAGTCCAATGACCATCATAGGATTTTTATTGTACAGAAAAGAGTGCTTAAGATTTAAATCAATATGTAATGACTAGATACTAAACTGTATACAAGATGAAGTTAACAGAACTTGATCCTATCCTTTTCATAATAATGATGTGCAACTGGAAGTATGGATCTGTCAAGCTATGTTTTAAAAAGTAGCTATGACTATAGCCATGATCTTTATAGAGTCTTTTTATGTCTTTAAAGCCCATGAAAAGTATGGTCACTGACATCTGTGCTGGTCCATCAGCATAATAAATTCACCATTATGATAGATTCTTTGTGGGGTGTATGCTCATGTGTGCGTACATGCATGCTTTCACTAAAGGAGGCAATACTAAGTAAACTTCTGGCACAATTTCAAAATTCAGGTTAAAAATTAGTCCCAATGAAAAAAAAAGAAGCAAGGTTTCTTGCTACTAAAAAATCTAGCTTCACATATAGGATGTTGATTACAAAGTTTGACTAAAAAATTAGAATAATAAGCAAAAAGATTCAGATTTTGTTTTAAAGAAAGTATTGTATGGTGCTGATACCTCCCAATGAATCTCACTTTCCTATAAACATTAAGGAACAGGATGCTCTGAGTACCTAAATATTTTTCTGCCGTTTCTTAATGATCTGTTGTTCATACTTAATGGAAATTATACCAATAGAGAACATCTGAAGGATTCACAATCTAAATCAAAGCATTATCAAGAAATACTGCTGTTCCTGATGACCTTGCACATAATTCTGTCCTTACTGTATTGTGCCACAAAGAACCAAGATTCTTTGAGTTATCACAGGAGACTTCATAATGTTGCAGTTTATTGAGATTGGATTAAGGAGACCTCAGATACATACATGGTTCATTTGAAATTGTTAAGAGATAAAAACCAGAAAGATGGTGAGAATAGGAGCCAGAGCTTCACATTTTTCCCACTCGGTATCCAACATTTTTCTGTAGAGTCTCATTGTAACTTTCTCTTCTAGTTCTAAGAAACTTTAATTCCTTTCTACACATCAAGATGTTTTTGCATTAAAATATGTTGTAGCTGGCAGATTAGGGCACATAAGTATGGAATTTCTCATTCTGTATTGTATCTAGACTTCCCTAACTAGTATATAATAGTATTAACTACAAGTAGTGGGTTGGTAGGAATACACATTTCAGAGGATGCTTCTACAGCATTTTGTGTATGATATCAGTCAGTGCAAGTTCCTGTTAGAACAGGATGAAACATTACTGTTCTTAAAGATGATTATGCACCTTACTCATTGCAATGGTTGAAGTTAATGAGGAAACATATTATGCTTTGATCATATTTGTGTTTCCAGTCCACTGTAAATCAATTAGTATAGCTTGTTGACAACATTGTACCTTATCAATGGGTGTAAAATTCTATAAAAATTTTTATATAAATTTTTACATATATAAAAAATTTATTTTATATAAATTTTTACATATATAAAATTCAAGAATAAAAAATTATTAAATATCTTCAAAAGTATAGTCATTTTTTCTGGACACACCCTTAAACAGGAGACTAGAGATGTTCAGAGAATTCCACTAATGTTGAATCTAAGTATTTAAAGACTATTTAGATTTAAAATAAAGGTAATTATTGACTTAAGTGCATTGTATTTAAGACACAGGATGATGGTCTGGGGATTTGGTTCACAATTTAGTATAAGTAAATCTTAAAAACTATGCCATAAATATATATATTTAAGCTTAGCATTGTGACATTTCTCATGTTAGTGAATTGAACTTTAAAATACAGTGTGTGTGACCTCTCATACAGTACGGAATTGTTCAAAATGAATATGGATGACAGAATATAGCCAATAGAAATTCTCATAATCTGTTCCCAAAAAGAAATCCCAGGAGTACTCACTGCTTTCTTAAGTAGCAGATAGAATGAAAACAAATCCAGTATTCTTGCATCTATTTCTGTTTCCAAAGCTTTCTGTAGTTTTCTGGGTTGATTAAGATGTTCCTTCACAGCTTTTTGATGAGTCCATTCAATCTAAGTTTTACAAAGTGAATCACCAAATGAGAGTACTTGTCCCTGCAAGAATAAAAAGCTTTGCATTAGATTTCCCTTCTGCTTGCTTCAGAGGCTTTTGGAGAAAACTTGCTCTTCCTTTAATTTCTAAACACATTAGTCATAGAAGAGGATCACTTAGCATATTATTTTTACTACCATGTGTCAAGAAGAGTAAAGGACACAGATGAGGAAAAGACAGTAACTTTAATGCTGACATTATAAAGAAGTAGAATAAATAATACCTAAATATGAAAGCTTCATACTATCTTTTAGTCTCCCCAATGCCTATGTTTCACAATCAGATATTGATTGTCTATTGTACCAAAATATTTTCACTAACACTGTGATGCATACAGGCACTTCTGTTCAATACATGTGACACAGAAGACATTAGAAGCAACTTTTAAAAAAAATAAATACAGTTTAAATACTTCTATATGAAAAGCTGTCCAGTTTTATTTTCCTCTAGTTATGATTCTGTTGCCTGAATTACTTGAGGGGACAAAGGTTAGAAGGAAAAATGTAAAAAATTTCTCTAAAAACACAGAGGGATGGAAGACACTTGAAACTCATTTTTGTCCAAAATGGATTGTCTATCATTAGTCAGTTGCATTACTAAGCTGATGCATACTTCACAAATATATAAATGGATTAATTTTATGCTAATTATTTGGACTTTATATAAAACACAAGGTTCTATGATGAAGATTGCAAATTGACTTACTAAATGGAAAATTATTTTAATGAGTTAGTAGTCTTTAACAAGATTCCACATAATGTCAGCGGAGGGAATGACTTCACACAACCTGTCAGAGAGATACTGTAATTTCCACAGAGGTAGTGGCAATTAATAAATCAAAGAAATAAGGTCAAGATTGGTCCTGAAAACATTAAAAAGGAATAATTTTTTCAAGGGAGGAAGACAAATTTGGATTTTACTAGAACTCCAGCACTTCCCACAGAGTTGGGACTGAAGTTAAAAAAAAAAAAAAGGTGTTTTCCTTCTTGTTTTCCTTCTTCAGGTGCTGTTCTGCAGAGATGCAACATGAGGATGTAAGAAGTGAGTTTTTGGCCAAAGTGGGGATTACCTGTCTACAAAAACTATTAGAGAAGAAACCAGGGCACTGTAGGAGGTTCTCATTTGGTAGAGTGAGAAAAGTGCAAAAAGCCTTAGTTTTCAAGAGTTTACTCTGCCTGCAAAGAGAAAGATAATAGCTGTAAAAACCTGTAGCTAAATACTGGTGGAACTCTTTTGAATAAGAAGTATTAGCTCCACAGTAATTACTGAGCATTTTGAATATGCTGATTATTTTTGAATAATGCTATTTCAAATTTGAAATAAAATGTCTTTATTGAAAACAGGAAAGTTATTCCAAAAAAACTCCAAAAAGTGTATCATGGATAACTTCCCTGGATAGGCGAAAATTTTTTCAGACCTATCTATAAGCAGAAATTCTTAAGTAAATACCTTATGTGATGTCTGCTACCTGGTCTTTGAGTACCTCTTTCACTTCTAAGTTGAGACCATAAAATTAAGTAGAACCCAGGTAATTTGAAATCTCAGCTGTTATAATACTTTTACATTTGTATATTCATGTTATGGAAATAGTTTCTGTTTCAACAGATTTCTTCCATTGTCTACACCTGACACAATAAGGTATATGAGTGAAAGCGAATTCTTTCTAATATGTTTGGGAATATAGTCATATCACAGTCCAACTCTTCATTACTCATCCTTGGAACATAGTGAATGTAATATGTTTTTCAGCACAATATGAGGAATTGTAAGAGATATCTAAGAAAGTGATAACTGAATTATTTCTGCAACAATATATCCACTGTAACCTTTCATGAGACCTCAAAACTAAATCAGAAACAGAAAGTAGTTTCTGTTGTATAGGTGTCTGACAGTCTTTTCTCCTACTTTTCTTCAGTCTTTTGGTTTGATCATAGTATTTTCACTATCTCTAGCTTCTGGAAAAAAAAAAAAAAAGGAAAAGAAGAACTGTATTCTATCTGTACTTTCTCTAAATAAAAATTTGGAGCTATTGATTCCCTTTAATTACTTGACCTAGTTGATCTTCAAATAGTTTAAGAATACATTGAATGAAAAACATCCTAGAGAATAGTTTTCCTTGTAAAATTTGAGATACCTGCATTTTTTAACAGTTATGTGTGCTCCCTGCTGTGAATGTGGAAAAGCTTTTTAATTTTAAATACTTTTTTTAGATTTGCCACTATCAAGTTTTTTATATACTACAATCTCCCTCAGGCAAAAAAGAGGAAAAGAAGACTCTTTCCAACACCCAGTAGTTTCTCCTGTCTCTCCCTGGGAAGTAGACGGTCCAGTTGTTGATACACAGACCAGTAGAGCTGGTGAACTATTTAAGAGGAAAAAGAGAGGGGTACAGAAATGCAAATTATAAAAACCTTAGAAAAGAAAACCTCAGAAGAGAAACCTCAGAAAAAAGAAAAAGAAAAAGAAAAAGAAAAAGAAAAAGAAAAAGAAAAAGAAAAAGAAAAAGAAAAAGAAAAAGAAAAAGAAAAAGAAAAAGAAAAAGAAAAAGAAAAAGAAAAAGAAAAAGAAAAAGAAAAAGAAAAAGAAAAAGAAAAAGAAAAAGAAAAAAAGAACCAGATTAAAAACTCACAACATTGGCACAACATCTAGAAAAATTATCTGAACAAGTTCAACATTGCATCTACCTTTAGTAAGATGCAGAAGCAGCCAGGTTGGCACTCATTTTTGAAATAAAATTCCTAGCTGTTAAATGCAAATACATATTCATTATATCTAATCATGGGTCTTCAGTTTCAGCTGAAGGAAATGCTCATTATCCATTTGCTTCAGGTAGGATGATTAACATTTTTTTATATGTGAAGATTCAGAAAGAATTCTTCTAAGAAATTAAAATGGTGAGTTTACCCTCAGACTAAAAGAATTGGATGTAACACCTAGGCAAGAAAGCAAATAGGAAAACCTGTACAGAGCCATGTAATCGGAAATGGTTTTCCCTCCCATTGCATCAAAGGACATCATTTAAGTATATGGGGAAAGATACTGAACAACAGATTTTTATAGCTTTTTAGTAACTATGAAGAAGTTAATTTTATTTTTATTTGGTAGATTGACTGGAAAGGAAAATACATGGAAAACATAAGCTAAAGGAATGAAAATAGGTGTTTTAGTTATAAAACTGTCTTACATTTTTTCTTGCTGAATATTTAAGGCACTTGTATGCATCCAGAGGAGTGCAACAAAGCTGGTTGAAAGGGCTGGAAGGAATGTCCTATGAGCAGTGGCTAAGGATTTTGAGTTTGTCTAATTTGGAGAAAAGGAGGTTGAAAGGTCACTTCATTGCTCTCTACAGCTTCCTGAGGAGGGAAAGTGGAGAGGGATGTGCTGAGCTTTTCTCCCTGGTAACCAGTGACAGGATGTGTGGGAATGATTCAAAGCTGCACAAGAGGATGTTCAGACTTGACATTAGGAAGCATTTCTTTACAGACACAGTGGTCAAACACTGGAATAGGCTTTCTAGAGAGGTGGTTGATTCCCCAAGCCTGACAGTGTTTAAGAGGCATTTGGACAATGCCCTTAACAACATGTTTTAACTTGGTCATCCCTGAAGTGGTCAGGCCGTTGGACTAGATGATTAGTGTAGGTCCCTTCCAACTGCAATATTCTTTTCTTTTCTTTTCTTTTCTTTTCTTTTCTTTTCTTTTCTTTTCTTTTCTTTTCTTTTCTTTTCTTTTCTTTTCTTTTCTTTTCTTTTCTTTTCTTTTCTTTTCTTTTCTTTTCTTTTCTTTTCTTTTCTTTTCTTTTCTTTTCTTTTCTTTTCTTTTCTTTTCTTTTCTTTTCTTTTCTTTTCTTTTCTTTTCATTTCTAATATTAAGAAGAAAAAACCCCAAACTAAACATGACCCATTTAACAATAATCTCATTTGGAATCCCTGAAACTGTCCCATTTTAAATTATGATGAAGTTATTTGTGTCAGTTTGATGTTTTAACAAACGATACACAGCAATCACAGATTGAAAGTTTATTTGCAGCTAGATATGTGTCAGGGAGCAGCAGAAACAGGGTTGTTTTATGAGGGAAGGCAGCTCAGGAACCCAGGTGACAGCACAGGCAAGTCAGTGATGGCCCGGACCACAGTGCAGTCCCACAGCATGAGCAGAGTGAGTGAAACTGAACTGGTGATAACAAGAGGTACCATTGACAGTCCAAAACCCATCAGCCTAAGCAACGTAAGAAGCCAGGTGCAGGTCATGCAAACCGTCTCAGTATGAGCAGGCAATACAGCTGAGCAAAGGTATAACTGCAGTACAGCTCAGACCAGGACTGGAGGCATTGAATTGACTTGAAATGGGGGTCTTGGGCCATGTGGAGAGGGAAGGAGGGGATCCCAGGGGAAGGTGGTCAGGGCCATTACAACCTGTCGGTGTACTCAAGGCCCTGACACCACCTCAGTGACTGTTCTTTTTCATCAAAAGAATAATACAATGAATGAATGAATTTGTTCAGCAATGTTTTGTGGGTTTTGACTGTATCATGTTCCTTTCTCAGACATTTCTAGTACAAAAGGAAAGTTCAATGTGCACAATTATAATAACAAATAAGAGTTGATCTTCATCTTTCTTCCATTCTTCATGTTCCTGTCACACTCATTCCTTGTGTGTTTTTACTAGTAAAGATATTTCTTCAGAAAGGAATTGAGCTCAGAATCACCTAGAAATCAACTGTTGAATACATACTTATCCCCCCATATTATCTGAGACTCTAAAAATAGAACTAACAAGTATATACGCACTAACCCATAACTAATTCCATGACTTTAAGAATATCTCAAAGATATTCTCTGTGTGCTAGAATGTTTCACTCTGACAAAATGAGGACAAGGACAGGTGTGGTGATCTGCATAAACAGGTCAGCTGCAAAAACTATAAACAAATATAATGATTTTTATTTGGGTTTTTTTTAAGCTTCTTGAGATTTGCCGATATGTATCTCTGACACTGAGAGAATAATAAATAGGTGGCTCCACAGTGGATATAATCCATTATTTAAAAGTAATAGCAAAATATTTCTTCCAAGATGAGAAAGTTGAGCTACTTTCTGGTATTTAGTGCAAAGTACCAGAGATTTTTATTTCTTTTTCTGTCAGCATCTGCAGATATTTGGAATTTGCAAGACAGTCAGATTCCTGACACACTGAGTGAGATGTTCTAGTCAGCCTACACTGCCATGTATTTTGGGATAAAAATAAACTGGTCATTTTCTTCCTTTGTTCTCTCAGTTAGAGGGTTTTAAAAACACTAACACATTGTAATTGAAATCTTGGGTCTTGCCCAGTCCTCAGACATAATTTAGCACTTTTTTTTTTTTTTTTTTCATAAAGATACATAAAACTATGAGGCCTAATTCTTGTAGAAAGAAACAGATGATTCTCAAAACCTGAAAAGTTACTGAAAGGAGTCTCCTGGATTATAGTAACTTTTTTTCTGATGAGAAAATTTGTGCATCCATGGAAACTATCAAATTGCTGATGACTTTTGATTCCCCTGCTGAGATAAAAGTGAATTTCTCTTTACATAACACCTCAGCTACTGAGAGAATGAACCCATTCTCTCAGGAATCATGTCTTGGAAAACATGCTTTATTTCAATATAGGACTTTCTAAACTTAGTTAGCTCTGGTATCCTATGAACAGTAGTGGTGTCTGGTGCAACACCTGTTGTAAGAGAAGTTTCTAGTTCCTTGGCCACACCCACCAGGTGTTTGGCCACATTCTGTTTTTCACCAGCAAAAACATTCATAAAGATATTTTTTAAGTACTTGGTTACCCAGATATCTAGCATCATGATCTGAGCTACTACATAGTAGTAGCAAATTGCCATATCCTTAGAAACACCAGCTGTTTTTGAAGCCAATGTGCAAATCACCTTGAATGCTCAGGGAAAATAAGACTAACACTCCACGGAAACTTCAGTTGTGGTTTGTTGTTTTTTTTTTTTTTCTGAAGGTACTATCAATTTTACTTTCATATGCACAAACTTTCAATGTGCAATGAAGCTAATGTTTGCTGAATGTGTTTTCACTGTGTATCCCTCCATTTCTGTCTAGAAAATCCATAGATAAACATAGTAGTAGTTCTCACACCTGCTTCAGAAACTGAGATGTTGACCCCATGCATATAATCTATCCCTTATTCTGTTGACACATGTCCTTCTTTTCCAAATAGGGACACCACTCTCATACCCCCAAACCTGCCACCAAACAGGTACTAACCAGAACCCTCACCTCTTTTTTTTTTTTTTTTTCAGCAGTCTAAGGTTCACTTCACCATAGAAAGTGTTTGCTCCTATCTCATCCCATTGATATACAGTCAGACAGGTATGCAGGTTCCAGATTAATGTGAAAGGGTTCACAATCCTTATGTGACTAGGATAGAGGCTTCTTCTTAGTACAGCAATTACTTCATGGCCAAGTAATTTGACTGTGAAAATATATTTACCAGAAAGCTTCTATGTCAAAACTTTCTCTAAAATAATTTTATGCTTCACTGGCTATGGTTCACTCTAGACATAATCAAACCAACTTTAAATGAATTCTCTCAGGCATAGGTAGCAGTCTAATTTCATGAGCAGAACAAGTTGCACAACCCACTAGAGAAATATAAGTGCCTCTGCTGAAATACACGTTATCATCACTAGACTAAACTACTAACTGAACTAAACGGTTAAATACCATTCATTCAGCTGGAAATAGAGAAGACTTGATATCCTTGTCAGTATTCCAGATCAGAAAAACAAAATTAATTGCTCATGTGCTGTCATACCAAATGTGAATGTTAATTAGGTTCTCCAAAATGCATGAAAATTAGTGTAGTTTAAACTTCTGTTGAGGAAGCTTAGAAATTACCTGATGAGACATATAGTTGGTTTGAAAAAAAATCAGAATTGGTGGTCCAGTATCACTCTGACTGATCAATATAATGAAGATGTAATAAAAATCATGTGGCTGAGGCTCCAGATCTTTACTGGTTGAAAATGTATTTGTCTCTTGAAAGTATAACACTGCAGTCTAATGCTCTTGCTGCTAAACTGTTGTCTATTGTTTAGTGGTGAATGGGGAGAAGAATCTTTATGCATCTGCTTTCCCAGAAACATTAAAGATTCAGAAGAAAGGAACTCTTCCATCCACCTCTTGATTAGTAAGGGAAATATAGCTAGAAAGAGAGCTTCATCTGCATAACTTGAATTGCAGAAGTGACAACCTAGGAATCATCATGATGATATATTCTCTCAGCATTAACCATGTTGTGAAAAAGAAGCTAAAAAGTGGGTAAAAATCTTCTATAGTGCAAGTGATCATATTCAAAATCTTTTCTACTATGTCTCATGTATTCCTGGTTTCTCTTTGGTACTGGCAGGGTTTTTTGCTGAAGTTCCAGAAATGAGCAATGTGCATTCTTCTTCGAAGAAAGACAGCAATAAGAATGAATTTAGCCTTTAAATAAATCTGGTATTATTATAACACTGTTCAGTGGTGAAATTCTCATCATGACTAGAATTTCCTTGTACATAAACTGGAAAATAGCTTGCTGAAATCTATCTCAATAGTTTCCTGCTCAGTACTACTGAAAAACAAATGGACATTTTTAGAAAAGACAGAAATTGCTGATCTTCAAATGAATATTAGACCTGTCTTTGTTATGACATGCTTGTCTCAGTATATTCAGACTGTATTTTCAAAGTACATTAAAACTGCAATAAAGATACTGGTACTAAATGATCATACTGGTATCAATTGATGCATGAAGTTTGGTAATATAGCACCTAAATTATAGCAAATATAGCAAGCACATTCCCAATTCTTATTTTATTAAACGATAAGCTTTTTCTTTTGGACAATGTGTCTTCACATGTATGAAAAATGACCATGATTCCAGTATGAATGGAATGTATGTTTTCAATTTCACAAGATAGTGTTGCTTTCATATCTTTTGTTCTTGGAGGAAAAGAAAAAAGAAATTTAAAAAAGCAAGCAAAGGAGAGAGTGAGAGAAAGATATGAATTTGGAATTGAAAATGGCTGTTTAAAGAGAATCCCAACAGGGGAACTGGTTTGGTTTTTCTGCATTTCCTTTAGCAAAAAAAATAGAGCTGATAATATATTTTGATATGCTTTATGTTTATTTTTATTACAAATTATTTACTAATATCAAGTTTTCTGGCATTATTAAAAGTGTATTAAGGAAAAATATTAATTTCAGATATATCTAAACCAGCATAATATAACACATGATCAGAAAACTACACACTGAATACCAAGACTATTACTTTTCCCCTACTGAAAATGGGGAGTGAATTTTTGACCAATAAATACTTCCCAAAGGGCCAGAATTGATCCTCTAAGACTTATTTCACAGTCCATTACCAAGAAACAATACTGTTGCCAGCAAGGTCCTGCCCCACATCTTCTTCTCCCAGCAGCAACAGCTTAACTCTCTGTAAGTGCATGTGGGAGACTTTGTTACATCTCTTGTGAGTAGAGGGTTAGAGTTGATCTAATCCAAACCTCTCCTGTAACTAGGACCATGCTGAGTGAACTGTTTGTCTTGTTGAATCAAATGATTTCTCTTTTCTGAGGGGAAGAAGAGTCTGAAAATGAATTATCTCTGCCTAAGGTGTTCCAATCTTTCCTAGGGGTTATGCTGTTCATACTCCCAGTTTCTTCTATCAGGTAGATTTCATGCACAATTTTCCCTATCATAATTTTATTTTCTCTGTGGAAAGACATATCATGGCAGAAAATTCCCAACCAGTTCCACCTACAGTACACTACCTAGTGTACTACCGATTGATTTTTTTTCTCTGTTCTGCTTGGGAAGTCTGACTAGTTTAAGATTAAAAATCTTAAGCAGAGCATTTGAGTGAAAATGCCAGTGCACCATTTACTGGCTGCTGCTGCTGCCACCAGTAATAACAAGGGCTATTGCTGGATAGAAATGGAGATATGCAACAGAACATGTAGTTGAGGCACACTTTTCTCATTTAAAAAGGAAGGCACTGACTGGGATGAGATTATATCACAACAGATTTTCATATTGCTTCTCAAAACATGTTCCTGTGTCAATAGGTTTGTTTCTTATCACTGTTTACATGCATATACACATATGAATATGTGGATACAATATGGCAGCTATGTGCATTGCTAAAAAGTAAACAGAATCTTCTTTTTTGTTTGTTAAAGATAATAGTTAATTTATATCTAATTTACCTTTGATTTGTTTCATCCATCTACTTTTATTTAACCTGAAGAAACTTTATACAAACAGACTTTTTGAAAAATCTTTTCATGGTTTGTGTCACTTGTGTTAATCCCATACAAGACACACTGGTTTTGACTGTAAGAAGGATTTCTTTTTAATAATTTGATTATTCTCCGGACATCCTTCTTTGATAAAAAATTGATCTTGACCTTATATGCCTAAGTACCAAAATTAGATTTGTGCAATCGACATAGTGAAAGTGGTTATCTCCTCCTAGCTATCGTTTTAGACATCTCCTCTGAAATCTCAAGAGATGTTCAGGTCATTCACTGCTCAGCAACAATATCTATATAAAGCACTGATTCTCCTAGTGCTGTATTTTTCCACTCTTTTGAATACTGAAGCTATTTTGTTTTACCTAAACTATTCTACTCCCTCCCTCCAACCCCAATCATCTAACTGCCAGTCAAATCAAATGGTCCAGTTTATTCTCACCTCTGACCTAAAATACTGTTGCCTCTGGTCACACTAGCTTAAGCAACACATAAGTAGCTTTTAGCACCATCTAGCTAACTCTCAGTGTAACATACTTCACCAAAGTTTTTTAATTCCTCTTGGAAATGTTTTGAGTCTGTTTCTACAAACCTCACACATTGTTCATTTTTAGCCCTCCGCAAGAAATTAATCTCACGCATAAAGGCTGAAAACTTTCTCTGGTGTGGTTTAGTCTCATTTCACATGTGATAAAAAGGTCTTTAGTAACAATCAGAAAGCTGTCTGGAAGGGCAAACATTAGAAAGAGGATCACACAGGTTTTGTACTGTCATATTTTCAGTTGATACCAATGAGAGTCACTTTGACATGAAATGGATTTACAGTTTCATTCTGATAGTTATGCAGTATGACAAATTTTTCAAAGAAACTATAGGAATTTAGAAAGATGTGGAAACAAAGCTGAAAGTATTTTATGATTAATTTTGCATTTTGTTGTTTCTACCTATGATATTTAAGAGAAATTTTATTAAAATTGTTTGCTATATTCAATAACAAAAGAGCACAAGTAAGAGAAAAGAAGCTCTTCTCTTTTTAAGCAGTGAGTTGACCAGCAAGTGCATTTTCTTCAAGGATAACTGCATCTCTCCTCTCTTCTCTATACAAATATCATCTTTTCAGTGCCTAGAATTTCCTACAAGACTCTAGTTTGAACCTGTATATCAGAGACCTGCAACAGTTTTCTGCTCCCAAGGTAATAAAACACTATATGTGCTGAAATGGCCTCTTTCAGTCTCCTAATCATGTTTCCATTTTGTGCACCTCTGCCATCAAGCAATATGAAACTGGAGCACTTGAATAGTAGCTTAAAAAGCTAGAGAAAAATTATGATTGTGGCAAAATGAATTCTATTAGCTAGCACTAACAATTAGATTTAATATTTAAAAGTGAATTGATGTAGGATTCGTAAATTTCAGTAACCCAGTTGAGACTCCATTAGTAAAGGAATGTTGTGAATTTACCTGCTTTTTCTGTTGCATTAAATTTAAAAAAAAATATTAAATATTAGAAGAAAATAAATGGATAATACTATACCAATGTAACCAGACATTTTTCTTCTGTTCACCATGGTTACACAACAAAGTACAATCCTGAAAAATGACAAAACAAAATATAAGGCTGTTCCAAAATTTAACAGATTTGTCCCAACAAATTATTTATACACTCAAAAAGGTAGGTATTTTTCAGCTACCTAAAGTACTGTTTTATTGTATTTAATACTGCCTAAAATATTTCAACTGACTTCTCTTAGAAAAAGTACAAAATTGGAATTACATTACTTTGTAAATCATCACTAATTCAGATAATATGGTTGTTAATTTTGATGAGGATCTGAATTTTAGGTAGCATGCATAAACAGTCAGGATTAATGCAACTATGCATACTTTTATTCTAGTATATTGATACATAAATTGACTTTTTTTTATAGAGTTTTGTAATCCTAAAAGGTAGTTGAATGAGTTTTCATATTTTATTTTTTTTTATATATTGCTTTCTCTATTTCAGATAGCTTCTGAAACCCACACTTTTACAATTACTGACTAAGATACCTTGAAAGCTGAATTAAGGCTGATAATCATTTACAGAAACGAGGAGTTTGTCCCCATTGGGTAATTTCAGGGCATTGACTTCCCCTAGAACTCACCAAGCAGGGGTTGTCTGCAAAACGTTGAATGCTACTACAGATTAGGTTATGTATTTGTGAAATTCTGGTTGCTTTGGTCATCTTAATATGGAGGAAAAAATCTGCTGATTTATTTTTTTGTTCCATACTCACTTTTCCCATTAGAAGGATCATTTTTTCCCGTTAGGAGCAATGCATTTCATAATTCAATTCATTAAGATGCATTAACTAATTGTCTCCATTCTTTTGCAGTTATTTAAACTAAATTAAGTCAATTATACTTTTCTATCTCTAATTCTTCTTTTGCTTAATCTAAACTGAAGAAAGTGATCCTTAGCTGGAAAATAAAAAAGAGAAAGCATTCCTTACAGCAAGAGTTGAAGCCCTAGTATCATAGTGTGAAAACAATTCAAAGTCAAAGTGATATAAAAGACTTTTAGATTCATTTGCCTATTATAAAGATTGATTAGCTGGTGTTTGTTGTGAGGGGGTGTGATGGTTTAATCACTGCCAGGGTCTGAGACCACGCGGCCTCTGCCCCTCCCCCACAAAGGGAGTGAAATATAAAGCCCCGGTCTGAGATAAGGACAGGTTTAATACAGCAGTGCAATAGCAACACAACAAACAGCAACAATAAGAATAACAGTGATAACAATGAACAGAGCAAAGTATATCTACCAATACAGGAGTGAGAGGAGCAGATGTATAAAACCACGCACCCCGCGCTCCCGCGTCAGGATGTGACGCGCCAGGATGTGACGTCCGCATGGTATCTGAATAACCCAGCTAGAGCTCCCCCCGCCACTGCTGGGGAAACTTAACCCTATCCTGGTTAAACCAGGACAGGGGGTTGTTTGATTGTTTTATTTCTTCAGAACATGGTGACATCATTCCAAGAAATGGACAGTAATGTACATTTCATTTAGGAATTTTAATGTAAGACAGCCATGGTATAAAGCTGTCATGACATTGTCATCAAAATGGGATAAAAGAACTTAACGACACCAATGTGATGCAGATAAGCAGACACTCTTTTATTAACGACCGGATGTGTAAGGGAGTCTCACTAACAACGCACACCTAACTCATGTAGCATGCTGATTACGTAGGATACACTAATACATATTAATCAAGTTCTCATACATAAACATGTTAACTCCCATAACTCATTTTCTTATTTCCACCTCTTTCTGGTCATGTGCACTTGAGTCCTGAAATGAGTCAGGGGGCAGCTTTTGTGACCACCACAGACTAAAAGAAAGACCCTCCAATGTCCTTGACCCAAGGATCTTCGGCTCACATCGCAATTTTAACATGCTTTGAGGCCCTTTCACAATATAACTTTTAGAACACCTGGTCTACAGGGCAATAAATCGTCCTTACTGAACAGTTGAACAATGGTACCTCATCATGAGTCTTATTCTTTTTATAGAAATGTGGTTAATGTTTATCACTAGTCTACGTGACCTTAGCCTGGGACTTCAAAAAGGACTTTTTAG
Source organism: Strix aluco (assembly GCF_031877795.1). Lineage (NCBI taxonomy): Eukaryota > Metazoa > Chordata > Aves > Strigiformes > Strigidae > Strix > Strix aluco. The sequence continues at coordinate 84,693,784 of NC_133933.1, forward strand.
CAGCATAACTGGTTGTATAGTTACTCTAAATCATTCCTTATTTAAATCCAAATCACCAAAAATCATTAAGATGAACTCAAATTAAAAACAAATCTGTAACGATCAGTAACAACATAGCACTCATTTTAGCAACTAAAATTTATTCCTGATATCAAATAATCATAGGATTCCCATTGAAATAAGAAACAAAGAAACAAACAAATAAGTTTTACCTAAACTTAACTTCTTAAAGAATACTCTATACAAAGTTTTCAGATTTGATTAGCTACTGGGAAATAATAAAATTAACCCTTTAAATTAATGATTTCCCCCTTCCCCCTTTTTATTGTCTCCTAATTATTATTTTTTTTAGTACAGTTATTTTTCTGCTACTACACTGATGTCAGAAAAATAAGTTTGGAAATATGTTCATGGCAATAAAATAGAACATTTCCAGAAATAGCACCTGCCCTGTTAAAAACACAAAAATATTTCTGACCTGTGGAGACCACTGAGGATCACAATAGAAAAAAATTTTTTTCAGCTCTTTTTTTTTTTTTTTCCCCCTCTTTGTTAACTATGGTTCTGCATGGAAACTTTAAAAATAAGCAACACTAGGGTTACTTCAGAAGTGGTGTTGAATTAGTTTAACTGGTGGTCACAGATGATCTGTGAATTCCTCTGTGTTTATTTTCCCTTGGTACCAATATGCAGCAAGAGAAGAGCAAAGATCTAGGGATATGAAGATAAGAAGTACTGTCTGTGAATCATTTGACTAAAATGCTCTCATTTCAAACCCAGAGCAATTTCCAGGATCTAGAATTTAATCTGGTCGTAGCACAATTTGGGGATTTCACAGAGATTAAAAGTTCTCTGCTTTACTATTACTCTGCCACCTTTTCCTTCCCTACAACATGGAAACTCAACCTACTCTGTCTTGAAGTTGTACCTTTTGGGTGAGGCATAATAGCTGCTAAATGAAGCATTTGTCATCCCTTTCACCCTCTGCACTTGGAATCGCATGTGACAACGTGCTTATAAAGGTTACTATCAGTGAAGAGTCGATATGGTGAAAGGGATCCAGGATGCTTATTTAGATGCTTATTTAGATGCTATTCTTTTTCATGATTTATGTCGCACTGACTTTCATTTTTCTCCTATCAGAGAACTCATTTCTTTATATGGCTGATACTTGACTTCAGTTCTGTAGGGGACTTGTCACAAGAGCTACTATCATATATATATATATATATATATCGGTTTCCAAGGATCTACAGCTCCCTGTCATTCTTCATTGACTGTATTATCTTCTCAACAGAATTCTAGACCTAGGTTTTTAAAATTGCTTTTAATTAAGAACAACAGTTTTAAGAACCTTTCCATTAATTCCATTTTTTCACAGTCCCTCTGATTTACCTAAGCTGACTTCATGAAACCTGAGATGTGAGGAACTTAATGACTAAATTAATTCAGAAATATGCACTTGTTCCAATAAAAGCTACAAAAATGTTTTCTTTACATCATTTCAGTTTTGATCCTTACTATGTTTCTTTCCATGAAAACTTCAAACAGTGTGACAGTATCCAGAACAAGTCAGGTAGCTGAGAAAGCCTGAACTTGTTTTCATAGTAGAACAAAGATTGTATTTCACTTTTTTTTTTTTTTAAGACAGACATTACTACATTAAACACTAATCAAATATTTCCACTTCTTGATTTAAGGAACTGAGATTTGTCTGCTATTGTAGCCAGTCAGAAAAGGTCTACCTACCAATATTTTCAAGTTTCTTTTCTGCTTATAAGGACATTGCCCATGAGTTAGAATATATCTCCAAGGAGGAATAAAGGCCTTTTTGGTGTATTCCTATATCTTTCCTCTTCAAACACTTCATTACTCTCCTGTATATGAACTCTCCTGCCCTGAAACGCTTCAGAGTTTGTCCTGATTTTGCTAAAGCCAGGAATAACACTGACCAGTCTCATTATTGATTGTAACATGGATCTCCCTATGCTGGAGAGAGCATGTTAAAATCAAAGGATGGTGAGACCAACTTGTGTTTATCAAAGCACATAGTATCCTACAGTAGGAGGGTTACTAGCTGTTGTGTCAAGATAAGGTTATGCACTGGAAGAGGATAGCCACTCTGACCCCAAAAGACTGGTTTGAGTAGGAAATGTAGCATTCTCATTCACTGATACTGTGCATTAAAACCTTCTCAAAGCCAGGAACAGTATGTAGAAAAATACTAGCTCCTGGCTGTCTTTGCCTTTGCATCTGGACCTCTTTCTGACTGTAATTTTAATTTTACTTTACATCAGAGGGCTGTAACAACCTCACATTCAGTCAGAAGGTTGCTCTGTACATGCACTCTGTACTACAGTACTCTGAAAGATATGTTCCATTTATAAAATACATCTTCTGTTAAACAACACACAAGCTTAACAGGGATGTTGTTTTTAGAAACAAGTAGCAAACAAGTTATAGTCCCACAAGAGATCTGATTCCTTCCAGATCTTAATATTTTTTCTTCCTCCTTAAACAAGCACAGATGCAAGAGTTCATGCTGTCTTTAAACAGGTCAAAGATGCTTTCAAACCTCAAGTGTCTTATTTTCTCTAAGATGATTCTCCTTTCTTCTCAGAGAAAAGAAATATGACTAAAGAGATGAAAAAATATGAAAATGGATCTTGGTCTTAGCCATCATTACATTATTATTTCATAATAGATATGATGGTGTTTGAGGCAAACACAAATCAGAGAGTATATAGATGAATGAACAGCAGTAATTATTTATTGACCTTGCTACTCTAATAATATAGACTATCAGAAACCTCAGAAATAAGTTTTAGCAACGAAGTGGCTATAAAATTCTCATTAACAACTAAGAATCTCAAATACTGTTCAAAGGCAAAATAAAATTCTTAGCTTACGTGCTGTATCTTCTGAGTATTTTACCTCTCGTTGTCTATATATTTCTGTGTATAAAACAAACAAATAGCTTTCTTTGAGTAATATTTGAGGTAGGAGGTGGCACCTTGCAGAAGTGTATATTTAGGGCATGACTGCTCCATAGAAGCCATTCTTGAATTTTTCATTCTGTGGCCAGGCTATTGAGGTTCACTCCTCTTCCCAGAACCTGTAACCCTCTTCCCAAAACTCACATAATTAAAGATATCTGTGTGTGGCTAACATAAGAAGAAAATTAGGTGGCTAGCCTACTGTCACAGTCCGCTCGGTGGACTCGTGGTGGTTTGTTTACTACAATCTCGAAAGTGCAAAATTAAGGCAACCAACACCAAAGGGGATTGTATCAATCAAACAGTGAAACTTTATTGTGTTGCCTGTGAAGCAGCAGGCAATAGTTAGAGATGGGTGAAAGAAAGGGGAAAAGTAAAGTTAAGTTTAGAGAGGAGAGAAGAGAAGGAGAGGTTATAGCTACCACCGCTGACCTCAAGACGTCCTTAAGGTCCTGGGTCCAGCCAGTGCTCCGTTGTCAGTCGTTGTGATCCTTGTGGGGAAGCTTCAACTTTTCATTGTCCAGAAGTCATCTTTTATGCTTAGTGACACACCTTGCTCCTCCTCTGCCTCAGGGATCTCCGCCCATTTTGAGCAAGGCTACCACGTATGCACAAGGGGGAGTATCTGAGGCATGGTCGGTCTTAGACGGGGCTAGCCTTCAACCAGGAGGTGTGTTTGAAGTAAAGTTTGTCTAAAGTTCATGATTTCTTCATCGATGTTATGGCAACAGTTGCAATCCATCTTTTCTGACAGTAGCTATGCAGTCATCTCTAACGGCTCTGGTTAGTCTCAGGTACTGAACAATAGCACAGCACTCTGTACCACACAGTTCAGTATTCCAAAGAATAGTACAGTACTCTTTGTACCACACAGTTCTGTATTCAGGAGCCTTTGCACTGCGTTCCAGACTTGGGATTGGCAACTGTGTTCCAAACAGGCTGTTGTCGGGTACCTTACTGTCCATGTCCCTGATGACAATGTTGAGACAATGCCGATCTTCTGACTGACTCTTACACCTACCTGTCTTCTTAACTTTCATGGTCAAGGTCTTTTTATAGTTAGGTCAACTGAGAGATCACTTGCAGAGTGAGGGCACATCTATGAATTTACCAATGGAAATAATGTGATTTTTCCTTTTCTTTTTCATTTTTCCTTTTCCTCTTCCTCTTCATTTCTTTCTTCTTTTTTCTTTTTCCTTTTCCATTTTTTCTGATTTTTTCTTTTTTCTTCTTTCTATTTTCTCATTTCCTTTTCCTTTGATTTAATGTTATGTTGTTTGTTTTCTTCTAAAATGAACAAACACTAAGCATGAACCCAAAGTATTGTGAGGCACTAAAAATAAAAAAGATGATAAAGTAGAAAAAATAGAAAAGCATTCTGCCCCAAGGATGCCACCCTGAGGAGTGTTCTCATCATTGTCTTTCAGGTCTTTCTGTTGGTTTAGAAATAGGAAGTTTTTTTATAACAGATAGGAATAGGTTAGACAGTAGAAAAGCACTGGTGAATTTTAACTAGAAAAACTATAGAAAACAAGTTCAGACATCCTTCTTGGAATCATGCAAAATAAATAAGTGATGGATTCATGTTTTAATGGACTGCCTTCTTTAGTGAAAAATTTATTTTTCACATTAGACTTCTTGATCTATGATGAAAAGACGTCATCCCACTGATTTCATGTTTTTAGGGTTTCCACATAATCAGGAAAATGACATGGGGGAATAGTAGCTTAATATTTATCTAAAATAAATAAATAAAAAAGAATGAGGTAGAGTGTTCTCAAAAAGAAAAAAGAAAAAGAAAAAGAAAAAAGAATAAAAACACCTGTGTCTGATAGACACCAAAGTATATTATATGCAGATAAGTAACTAAAAAAGGCAGTGATTGCAATGAAGGAAGTATATAAATGATATTTGAAGTAGCCTAGTTTCAGAAGGAATTCCATTTCCTGTCTCTGGAGTTCTTCAGTTAATAAATTTAGTGTTCTTCAGAACTGTTTTCTTGGGATTTTTGTTATCTTTTTTTTTTGTAGTGGGAGGGAACAGTACACCAACAAGAAACAAGTCACCAAGATTCACAGGAGATACTCCAAAGAAAAAGAAAAAAATTGTGACTGGAGTTACAGCTGATAGAAAAATGAGACTATAAATACTTTTTGAAAAAAAAGAAAAAATATTCACTTATTTCTCATTTCTGCCTATCTATAAAAGATGGGAGACTTTCAGGACATTAGTCTAAAGCAAAAAATTACTAAAACATGCAGTATTTCTTTAAACACTATGTACGTGGGAAAAAAATAGCAATGAAACCAGACAATGGACTGTTTTATCCATCATTCTTCACATCACAGCTGAAAGGTCCTTGGATAGGAATGCACAGCCTTTTTGATCATTGTGGTATTTTCATATTGCTCTATGACCAATTCATATAATGAAGTGCATGCTGAAACACAGGCTCAGCTCTTTGTTAATCTCCATCTCAGACTGTGCAGACTTCCACAATAGTATTTAGTGAGAGAACCTGAATGAAGATAGTATCAGAGCAACCATGTATAGGAAGAAAAGTTCACACAGCATTGTGCTCTGGTTCCTGGTTTTGCTACTAAAGGAAGACTAGAAGGATCTTTCTAAATTTTGTTAACCCCTTCAAATCTGTACCATTTATGAAGCCGATGTCTGCAGTATCCACATATAGAACTAATAGATTATGGGAAACCCAGTGCCAGACTACTTCTTTCAAAAATTAAATTCTTGAGCACTAAAATCTCCTGGATCAATTTAGCCTATATCTAATTAATGTGCTGCATAATAGGTTTACTATCATAATGGTGGATGACAAGAAGACTGCAAAAAATTACCACTGCAATTAGTGCTTTCCATCTACGTTAATTTAGCAAATTAATGACTTTGAAATAGCCCCAAATCAGAAACAAAGAGCACTCAGAGACATTGCTAAATTAGTTTTTTTGGTAACTGTTAAAAAAAAGAGAGATTAAGTGTGTTGATGCAGAACATACAGAAAAGAAACAGTGGTGGAAAGTAATCAAGAAGTGTAGCTTAATCAGTAACACTACAGGTTTTTAAATCATCTTTCTATTAAGGACATTCAAAAAAAGAGACTGTGCTACAGTAAAAGTAGAAATATTAGCAATTACAGAAATTAATGTAACTGTAATTGCCTGTTACTGCCTGTCACCTGAAACTATGTTTTGACATTCTGGGTGAGAGTGGTTGTTATCACAGAGTTTTGACCACCACATGAGTAAAAGTAGTTTTCACACAAGTTAGCTATTGTAATTTGCTTACTTCCAACTTGAATACTGGAGATAAACATTGGTGCCCTCACTTACAAATGTTGACAGGTGAAATATCGTGGACCTGAAAATTTCAGCTATTGAGACCTCATGCTTATGTTAATAGGTAAACCATCTGTTTTATTTTGGGGAAAGTTTACACAAATTTAATTCACACAATTACACCACTGGTGCAAATTCCCTTCCAATTCAGTGAAATTAATTTTCTGTGCCTGTATCCTTAAATGTCAGAAAGGGATGCATGTTTTCTCAAGGACAGAAGGGAAGGAAACAGAGAGAAACTTCACTTGGGTTTACATCGTCAAGTTTATTAAAGTTTCTAGATATAAAATAAGCAAGACCAGCCAATTAGTCCCCAGGAAAGTAATCACTACTAGGATATCTCAAACAAGCAAAGAATAAAGCCTAAGCCCCAAAGACTTGCTTTGGCAAGGGGATGGACTTAAACCTTTAATACTTAAAACTGTAAATAGAATCATAGAATGATCTGGGTCAGAAGGGACCTTAAATATCATCTCGTTCCAAACCCCCTACCATGGGCAGGGACACCTTCCACTAGACCAGGTTGCTCAAAGCCCCATCCAATCTGGCCTTGAACACTGCCAAGGAGGGAGCACCCACAACTTCTCTGGGTGACCTGTTCCACTCTTTCACCACCCTCACAGTAAAAAATTCCTTCCTTATATCTAATATAAATCTACCCTCTTTCAGTTTAAAACTGTGACCCCTTGTCCTATCCCTACACTCCCTGATAAAAAGTCCCTTCACTTCTTTCCTGTAGGCCCTTTTTAAATACTAGAAGGCTGCTATAAGGTCTCCCCAGAGCCTTCTCTTCTCCAGTCTGAACAATCCCAACTCTCTCAGCCTGTCCTCATAAGGAAGGTGCTCCAGCCCACCTGATCATCCTTGTGGCCCTCCTCTGGACCCACTCAAGCAGGTCCATGTCCTTCTTATACTAGGGGCCCCAGATCTGGACACAGTACTCTAGGTGGGTTCTCATAAGAATGGAGTAGAGAGGGAGAATCACCTCTCTCAATTTGCTGGACACACTTCTAACACAAATCTAATGTCAGAAGATATAATAAATTTGGTATCATACTACACTAAGTAATTTAGTCAAAATAATCTTGCATTTATCACAATGCCTTTCAGCTGACTAAAATAGATGCATGGTAAAAGCAGCTAGGGTCAACCAAAATGTTTCATTACTTTGCTTAACAGTTTATTTTAATAGGAAATCCCTCAGTGTTTGAAAAAGAAAGTTATCTTAAAATATTTTTTAATTCTCTTGTGAATTTGCCAGTCAGTTTCCTGTCTGTGGTTCTTGTGTTGCCTTTCTCCATTTAAGCCTAAATACTTAATCCCCAGTGCACCAATTTACAATTACCTTTTGGGGCAAGCTGCAGTGTGTCAGAGAGTTGCAGTTTCTTCATCACCCAGATCAGAGAATCTCTTGGACCACTTCACTGTTTCCTTTCAGCCTATGGTGTCTGTGATTTCTTTGCATAGAAGCTAAGTTGGGTGGGAGGTTTGAAGGAGGAGGTGGAGGAATGCAAGGAAGGGAATCTGAATGATGCTAAGATACATTTCTATTTGGGAAACCCTTTTGGGAGCAGAGGCCAAGAAATGTTCACAGCCAGAATCTAAGTACTTCTGAAGCTTTTTTCCTGGGTGGGGTTTTTTTTGGGAGAGGAGAGGTTGATTGGTTCATTGGTTGGTTGGTTGGTTGGTTGGTTTTTTAATTGTTCTACCCTTTTTGTATATCCTCTTATCTAATTATTTTTTACTGATATTTATGCAAACTTTGGGACTTCATTCTTACTTTATCTTTTTTTCTAGCATTAAAGTTATCAGTTCAGAAAAGATAACACAGAAATAAGTAATAAAAGCACAGACAATATTAATGTCATTCTAAATTTTAATAATGATGTTAATGAGTTTCCACTTATTCATAATATCTCTGCTTTATCTGTCATTTTTGTATTACACACATCTGAAGTTTATCAAAGAAGCAAACTACCAGGGAAAAGATCTGGTGAATTTTCAATATAAAATAAATTAACCTAAGCGGGTGGCAGACATCTGTGGAACAGGACAAGACAATCTGTACAGATAGCTGCAGTTTAGTTTTTGTACCTTAAATTCATAGCCCAATTTTATTCCAGCCTGCTCCTATATGTAAACTGTGGATGTCCAAAACAAGTGTCAAACACTTGAATAGTGCCTTAAAGCATGATGTCTCCATTCTTATATAGCTGCAAATTTATGAACAAGTAAATGGAATTTTTCTAAATTTGAGCATGTAAATTTGTCTTTAGGCAATGAATATAAGAAATTTTATCTCACAGAGTTAGTTTTACCACAATGTTACATGTTTAAACACAGGAGTTTATCATAGAAGTGCCTTCTCAACCATATGTTACCAGAGTGATTCTACAATAAATTGAAATTATTGAACTATATTTGAACTGTGGTAGAGATATGGTGTTGTATAACATTTTAATTAGACCTGGGAATATCTGGGAAAAACTTCTCGGAAAAAGAGATATCCTCTTAATTTAAAAAATAGTAATAAAATAATAATAATTTTTAAAAATTCTGTAATGGAATTAAATCACTAAAGTACCTCTAAAATTGAGGCAGCATTCTTCAAGACACAGGATATCAGAAGAAAAATTTGGAGTTGTGAAGCTAAAACACAATTCCACAATTTCCACTTTCTATTCTTTGAGACGCTGTGGCCATTACTCAGCCTGTTCTGTGGCTAGGTGAAAAGTAAATACTGTTACTGTATTAACATTGTGTATGCACTTCTGTGATTTGTACACTATTGTACACAATATCATGTAACTTGTACAAATGTGTATGTGTGCTATAGTACCTAAAGTATAGATTTTGTCCTTCCTCTAACAGATGTATTCCTGAGTTTATCTTTGCCACTGCTATGTAAAGACACCCCTGTTCAGCCTTTGCCAGGGTCCAGTCATGACAGCCTAGAAGTCAAAATGTTCTATTTCATCCTACTTCCCAGGTCATTTGCTGAGACGACCAGTGGTGTTTAAACTTGCTCAGGTTTCCATATCAGAGAACAGATGGTGTAAATCCACTCTGAATTGCAGAATCTGCACCATCCCTCTTTCTCAGTCAGCTTAGTGCACATTAGTTTGTATTGAACGAGAACATATAGCTAAGGACACACTGTGCTAGACACTGTACAAGCATAACAAATTGAGAGTTTTTGTCCAGGGAGCTTAAATTTAAGTTTGAAATGAGAGACAGCAGGTGGATAAGACAGATGGAGAGGAAACACAAAAATAGCAGTGAGACAGCTGTAACCAGTGCTATAAGCAGTGGTCACACCAGCTGGCTAATCACTGAGAAGTGGTTTCTATCATTGCCACAAAGACAAGCTTGAAGGAAGGATTTAAAGTGGAAGTGAGAATTTATTTTAGAGTTATTTCCATACAGAAGTAGGAATGTGAGAAAATGACATTTGTCGTGTGAAAAATGCAACAAACAGGAGATCAGAAGCCAGGATTCCAGCCAGCACAGCAGTGGGAATCTTGATGTACATATACAACTGCAGATGAGGTGGGCAATAACCTTGAAGAGTTTTAAAAGTGATAAGAAGTTGCATAAAATGAGAGCATTTTGTTTGAGGCAAAGAACACAATGATTTGTGCAAACCCACCTAGAAATATTTTATGTTGGTTTAAAGGAGACAAGTTTAAATATGATTAAGAAAGAGGAGGTAAAATTTCCTTCCTCAGAGGGATACACAAACATCTTGACAACACCAGTTTCAGTACTGGGGGACAGGAGGTTTAGTGGGACCTAGGAATGGATGTTTTCAAGGACTGGCATGTCTGCCTTTTCACCTCAAAAATCAAAGTCAAAAGGCTTTTTCTTGTTACAGCACATAAACTTCTGTGGACTTACAATGTGCATCATACAAAGGGTGTGTGGAGACTCCTGATGTCTGATGTGCCTTGCCCAGGCAGCAGAGACAGACAGCTCTGTCACCAGAGAAACTTCACTGTTTCTATTGTCATCTCAAAAGTATCAATAATTAAGAATTTATTTGGAGCAGGTTTGCTATTTAAGAATGTAGATTTCAGTTTTGGTACTTTATTCTGGTCTCTGAAGCTTGCATGTCTATCCCTCTGTATCTATCCTCTTCACAGACTATTTCAACAGCTTGAGCTCGCCTCTTTGCAGGTGATGCCAGATGCTCCCTCTCTAACAGGCAGCTTTAGTTCTCTCTCACCCATGTACACATAAACGGGTGATGCCAGATGCCCTCTCAACTCCAGGCCTCACCCAAGTGAGTGCAAATACACACACCCAAGCAATACAGTACATCTGCATATACTAAACAAATGAATCCAGGTATGTTTTCATGAGTTAGGACTTGCTGGAAGAACTTAATCTTTCAGTGGCTCCTCCAATGTCTAATCAATACTTACTCTTCTCTTGCTTTGCACTATTTTTCCCTCTTTCTAAATCAACTCTAAATAGATTACAATTTAATAGTTGAGACTTAAAAGGCTAATATAAGATAGTTTAGTTTATACACCTGTCACAGATTTACAATAAGATCATTTATAAGGTAAACATTTATTTAATTTATTTCTGGATCTATTAAACATGTTTATTCACAGTTACTGGAAAACTAATAAACCCACCTTTTGTTTTGATGAAACAAATCTTGTATATGCAGCATTTCTTGTGGAAAAATATATATATTACCCCCAAAAGCTGTAAAAAAATTTTATGTTCTACTGCAAGAATACTGCAAAGTTAAAAATGTATTTCTAACTGACATTTAGTGCCCACTAAATAGCACCTACATCGTACCTACTATTATTATAAAAAATGTATAACTGTAAGTGAAGAGTGTTAGGGAAATAAGTTTTTCTTCTGCTGACAATTTGTTTATTTTATATCCTTTCAACACTTTGCAGATGTCAGTCAAACCCTTGATGCCAGTTTTTCTCAAACTGGTAGACAGAGACAAGTGATACTTTGAAACACATTAAACAATAACATTGTTTATCTTGTCATCTTGTTCTGCAGATGGTCCTACTTCTCCTCAGGTCCATCTATACAACAAAATGCAAAGAGCTAGATCTGGTAACTAGAAGAAGTCTACTAGGCTCTGCACAACTGTAAGGGTCCAAGAATGAACATCAGATTGCAGGACTGAGGGATTGAGGCATTTAAGTTCTGACATTACAAGCTTCAAAGGACCCATATCTATCAGTACAGTGATCACTACAGGACTGGTTTTGCTGCTTAAATGACTCAGCTGACACACCCAGAATACACAGAATTCTATAGGGGTATAGAAGAATACCTTGAAAAATTTAAGATTCTGCACTGTTTAAAAGGCAAACCCATAAAATAAGTCTTGGGATGGTATGTAGTGATAAATTAACCCTGTATTAGTATCCTAGAAAATATAATCAGTCAAATAAAAACAGCTGAGAGGCTTCTATAATCTCTAATTTTTGTATTGTGGAAGGCAGGTTTTCCTTTAAAATATTTTGCATTTTATCCTCTCTTTATAATATGTTGTGTGGCCTATGAAGTGTTATTTCAAGGGAAAATTACTTACTTGAGGAGCACTGAATGTTTTCTCAAATAGTACAAATAAATTAGTTAATGTTTTGTAAAACTTCTTGCGGAAAATCCTATAATTCAATACAGAAAGATGTCAACAGGATGGTTTATGTTGTCTGGCTTTATTGAGAAAAAGTATTTTTTAATCTTTCCAGCATTCTGGACACACTAATGTTATTGGAGGGTTAGTCTTAGAAGAGTATTAGGTATTTTTGATAGTTAGATATTTCTGAGTAAGATGATCAGCACCAGTGTGGTGGGTTGACCTTGGCTGGATGCCAGGTGCCCACAAAGCCACTGTATGACTCCCCTCCTCAGCTGGACAGGGGAGAGAAAGTACAACCAAACGCTTGTGAGTTGAGATAAGGACAGGGAGATCACTCAGCAATTACCTTCATGGGCAAAGCAGACTTGACTTAGGGAAGATTAATTTATTACCAATCTAATCAGAGTAGGATAATGAAAAAAACAAATCTTTTAAACACCTTACCCCCAGCCCTCCCTTCTTCCAGGCATAACTTTACACCCAATTTTCTCTACATTCTCCCCCCAGCAACACAGAGGGACAGTTCATCACATTGTTTCTGCTGCTCCTTCCTCCTCAGAGGGAAGACCCCTCACACTCTTCCCTGCTCCAGTGTGGGGTCCCTCCCATGGGATACAGTCCTCCATGAGTTTCTCCAATGTGAGTCCATCCCATGGGCTGCAATTCATGAACTGCTCCAGAGTGGGTCCCTTCCATGGGGTGCAGTCCTTCAGGAACAGACTGCTCCAGTGCGGGTCCCCCATGGGGTCACAAGTCCTGCCAGCAAACTTGCTCCAGCATGGGTTCCTCTCTCCATTCAACCACAGGTTCTGCCAGCAGCCTGCTCCAGCATAGGCTTCCCACAGGGTCACAGCCTCCTTCGAGCATCCATCTGCTCCAGTGTGGGGTCCTCCCCGGGCTGCAGGTGGATCTCTGCTCCACTGTTAACCTCCATGGGATTCAGGGGCACAGCTTGACTCACCATGGGCTTCACCACAGGCTGCAGGGGAATCTCTGCTACGGCACCTGGAGCACCTCCTCCCCCTCCTTCTTCACTGACCTTGGTGTCTGCAGAGTTGTTTTTCTCACATATTCTCACTCATCTTTCCCAGCTGCAGTTGCTGTTGCACGGTTGGTTTTTTTCCCCCTTCTTATATATGTTATCCCAGAGGTGCTACCACCATTGCTGATGGGCTCAGCCTTGGCCAGTGGTGTGTCTATCTTGGAGCCGGCTGGCATTGGCTCTATCAGACACAGGGGAAGCTTCTAGCAGCTTTTCACAGAAGCCACCCCTGTATCCCGCCCCCCCCCCCCCACCCCCTACCAAAACCTTGCCAAGCAAATCCAATACAACCAGTAAAAGTGTCTATAAGGAAGTGCCTTTGGAATACAAAAAGTAGTACTGAAGCAGAAGAAACAAGATGAGAGACATAGAAAGAATATTACAGTGCCAAGAACAGATATAAAGTTAGGGGTGGTTCAAATCCAAATAGTAAATTCTTAATATGGCTGTCCAAATTTTTGACGGTTTTCAATCTGTTTTTTCTTGCTCTATGATGACAGTGATTCTGATTTATTCATCTTTATTATACCTGTGCATATGGAGTGGAAGTGAGATAACCAGTGCAGGAAAGTGATATTCTCTGATGCCTTTGCATTGACTTAATGCATATGGGTATGTTTTAGTCACAGTTTTGACAGACCATGAAAAAAGCCATCTGAAATACATCTAATTGGGACTCTTGAACCTAGATAAAGAGAAATCTGAAAGTTACACACTGTTTGAATCAGGTTTTCCTCTGTCAGAGCAAAATATTGTCTTAGAAAATGTCCTAGGGCTCTCTTGAAAGCATTGGAGGGTCCGAGCATACACCTGGTTAAGCATATCATCAGAGACTTTATGCTATATGTGTATGTAATATCCACAGGTTTTAAACACAAAGAGAATGCCTAGCTCCAGGTTCGTTGGGCTTTTGCAGACCACCTGAATGTATGTAATAGGTCCATCATGTCTAGTGTCAGACCTTAAACACACAATTTATGTCTCTCAAAGCAGGGTTTTTTAATCTAATTAGTTTGGTCTGTACGGTAGGCTGTACTGAGGTCAGAAACACTGCAAGTGATTGTCTTAACACTGGGATATTCTAAACAGAATATCTTCCTGGAAGAGATTATAGACTCAACTCAGTCTTTTCAACAAAACAGCATTTTCAATAGGAAACACTAACTCCTCTCTAAATCTTTCACATTAGATACCAAGACCAAATGATTCAGGTTACAGTTTAGTATCTGAATTCTTTTTAAATCTATTGCACATACATGAAATTGAAAACTATTATACACAATTATCTCTTCTTAGTTGAGTCAAACCTGTCAGTGGTGTTGTTCCTCTGAGATTTTGAAAATAACAATTTCAGTGCCCAGTAACAAGAAAGTGTTCAGAAATGATCCAAAAGACAAACATCAACTTAATGGCCAAATGCAGACTCTGATCACTGGGGATATTTTAGAACAGGCTAGAGAGTTGACTACCTTTCTTGTTCCAAAAAAGCTTAGATCTCGATTTAATAAATTAATCTCTCTTGCAATTGAACATGCTTTTCAAAATGCTAAGTCTGTTATTGTAGGACTTAGTAAATTTTTGTTACTGCTGACAAAGCTTTTACTTGTAAATCACAAACCTGAGGGTATTCTAGCTCAGTACAGATTGCAAAGGTTTTGTTTTTTTATTTTTTTTAAATCTGCTGGCTTTTCAATGACTGGAGTATGAGACATAGTAGCAATTTGTCATAACTAGTCTTTATACTCACCAGATATGATACATTTTTCATTTAAAATAATTATACAAGATATTAATCTTCTTGGAAAAAAATGAGTGTATAAGACTTACTCTTAGTTACTCATTATGTAAGATAAATATCTTTAACCAGCAGTGAATCCAAGCAAACTTAATAGCACAGATGTTGGTCATTGCATAAAAACTGTAGGCAAACATTCAAAGAAGACTCATAATCACCCTCCTGGAATGACTATGTAAAACTTGGCAGTGATGGGGTGTGGAAGAAAGAGGAGAGAGTGAGAAGTAACGGTAATCTGTGAGAAAACAGCAAATGGAGAAAGGCTGCGAACATGGGCTGCTGTTCACAGAAAGGATATATCATAGAATTATAGAATAGTTTGGGCTGGAAGCAACCTTAAAAATCATCTAGTTTCCACGGGCAGGGACACATTCCACTAGATCAGGATGCTTAAAGCCCCATCCAACCTGGCCTTGAATACTGCCAAGGAGGGGATATCCACCACTTCTCTGGGCAACCTGTTCTCACCACTCTCACAGTAAAGAATTTCTTCCTAACATCTAATATAAATCTACTCTCTTTCAGTTTAAAACCATTACCCCTCATGCTATCACAACACTCCCTGATAAAACGGCCCTTCCCATCTTTCCTGTAGGCCCTTTTTAAGTACTGGAAGGTTCTCTCTGGAGCCTTCTCCAGGCTGAACCTCAGTTCTCTCAGCCTGTCCTCATAAGGGAGGTGCTCCAGCCCCCTGATCATCCTTGTGGCCTCCTCTGGACCCACTCCAACAGGTCCATGTCCTTCCTATTCTGGGGGCCCCAGAGCTGAACACAGAACTCCAGGTGGGGTCTCACAAGAGCAGAGGGGGAGAATCACTTCCCTCGACCTGCTGGTTATGCTTCTCTTGATTCAACCCAGGATACTTTTCACTTTCTGGGCTGCAAGTACACATTGTTGGCTCATAGTCAGTTTTCCATCCACTAAGTACCCCCAAGTTCTTCTCCACAGGGCTGCTTTCAATCAACTCATCGCCTGGATTGTATTTGTGTATGGATAAAATCAAGTTAATAACTAATGATGTTGGGAAAGGGACATTACCAAAGAGGAAGACAAATGAAAGAAACAGAAAAAAAACCAAGAGAGAACTGTATCTGAATCATCTACGGCTGAAGGTTCAGGTAAATTTTCACAGTCATTTATGATCTGAGACATTTGAACAGAGATGTCTTTGCTGCCTTAAGAGAAATGCAGTGTATAGAAATACAGAAAAAGTGATGTTTCTCAATGACCATTATACTATTGGCTCTCACATGTTTTCTTTGTTAGAGACTCAGTCTGTTTTGTAGTAGTTTGCCTCACATTTTAGTCCTTTGTAGAGCTGTACCAGAGTCAGAGCCTGTCTAAAGAGAAATCAATGAAGTACTTTTAGAACAATGGCAATGTCTAGTGTCTGTTTCTAATGAGTATGACAGTGCAACTTCTTTTAGCTTATGCTCTTCTTGGACAACATGTTGCTAGAAAGTTCCCAATTATACTACTGGCTTCTCAAAAAGAGAGAGTGACTTTAAGATTTGTGTCAAAAAGTAACACTGCAAAAGAAATCTCAGTCCTCTGTACAATTTTTTCAAGTCTGTTTTCTTAGGAACTCTTGCTGAAAACTTGATGAAATGTCAAGTCTTCATAGGTTTGCACTTAATGAGCAAAACTTCAATTATACTTCAAGGCATTCCTCTTCTTTGAGACTTTTTTTTAACTTGAAACTCTCAGTCTCCAACCGTTAGTCATGTTTCAGAGACCTGGGAGATATTATCGATTTTTCTTTGCCAAAAAAAGATCACTACCTTTAGGCAAGGTGTGAATACTAGATTAGAGCACTTTTTGCTTCCAACTTCTAATTCTTTTGTGTCCCAAATCTGGTGACTTATTCATTTACTCATGTGTGTTCAGTACAAATATTGCAAAATTATAGATCCTACCTTCCTTCCAATGTCACAGTTATGCATCACAAATAGCACTAATGAAGCCAAGGGGCTTATCCAGTTTTATATTGATACAAAAGACAAGAGAGTTTGTCTGTGGTCCAATTCATTGATTGTATAGAATTAAACATCCATTTTATATTTTTTCTCAAACTTGAAATTTCCTTAAGACAATAATTAAACAAATACAAATTTGTCCTTTATCCAAAATAATACAGCCTTATCTTTATCTCCTTACTATGTCACATGCATAGCCTTTAGTTCCAGAACTTCATACAGCTTTTTAGAAGGTTTTTTTCCTTTCAATTTCAAATTTAAAAATACCTAAATTATATTGTATCATATACAGGAAAATATCATGTAGATATTAAATAAGGTTAAGACTTCAGAAACAATTACACTGTTTTCTTTCCACACTGAGTATATTTGTTCTTAATGAAGGAGCTTTAACTGACTTTTCAAAGTATTTCAAGTGATCATCCAACATCTGAGGAAATACACAGAAACACTGACATTTGATCTCACAGTGTTACAGTGACTGACTGCAAATTTCAAGTGTTAAAAAGGATCTGAATTCAAGTCAAATCAGTTTTTAATGTTAGAAATAGAAGGATTGGAATATATGATCTGAAAATTAGATAATGGAAAAAAATGAAAATTATTATTATAAGAAATTTTAAGAGGAGAAATATAAAAACTGTGTGGGGTTTTTTTTGGTTTTTTTTGGTTTTTTTCCAGAGAAGACATTGGAGGGAGTTCCTTTTTTGATACTTATTAAAACATGCACATGTGAGCAACATTAACTGTCAGAAGATTTGGAGGTGGGTTGTTTGGGTTTTTTCCCCATTTATTTCTAAATTGCATTGTTAAGGCTTACAAAAGAGCCAATAATCTACCAGGAAATAAGGTAAATTTCCAAGATGATCAATGCATGATTTTAAGAAATTAGATAATACTTAATTTCTTTGAATACAAAAGATGGTGTACATAACCTTCCTTATAAAGCATTCCTGATTTTTTTTTATTTATTTAGATTTTATTCTCTAGCCCAGATCATGATTCCTTTACTGGTATTGTTATAAGAATCTGCCATGTGTAACATACAACGTGCAGAAGAAAAGAAGCATAATTGTCCAGTTTTATAGGTCTGAAATTTTGGGACTGAATAAATAAGATCCAGCTATTCAAAGCTATTTACAAAACTAAAGGGAAAATGTTAATCTCCTTTAAATATGCCTATCTAAGGGCTAAGTGTCTAAACCTAATGGTTTAGGCACTAAACAGTTTGAGCCAGTTTTAGGCTCTGTTAAATTCACACAAGACTATAAAATGACGCGTGAGAACTAGGGGCAGAGCTAAGTATTCCAAGGCCCTCATATTGCACCTTGGTTGCAAGGTTAACCACAGTTACGTAGTGTGACTAAAGAAGGACTCTCTGGTGCACAACAACATTAATTAGATGATGCACTTAAACAGATGTGTTCTATTTCTAATATATGAGAAATTTTCTGCTTTCTCAGACCATAAGGACACTGGTAAAAACTCTGAATGTGGACACAAAGTCAAAGGGAAGAAAAAAAGAATAAATTATCTCCCCTCTCCAAAACACCCCAAAGCTTGTCTCTCAGAAGATCTATGTCATGTTTAAGTGAGCACATGCAAAGGAAGTCACAACACAGAACTAAGTCTGCAACGATTGGTTAAAACTTAGTGTCATTACAGAGAATATTTAAATCCCACCAGTGAAAAGGTCTAAAGGATTAAAACCAGATGTAATCCCAAACATTTTTTCCATTGGTGTTAGCAGGTGTCATATTTCATTACTGGTCAAATATCTTAATAACATTGTATTCACAGTATTAAATGTGCCTAGAAACATTTATTCACTGGCATCTGTGATTATAATCCATCGATTTTTGTGTAGGAAGGAGGACATCCTCTTATGGATTACAGTGTGTGCAAGATGTTTGTAAATCTTTTTCCACTGACTGCAATTACAGAATCAGAAGAAAACAAAACAATTTGAAAACTACACACAAAATTGTTCCAGTTTTAGAAGCTGATAGGCCTTCAGAAATTTTTTTTTAATGGACTTTACAGGGAGAGTATGGCAATTCATGTATGTCATAATTCTTTTTTCCCTTTCTGCAGAGAATCTATAAAAGTATTACCTTATACATTCCAGAAAAGTGTTGAAAGAACAAAACAAATGGACTGTGATTCTCCACAGCCTGATGTTCAGCTCTATACGTAACAAGAGATTGTCCAGTACAACTGCTGTAATTACACAGATAACAACCTCACTTGGAGAGCATTTCCACCACAAAGTAAACAAACCTGCCGATTGAGAATGTTTAAATGACAACACATCCTACTCTTGATGTTGACTTTGATTTGAAAGCTCGTTAAGAATTTTTGAAATAGTCTTTATTTAAAAAAAAAAAGAAAAAGAAAAAAAGAAAACCTTCTAACCATTGACTGATGGATTTGAATATTGATTTGTTGTTTGTAAAAATATATTATAATCACATTTTATATATGATTATATTTTATATATCACATAATCCTAATCATTCTTATCTAGATTAATACAAAAGTCTCTAAATTACAGTAGCCTGTTTTCAATGTTACATTATTCAAATTGTTTTCAGATTAATATTTATAACCTTTAAAAAGCTTTACATCTAAATACATTTTTAATTTTTAAACTTCAGAATCTCTTGTCTTACTGTTATGGACTCTGATCAAACTGTTAGGATATAGAAGACAAATCTCGTTCTTAAAGTACAGTAGACCAGACATGACATTCAAGTACAGTTTAGTTCCCTATAATTTCAAAAACTAGCTTACCTTGTCAATTAGTCTAATGGAAATAAAGTAGTTGTAAATTTATTGTCAATATGATATATGGAAGGCTCTTTATGTTAGGAGGAATTAGCTAGAAAGGAAAAGAAGAAAAAAGATTTCCACTGCTCAAGTAGAGGAACATCTTCAAGGTCTCAGCTAACTTTTGTTTTCTCTTACAGTGGCATACAGCCATACTACACAAGGTGTGATTCCCTAGGATTTTCTTTCTTAGAGGTATCACACAAATATTCCTGTGCGCCGGTAGAAACTGTTCTATATTTTGTTGCTTTGAATGTTAGGTCATCTAGTCAGGTGTCTACATATATTCTAATATTTCCGTTTCTTTTTCATATGTTATAAGAAAAAAATAATATGTAAAACAGAATAAGATACAAAGAGAACTAGGATTCCATAAAGAGGAAAAGTTTTTACCATGAAGACTGAAGAAGCTTCTAACTGTAAAGTATATGAGATATCTGGTCTTTGGTTATCAGGGTTCGCAAATGAGACATTCCAGAAAGTGAAAATAAAAATCTCATTAGGAGAAAAAGGAACTAAAAGTTTGGATAGCAAAGGAAGAGATGCAAGATTCCCAGGATATTGATTAAATTGACTGAGAATTTATTAGGTAGGATACCTATAACAGACTACCCTTTTATAAGGTTTGGTTGAAGTAGATCTAAGGTAATGCATTTTTGGGGAAGTATGGAGCTAAAAAGACCTGTCCTCCATTGTGTCTTCCAAAACTCCTGTCAGGTAAAATATTTGACTTCAGTTGAAACTGTGGAAATTTTCAATTCTGTAGAACAAATATTTGCTGATACAAAGTCTTCTATGATAAAACAATCAGATGTGTTAAATAGATATAAATGAACATATTCAAATATATTTTCCCCATGAAGACAGTCAAACAATGGGACTAGTTGCTCAGAGAGGTTGTGCAGTCTCCTCCATTGGTAGTTACACAACGAGATAAAGCTCCGAGCAACCTCGTGTGATCCAATAGTTGACTCTTCTTTGTGCAGGGGCATGGATTGGAGACCTCCTGAGGCCACTTCCAACTTGAAATATCCTATGATTCTTTGATTATTTAAAATTCAACTGCAACCTCCAGGTACATCTGCATCTTTTCGGTACCAGGCAGCACAACCATGCCTGATTCTTGCAGACTGAATCCCATATGTCAATATCTGCCCACTTTTTCTTCAAATACCTTAAAGCATAAAAACATAGAGCACTTCTTGACTATTGCTTCAAAATTCTCTCTCTTGCTTCTAAGTGTAGAGCCACTGACATAAAATGGCTAGGGAATGTCCTCCTGATTCTGATGCTTCTCAGTCTCTTTCAGCTATTAGAAATGGAAACCCAAGACAAAATCATCCAAATTATCGTACAACTCTGAAATAAAGTACTACTTTCACAGAACATGTTCTTATTACCATTGCTTCAGTAATTGTTTAAAAATTAAATTACTTGTATCTTAATTAGACTTCATTGGGCTGACTGTAACTAAAGTGTCTGTATTCCAAATCCCTGCCTGGATACATCTCTGAAGATAGGAAATTAAAGACTGCCAGATGCTAGTACAGGTAAAGCTGTCTTCTTTAATGTCCATAGCTTTTTGGACAGTTCCCAAATCTTGTCAACTTACTAGCAGGATACCTGCTTCTTCACCTAACTCAAAGTTCAGTCATTATGGCCCACCAAAGAAAGCAGATGACTTTAAACTGGCAGTTCCCTTAACCTCATGGTTAAAGAGAAGACACACCTTATATTGACTCCTTAAACTGAGCCACTCAGCCAAGATGGTCCTGCCTTTGGTAAAACATATTTAAGAAAGGGCAAAACACTGCCCAGCAGTGAGAAGTGAGGGGGACAAAAGTCTGAGAAACAACCCTATGAACATCAAGGTCAGTGAAGAGGGAGAAGGTGCTCCAGGCACCAGAGCAGAGATTCACTTGTAGCCTGTGGAAGTTTTGGAAGAGGCCATGATGGAGAAGGTATTTCCCTGCAGTCCACGGAGAATACTATGCAGGAGAAGATATCCACACTGTAGCCCATGGAGGGCCCCATGCTGAAGCAGGTGGATATGGCCTAAAGGAAAATGTGGCCTGTGAAGAAACCACATGGGAGTAAGCTTCTTGTAGGAGCTGTGGCCTATGGAGAGGAGCCCATGCAGGAGCAGGTTTATTCTGAAGGACTGCAGCATCTGAAGGACCCACTCCAGATCAGGGGAAAAGTGTGAGGAGGAGGGAGTGGTAGAAAGGAACTGTTATGGACAGATCATAACCCTCCAGTCCCCACCCTCTGCACAACTCAGGCCATTGTGACACAGAGGGGAGGAGGTAGAAGAGTCAGGACTGAAGGAGTCAGGTAGATTCTGGGAAAAAGGGGTGTAGGTTGGGGAAAGGTGTTTTAGTTTTTGCCTTTGTTTCTTACTATCCAAATCTATTTTAAGCAGGAATTAATTAAGTTAATTTTCTCCAAGATGAGTCTGTTTTGCCTAAGATGGTAATTGGTAAGTGATATCCCTGTCTTTATCTTGACCCACAACTTTTTTCATCGTATTTTCTTCCCCTGTCCTGTTGAGGAAGAGGAGTGAGAGAGCAGCTGGGTGGGCATCTGACAGCTGGCCAAAGTCAACCACCCACAGTTCCATCACTCAGTTATGAAAAAAATTGTGCTGGGTTTGTGTGTGTTATGAGGGTTTTTGGTAGCAGGGGAGGAGCTACAGTGGTGGCCCTTGTAAGAAGCTTCTCAAATCTCCCTTGGCTCCAAGTTTGACCTGCCTCTGGCCAAAGTCGAGCCAATTACTGATGGTGGCCATGCCTTCGTGATAGCATATTTAAGAAGGGGAATCTGGGAGGAGGAGTTGGACTTGTGAGAAACAGTTGTGAGGGAGACAGCTAGGCAGACACCAAGGTCAGTGAAAGAAAGAAGGACGAGGAGGGGGAGGTGCACCGGAGCAGAGACTCCCCTGCAGCCTGTGGTGAGAGCACAGGCTGTTCCCTTGTAGCCCATGGAAGTGACCAGTGGAGCAGATGCCCACCTGTAGACTGTGGAGGACCCCATGCTAGAGCAGGTGGCTGTGCCTGAAGTAGGCCCTGAGTCTCAGATCAACCTGCACTGCCATGCGCAGGAGGGATCCACTCTGGAGCAGTTTGTGAAGAGCTGCAACCTATGGGAAGGAGTCATGTTGGAGGAGGTTCATGGAGTATTATCTCCTCTGAGAGGTATCCCACACTGGAGCAGGGGAAGAGTGCTAGGAGTCCTCCCCCTGAGGAGGAAGAAGCAACCAAAACAGCAGGTGATGAACTGACTGCAACCCCCATCCCCTGCCCCCCTGTGCCTCTGGGAGGAGGAGGTAAAGAAACTGGGAACAAAGCTGAGCTTGGGAAGAAGGAAGAGGTGGGGGGAAGGTGCTTATAAGATGTAGTTGTATCACTGTCCCACTCTGTCAACTGTTGTTGTTGTTGTTTCAATTCAATCAATGTTCTTTTTCTTCCCCTAATGAGTCTGTCTTTTGCCCATGACCATAATGGGTGAGTGTGGTGGTTTGACCTTGGCTAAATGCCAGGTACCCACCAAGTCGCTCTATCACTTCCCCCCCCTTCCCCTCTTTTTCCTCAACAGGGCAAAGAGGGGAAAGAAAATAACCAACCCTCGTGGGTAAAACAAAAGCAGTTTTAATATAAGCAAAGCGAAGCAAAGGTCCGCGTGGAAGCAAAAAAAAAAGAAAACAGATTTATTCTCTACTTCCCATTAACAGGCGATGTCGGGCCTTCTCAGGAAGCAGGGCTCCAATACACGTAGTGGTTGCCTCGGAGGCCCAAGGGTGACCCCACCCCCTTCCTCCTTTTTCCCAGCTTTATACTGAGCAGACGTCATATGGTATGGAATATCCCTTTGGTCAGTTCGGGTCAGCTGTCTTGGTTGTGTCCCCTCCCAAGATCTTGCCCACCCCGTCCCACTGTGGGGGGGGAAATGTCAGAAAGAGCCTTGGTGCTGTGTAAGCACTACTCAGCAGTAGCCACAACACCAGTGTGCTATCAACACCCTGCCAGCTCCCAACATAAAACACAGCACCATGAGGGCTGCTACAGGGGAAAACCAATTCTGGCTCAGCCAGACCCGGTACAGTGAGTCATCCCTCTCTGCCCTTATCTCGATTCCTGAGTCTTTTGTTGTATTTTCTTCTTCCCATTCCTGAGGGGGAAGGAGTGAGTGAGTGGCTGTGTGGTGCCCAGTTGCGCTCTGGGCACAAACCATGACACACTTTTTTACATTCAGTGGTCAAACACTGGAACACATTTCTCAGAGAAGTTGTGGACTAGCCCTTCTTGGAAATGTTCAAAACCTCTCTGGACTTGATCCTGGACAACCAGTTCTAGCTCATCTTGCTTGAGCAGAAACATTGGACTAGAAGATCTCAAGAGGACCTTTACAATTTAAACAATTCTGTAATTTTGTGAATAGTTAAATATCATAACCAGGAATTACTGAAAATTCTTCAGCAGTTCTTTCATTGAGGATGTACTGGTTTTGTCTGGGATAGAGTTAATTTTCTTCATAGTAGTTTCTATGATGCTATGTTTTGAATTTATGGACTAGGTTTTGAAAGACATTAAGGGAGTAGGGCACTCAGATAATATAGTTCTCCAAAACTTTTTAGAAAATTCTACCTCATATATTTGTGACGGAATGAGAAATCTCATTAAAGTACCAGTGAGAAGAATATTTATCTTCCTTCTTGCTCTTTGAGAAAATAGTTCTGATAAAGATGTTAAACATACTTTTCACAAATTGCTTCCGCTGTGGCTGAAGGGAAAACTGCATGTAAGGTGGAAGAGGAAAACCTGCCTCTATGAAGAGATTATAAGTAAGTTCATTGCACTGTGAAACATAGAAAGAGAATAAAGCTTGATGTCTCCACATTTTGAACAACTTACCACATTAAGAAAGATCAACATGTGGCTTTGTCCAGACATTCTACTGAGACACAAATGAAGAGGAGAGAATCCGAGGTTTGGGTGATTTGGGGTTTTTGGGCTTGGGGCTTTTTTGGTTTGGTTTGTTTTTTGGTTTGTTTTTTTTTTTTTTTTTTGGTGTGTGTGTATGCTTTTTTTTTTTTTTTAATTAGAGCTTAATAAACATATATATAAACATATATACAACATATATACAGCATTCAACATCTGTAATAAGAGCAGTTGACAGGTAATTGCAAAGGCAAAGTCCTAGGAATAATTCATAATAGTTGTGTCTGCTTTGCTTCCTAAATTCTCAGAAAACCATCTGTGAAGGTGAAACCTCACTGATTGCAGGTTTTAATTTTTTGGTGGTTGTTCAAATAATTAAAACCAGCTGTAAATGTAAATGAAGCATTAGATTAATGTTAATATAAATTTCTCAGTCATATTTCAAGTTAATTGATATTCATTAAATTATGAGCTATAGCAACATTGGTGCCAATTATTGTAAGGAATTAACACACAGGGTTACTCTTACAAAAGAGGTAATTTTTCATGACTTCTGTTGAGTATAAATAAAGCAATGTGTTAAGTCAGTTTTTAACATCTTCATTAATGATCTGGTAAAAACAGAAACAGCATATTAATTAACCTTATGTACGCACTTAAGCCAACAGCCTATTATTAACATTTAGAAGGAAAGTAAGGAAATACAAGGTGACAAAAACTTAAAAGAACCTGTTTTACATAAAATAATTTCTAATGTTAATAATATTTTCAAATAATATGGCAAATTAGTAAAAATTAAACAGTTACTGTTGAATTGATGAAAAGCAACCAGACTGGGACATAAAAAAGACCTGGCTTCATAAGATAATTCAGGGAGGAAAGGACCTCAGGACATCTCTAGTCCAAGTCCCTGTTCAAATTAGGGTCAGGTCTGAGATCAGACTAGATTGCTTAGGGATATGTCCAGTCAAACCTTGCTAACCACCAAGGACAGCCCACTGCACAGCCTCTCTGGTAAACCTGTTCCTGTTTGTCTGTCCTCATGATGAAAACATTTTTCATTAATTCCAGTCTGAAACCCTCTTGTTTCAAATTATTCCCATAGTCTCTTGTTGTCCGTCTCTGCAGCTCTCAACTCTCAAGTTTCAAGTCTCTTGTCAAATCAGCTTTGGTAGTCTTCATCAATTGTAAAGTGAAGAAATGAGAAAGGAACATTTTTCTTGTACTAAGTAATACATACAGATTCAAAGTAAAAGTTTGTAATAAGTGTTAAATTGAGTTTGCTGAGTGAAACAAAACCAGAAAGTTAAGGAAAGGAAACCAAAATGTGTTAAGATTTCCAATTAAAATGCTTTTTCAACTTAGTTCCCAAAATAGATGATTTATGTGGGTGTGGGTGGAAAATTTTGAAAAGGTTAAAAAAGAACAATATGGACTTTGGCAAAAAAGAGTCAGAAAGGACCTCCCTTGCCCAGATGTGAACAATAGCATCTCTTCTACTTCTGACAGCTCTGAGGGCTCTCTCTGTAAAGCCCTGCTCCTGCTAAGGAAGTGCCCTCTTACAGCAGGAGTAAGAAGAATGAGACATTTTAAGATCCCTCCTACATGTTCACATTCTTTTGCCCCATGCATTTTCTTATGTGAGGACCTGCAAAGAGGACTTGGACTTGCTATTTTGCTTTTATGGGATCTGGAAAGGCAGCTTCAACCACATCTGTGCCTTGCATGCACAGACATACTAAAAGCCTGCAGCATGTGCAAGGACATTTAAGATTCATTTTCAAATCAATCCAAAATGTGCTAGTTAAGGAGAAACTTAGCCTGGGCCAAATAAGGAAAAGCTCTCTGAGAGTTATGCAACTCTGTCTGAAAGCACACAGCAAAATTATATATTATACTGGGAGCAAGTTTAAATGCTTATGTTTATGTTTCCTAAAGTAGAATTAAAATACCTTTTTTTCTTGAAAATTAAATGGAATAATAATATGTATTACTGTATTTAAAGAAGCATGTGTAAAAAGAAATAAATAAAACAATAATTGCTTGCACAAGATATAAATTCTTCTCTTTGGAATTCTGCCTTTGCCAATGAAACAATGATCTTTTTAATCAGTACTATCAGTCATTTGATCTAATATGGAATGACTTGTCTGAGAACATGTTTATAGTTAGGAGTGCTTTGCTGGCACATGATTATTGGAATAACAGATTTTTCAGCTCAGTGAAAAAAAGTATGTGTTCAGAGAGAAGATTTTCAGTTAGACATCTTTTAGATCACTTAGGAGAAAGAAATTTTGTTTCACTTTAAATAAAAGTTCTGTATTTAGAAGAGAATTCAAATCCATCTGTCATCCATAACAAGAAAAGGAATGGTCTTTCCTCATTCCCTTCATTTGCTTGAAATCCTAGACAACTGAGTTGAAATTCCTTTGGTTTTTGTCTTCTCTTTTTATAAGATTTATTCAAAACTAGTTTAAAAGTTTATTAGTCATTCAATGTCATCAATGCACAGGTAGTTTTTAAGGCCTGTAAAACTTGAACCTGAGTCTGTGAGACCCTTGAGAGAGCCTTAATATCCCTGTCTTATCCTCACAACTCCTTTCCTTCAACAATTTATTTTTTATTAGTTTGTGTTTAATTATTTTAAATATATCAACAATTATTAACTTTAACTAAAGGTCTTAATTAGCAACCGTCTATAAGCTTCATTAGGACAGTTAGCTGATGTTTGTGTTCAGGCCCTTGCTCTAATGAAAAGCTGTTCTAAAGGCGACAGCTCCAAAGAAAGAGGCTGAGAAGGAACTGCACTTGACCACTGCACAGGACCTGAGTCAATCTCTGGACACAGGCAACCAGAAGATTTGCATCATGCTGAAGGAGAACCTGAGGGGTGGAAAGCACACACACTTAAGAAAATAAAATCTTAGGTATTAGAGAGGAGGAAAATGCCTCTATACCCATGAAAATGGCTGAGACTGTTAGGGTTTTATCCTTCCAGGATTCCCATTTTTAAATGAGAAGATATATAGAGAGGATGCCTCACAAAAGCATGGTTCACGAGGTTCATGGGCTGCAGAGGAATCTGGCACAGCTAACGTTCAGCTGCCAGAAGTCTGATGACCTAGTCAGATGGAACTTCAAGTCATATCAGGCAATGGTTTCATAAATAACTGCCCCCCAAATTAAGACTAGCTAACAAAAGCTGACAAAAGAGAAACTATGAAAGTTTAAAAAGAAAGAAGCGAAGTGATTTTACAGTCAGATGGGAAGAAGAGAAGAAGAATTGATATTAAAAAGCCAGAGAGAAGTCGTTGTCTCCTTACATGATTGGTGATCATGATTTGGGAGGAAAGGGGAACTGCTGCTGTGTCATTGCTTACTCACTGAAATGGAAGGATAGCAAAGTAGGCAGCATCACCTACTGTTTTTGTTTCCATCTTTTCTAGAAAGAATCTAAACGCCACTTGGAGTCACAGGGAGTGGATGACGGCTCTAAGAGACGTTGTCTTGTGACAGGAGGTAGATCTTGGTCAAGAGTCGAAGGTCCTCAGCCTCTGCTCTTGCCAGCAACAGTAGTGGTTGAACTTCTGCATCTAGCTCTAAGAATTTGTTTCATTTGCAGGGCATTGTTACTTCAGGAGACAACAGAGACTTTGGAGGAGATTACTTTTATTTTTACTGGTGTCAGAGCAGAGAGCAGTGAATCTCATTTGCTGTAAGCATGTAGTACCCCATACTATATGGGGGGGGGTGGGGGGGTGGGGTATGACATTTCTTGCCTTCTGACATGCTTGTTGGCACTAGATTGTGCACCACCAGTTTGTCACAGTCTTCATGCTCCTTAATCTGCTCATCTAGCTGATCAAACACGTTGTTCATTAAAGGTAAGCTCTTCAGCAGCCACTTCTACCTGGTTTTGCAATGAAACAGAAAAAAGAATACTCTGAACTCTCTCATCATTAGTATAGAATCAGCTGAAAGTTTTGGGTTCATGCATAAAAGAGTAGCTCCAGTGAAGGAAATCACTTGTCTCTAGTCAATAGTGCACCCTAACTCCCTCCAATACAGGACAGCAGCCATTCAACCAAGATCATCTATGTACAAGTATTACAAATTGTATTCCACTTTGACATAAATTTTTATTAATTCAGCTCAAATTAAATAAACTTCAAGGTAACTTCTGATTGCAATTTTTTTAGTAAGTACTGTATTCACATTTTTTTCCTTAAAAAACTTCTAATTTGTATTAAATAAAAAATGAATCCCAGAACTATACAGCTGAACGGTACTAGTAAGTGTGTCAAATATGAGTGTAGTTATGTTCTCCTAGTTACTGCTTTCTCTGTACATGAAACAAGCAATGCTGGTACAATGTTATTAACAGAAGTATTTCTACTTTCAGTGGTTCTTCTGGGATGTGTATGTAGCTGGATGGATTATAATATGTCAGTAGAAGTTTTGTGGAGCTTCAGGAGAAGTCAGTGGGAGTGGTGTGGACTTTAGCCTAAAAGGGTATGAAAACTGTTTGGTACACAAGTCAAAGGAACAATAGATTACTTACTCTTGTCTGATTTACTCATGGCTTCAGAATAACACAAGGAATTCAAGTTTAACACTATAAGGTGAGCACTGATAACATGGAAGGTATTACAAGCTCAAGGAAAGATGTTCACTTTAAGAGATACTGAATATGTGAATAGTCAGGCATAAAGATTACAGAGGGCAGAGACAAGTATTTAATATATATTAATATTTTAAAAGAGAAGATCTGTAAAATATTTTTGAGAAGAAATACTGCTATAAAGCCGGACATAAGGAAGTTCAACAGAGCATGAATACTTTTCTGCAACTTAAGCCAGTTAAGGCTGCTTTGGTGGAGGGATGGATTGGATACAGCTTCTTCAGCTTTCTGTCTCAAATGTCTGATGTGTGTGTTAATTGGTTTTGCCTAAATAAAGGTGTCATATATTTATCAATCCATTCAAGCTACTTTGTTTTCTGAAATTTCACTGGGAAAATTAAATAACCATTGAAAGAATAGCATCACTTCCGTCAATGCCTATCTGCTTCTTATGAGTACTGGATCTGCGTTATTCCAGTGTCATTTCAATTCTTCTTTCTATGTAAGAGAACTATCCCCAAAAAATTGCTTAGAAAGTGAAATCTTCTTATTGCATGACATTGTCTTTCCACATTATGCTGCTGTCAAAAAGTGATGCTATATATAAGCCTTCAAACATGGCAAATTTGTTTTCATTAGGAAGCTTTTCAATTGTGTCTGTGTGTAATTTCCTGATCTTCTTATATGTAACCTCTAGGAATTGCAGGGAGATGAGAGGCACACAGATTGCCTGCTTGTTTTTCATTTCTTCTGAGATTTCACTACCGCTTCCAGCAAGTTTAACATAATCTTTGCACAAACAAACCTCTTTTGTCTTACTGAGCCTTATCTATCAAGTCCATTTCAAGAGTGTGGATATGAACAATATAATTATATGCATTTTGAGATGTTATAAGTTATATGCGAGACAAGAACACTAATTTGTCTTATAGGAGCATATAGAAAACCAGTGCCATATTGATATTTCATATCCCAGTTTTAAGATGGCTCAATGATTTTCCTAATCTCATGCACAGAAAGTATTATAAGCAGGAAGGACCCCAAATATGAAAAAAATATTTTTAAATCAATATTAGAAAATGGTACAAGAAGCAAATAAGCAAACAGAAAGTTAAAAATGCTCAGTGCTAAGAAAATACACATCAGTGATGTTTTAACATTTTCAGTGTTATTGCTTTAAAACTATGTTAATGACTATTTGTGATCTGATAAATTCTTTAATTTATACAGCAATAAGAACAATAGTTGTATTTTATGAATATGAAACAGAGCCAAAACATTTAAGAAAAAATCTGAACTGATAAACATGAAAAATAATAAACATATATTTTCTTTTAAATATAGTTTTGAAAGAATTTGGAGCAAAAATATTTATGATGTGAATATGCAGGATCTTAATCTATCCAGTTTTGAAATCTTACTGAGTTTGAATTCGTATCAAACCAGATATTTTTCTTCCCTCATATGTACTATTTTTATATTATTTTTATTAGCAGATAATATTAAAATCCATGTCCCTGGGGGTGGTAAAGAAAATTTACCTATTACGTTATAGTGGAGATCCTCAAGGGGACTTCAAAGATTTTCAGAACCAGCACACTGTATTTCAGAAGCTTTAGAGAATGGTAGAATGGTTTATGTTCGGTTTTAAGTCTTTTTTTTTTTTTTTTTTTTCTCCAAAAGGACCTTGCATATATTCTAGCTACCATGTACTCAACTCTTGACAGCTCTCTGGTTTAAAAGTATACTACAAAGAAGCACATGTATATTCATAAAGAATAAACTGTATTTGGGCTAAGGAAAATATTTTTTATTGCATTTATATCTCTTTGTAAGTTTGGGGATTTTACTGTTCATGAAAATGAGAGATTTATAGTACAGGCTGGTTCAAGGCACAGTGCTGACAGGTGCTGTGCATTAACATCTCTATACGTCTCTGCAAAAGGCACTCTACCCTGACTTACAACACCTCTGCTACTCTAATACCGGTTGCCTACATTTTCCCTGTGCCCAGGCTGTCAGATGTGTGTTGAGTTGTGTGGTGGTTTTTGAACTAGCTATCCAGCCTTCCATTGAGGACTACAATAGATCACCGAACTAAGTTCATATTTTCTTTAACCTGGAAGTAAAAGTAATGTAAACCAAACATATTAGTCCTTTCTTTAGCTACTTCAGGGACCTTAGGACCTATGCTCATTTTCAAAGTGAAGATGCAACTACTGTACTTTCACAACTTCCTGAGTGTCAGTCAAACCTCCTCTGAATGAAGTATCTAAAGTTGCTGTAAATGGATGTAGGATTTAGGAGCTTTTCTACTTTCTGTAATAAATGGGTGTGTACATTGGAAATCTGGGATTCCATGGAGACCTCACTCTCTATATTGTTATGCCAAAAAAGGCCTTATTGTTTAACTACAGTGAGATATCCTTGTTTAAGGGTAAGTGCTGTAAAAAATCTTTGAGAGTAAAGCTCTTTGGAGTTGAAGGTATGGGGCAAGAGGGACAGAGAGAGTTTGGCTCTTGCAGGCCCATGAAAGCCTTTGACACTGCAACTTAGCTATGGTCATTGTTTCTTAATATTTCCATGTGATAAAGTCGTTTCACACCAAGTTAATAGACAATCAGTTTCCTGTCCTGTTGTCCCACTTCAGCTTTTACAACACATTGGAAAATTTAACTCTTCTCTTCTTTTGCAGTTATCCCTTGAGAATCTGATTTCTGATCCTACTTGATACCTGAACTACATAACCTAAAATGACAGCCAATATTTGAATACTCCAGGTGATAGGTTTCAGTTAATCAGAGCAGAACAACTGTTTCAGAATTTATAAACCATTCATACACAGATTACAAAATTCCCTCTACTTAAAAGTTCCTACAACTTAGCTACTTAGTATCCTTGCTGTATATCTTAATTTCAGTAGTATGCACTTGGAGATACCACTTGGAGAGGTAGAAAAAAGCTATGTGAATAATTTTTCCAGATCTTCAACCTTCTGATTTCCAGAGGAAAATACTGGAAAAGAGATGCATCCATGTAATAAACCCAGCATAAGGGAATTACTGCCTCCTCTTCCAATTTAAAATATACAAGTTAAAACTTTCTGTATGGTTGGTCTCAAAATGTTGCCTCATTTTCTTTTTGTCTGCTCACCAAGACACTGTTTAATGACCTGTTTTGAGAATTGGGTTACATTTCCTGATTCGTCTTATTTTAGAAGAACCTGAAGTAGTAAATTGCAGAGCTCTGGCTCCTTCACTCTGACTCAAACTCTCTTCAAGTTATGCAGCACAGCTTATTTCTAGCAATGACTATAAAGCTTTCTCTGACATCTTAAACTGCATATGGCTTCATTCTCTCTGAAAACCTTAAATTTTCATTCGGTTCATCAGAAAGTGAATCAGCTTTATTCATTTTACCTTGCAGTCTCATAACTCTTTTGTTCCTCTTAAGATTCAACTTTACTGGAGGGGAAGGAAAATCCAGTTGTTTTCCCACAAATGGTTCACTTGGTTTGTAAAACGCATTGAACGTGGATGGTGCACATTTACGGCATAAAAATTTAGCAGAAGTACACACAGCTGGCCTGTTAAGTTCCAGATTTAAAACAATTTAGATTCTATGAATTGCTTTCATTTGGGGCTCTATTTTTTTTTTTTTTTCTGTGATCTGTGGGAATGAAGAACATTAGTCCATTATACTTAATTATTTTATTATGTTCAAATAAAAAGAGACTGTGAACATCAGATGTAGAATTTCTTAATTAAGATACCAAAACCTATTTTTTCCTTGACTTTTAGAAAATTTACATATATTTTTTCTTATTTTATACATATCCCTATCCCTATCCCTATCTATATCCACACATTCCTGGGTTTAGAAGTTAGAAATTTTAATAGAAAATAATTGTATGATGTCATCAATGAAATTGACATGTAGGGATTTTAGTTTTATTAATTATACATCAATATAAAGGCATATCATGTAAGTGAACATTTAATTTACCTGTATGGTCAGCATTCTTACTGCTACTGCTAGGTTACATGTCAAACTCAGAATTTGCAATTAATTCCGGATTATTGCAGGGACTATTTCTTCACTCACATTTGTTGAATAGGCAACAGACCAAGTTCATCTAGTTTAAATCTAAAAAATTATTCTCTTTAGGGCGCTGTTCGCAAAGTTTCCTGCCACCAACTTGAGATTTGACATTTTGTTGGCACTCTAAGTTGCACACCAAGACTGTCTGTGTGAGAGTTCCTGGCACTTCACTGTATGGATCAGTTCCTGTGCAATCTAACAGCATGGTGTAATCTTGTATGAAGTGTTTCTTGTAGAGAAAATGATTGATTTACAGCAATAACTGCATCTTTCCCACTTCTTGTCTCCTGCAGGGTGTGAATGTCAAAGGTACTAAGAAGAGTGTCATGGATATTAAGATTAGTTTAAAAGAGATGAACTGGAGTTTCCTTAATGCCTTTTATTTTTATCTGTACAGTAAAGAGTGAGTAATTTTTAATGTAAATTACCTTTAGAAATCATAATATATCCTTTAGGAACATGGCTTAAAATGATTGTTAAAATTAAATATATTACTGTTTATTGGTAAATAGTAAAAGTTGAAATATATAATAATGTAAGAAATTCTAGATATGAAGCTTTATTGAAAAACATTTGTTCAATTACATGAATTTGAAAAACACAGAACATGGCCTCCTGCTTTTAAGGAAGTGGGTAAACAATGCATTCTCAGATGTTGCTCTATTTGAGAGGTATTGAGTTTAGTCAATTAAGCTCCAGAAAACGGATTTCATTGTTTGTAAGACAGGTCTGGACACTATCTGAACTATGAAGAGCTTTGCAGGATATCATATATTTCAGCCATTTTCTACTTTTTAAAAACCCTATTAAGTATTGCACTTATATACATATATTGAAAGGTTGAGGGTTGAAAACAAGATTTTTTTGTAGTAGCATAACCTGTAATGTCAATACGTCAAGTGCTGCAAATTATTTGAAAGTATCTACAGAGATAACAAATTGTTATGATACATAGTAAATTGTCTTCTAAAACTTTTATCAGTATTAATATGAGAAACACAAAATTCGACTTCGTGTATTATGCCTTTTTCTTAAATTGCTGGAGCCAGATCCAACTCATCTCATGTAGTTACTGCCATGAATGAATTTTCTCCTACTTTTGGGACTGAGGCTAGCTTGTTCTACATGTAAGAGAAACTGGCAAGTTTGCAAATGTTCCAACTACAGAAGACACATATCATGCTAGGTTCAAGTGTTATAATAACTCAGAAGGAGGTAGATTGCAAGAACAAGAGCCATAACATGCTGTAGACTATGCTTTTGTCATTGCTACTTGAAAGCACAGACCCCTACTAGAACAGAAAAGTTGAGCTCTTGACACAAACTGGTAAATTAGTTATCTGAAAGTATTTAAATAGAAATGCCTTGGCATAACTCTTTCCAGTAAATAGTCTGACTACATATTTTTTAAATTCACTGGGAAAACAGAAAAAATACCATAAAAACCTATGATAAATGTATGTGGTTTTCCTACAGATTATAGAAATTAATTAATTAAAATTCTTATTTTCCCCTTTTCTTCTGTACAGACCATTTTATATTTTACTAGGGATATAATTTAGGTTCTGTAATGTGCCTGAAGAAAGTACTATGTATACTTAAGGCACACTGCAAGTAGCAATCATACTAGCATTAAATTACTAATTCAAAATTTAGATACTACTTGTCTTAACCTCTTTGTGACACACCATCTAGGATAGACAACTTATTTTAACGATACAAGCTGCAAGGTAACTGAATATCTAACTTGAAACACAGTGGCTATATATGTACAATCATTTTAAACAGTTCTTATTCACTGGTATATGATAATCTACACTGTTAAACTGTTAAAACAGAATTTAATTTACTGGCATGGACATAACTACACTGCTCAAGCAAACCAAGATGCTATAAAAGTATTTTTTTCATCATTCTGTTTCTAAAATATTTTGTGTTTGAGAAAAGCCCTCAGATTGATGAACCCTGTCAGACTTTTCATTTTAAAGGGATCTGTACTGGGTATCCTGTAGTCCTCAGAGCTGACTGGAGTCTCTGCAAGCATTTATATGGTGATCCCTTCTAAGAGAATTCTGGCAAGATTCAGCTGCACATTCAGATAACCAACTAGTTATCTATAACGTAAGTGTCTACAAGTGAGATGGGTATCTAAGCTTCTATTATACTCAGTAAAGATTTAGTAGATATCAGTGGTGGAGCCTACAAAATAATTTTGCTATCCTTAAATTAGATAACTAGTAGAAAATATCAGTTTCCTATACACAGGAATCTAGTGCCATTTGAAACACCCTAAAATGTTCACCAGCTGGTATAACAAAAGATAAACAGGAGGTCATTGCTTTGTGGACTGACAACTAGAGGCCAAACTCAGATGCACCCTGTGCACAGGCCACTGAATCCCTCTAGGGAGATATTCAGATGCCTGAAAATAGGCATTTAGTGGTGTCTGTATTGCTAAATTTGCCTCAGTCTCCTACTGGAGAAAGTTTCGGATATCTCTTATGTCTGATATCTGTAATCTCTTTATATATGACTTGGGTTTCTTAGGGAGTCACAGAGGGGACTAGATGCCAATGTGTAGGCAAATAATTGAATTAGCTGAGTCAGTCTCTAGATTCCTTTAAATGCATAGTTAAAGACCACTGCCCATAAAGGGAGTGTAAGTATTCAGGCACATTGATATGAAAATGTAGGTGTCTATCTCAGATTGAAACCTAAAACCTACACTGTAATATCTAGGTGATTATAATCTTAAACAGATCTCAACATGTCTGTATCTGGAAGCAGAGTATTCCTATCTTGTCCTTCACACAAACACCCTTCTATGGATGGCCTTGGAAAAAAAAAATTATCTGACTTTTTCAATGACTAGACTAAGACATGTATGTTATAAAACACACATCTTCTACACAGAATTCTTTCTACCTAAGAAAAAATAAAATCCATTCATTTGTTTTTAACAATGCAAAAAGAAGTATGTGTCTTTAATTGAACCATCATCTTCACTCATAGTAATCCAAGAAATTTTGAAGGCACACAAAAAACTATGAATTCAAGGCTAAATCTTGTGGGGATAGAACTTGTCCTCTAGATGAGACATAAGTTTTTCCACTTTAAAAAGAAGTACTTTCTGTGTAAGTGCTTCCTGTGACTCATGCTACAGATCTGGCAACTTTTGTTGTAAGATATGAATCAAGAAATGAAACTAACCCAACATTTAATAGAAAAAGATAGTCTTCATTTTAGAGTTATCTTATTCTCTCTTGAGGAAGCTATCTCATTTAAAAATGTAGCTGGGATATTATCTTAATTGTTTATAGTTCCTATAGTCACAATAGTTAGCGATCATTAAAGTATAGGTTTAGAGATTAAATGCTCTTGGTGTTTTAATGAATGTGTGTAATACAAAGAATTTACATTACTGAATCCACAATCTTTTCACCAACACTCTGTGAAAACCAAGTAAACAAGCAAAACTGAAACAAAACAAAAGAAACCCATCACCTGTATTAGTTGTTTCTTGTCTAACAGTAGCTATTATATTACAAGAATATGATTATCAAATGAAACAACATTCACTACTGAAATAAACAAAACATTCACAAGTTGAAGGAGCTTGTATATTACCATCTTACATAGTTAAAAATGCTTTATTGTACTGTGAAGACTTCAAATAGAGTCCTAATTTGTAGTTCAGGGGAATTATGAATATTTTATGCAGGTGGAAAAGCAGATAAATATTCAGACAAGAACTGATTTTCACCTTATACTCCTTTGTATTTGTTTTCTTTTTGTTCTCTATTTCAGCAGCACTATAGCACTATGCCTTTGTTATGTTTCCCATTCTCCTTTTATAGTTTCTGCTTTGGCTCATTTGTTGCTTTGAAGGGGTTTGGTTTTTTTTTTTTTTTTTTTTTGGCAGGGGAATGTCCGAAATGCTGCCCTAAATTCACTAATTATCAGAATTACTCTGAGGCTATTGAAAAAATAAATGTTTCAAAATTAAAAAAAAAAAAAAAAAAAATTTTTACTTCCTAGCCATCCAGAATGCCTAGACTCTTGGTTCCAAAGTGACCTTTCTCCTCCTTTTCACATACTGAGGTATGTAGTAATTTCCACCTGAATTTCAGGCAGGCACGTCACAGGTACATGTAGCTTCACTCAGAGTTTCTAAAATAATTTTGGTATAAAAACTAAGACAAGCAAGATTGTCTCTATGTTCAGATAAGAATAGGATTACCCATTAGGGGTTCCTAAGGTGACTGACAGATCCTCTACCTTCATGAAGTAAAGGTGTTTCAATCATGTTTGCTTACTGGGTTTAGTTTCATATGACTGAAAAATCTTCAGTGTTCTTTAAGAAGTAAGTTCACATGTTAGGAAAAAAGTTAGCTGGAATAAGGAGAAAAGGCAGTTGAAAAATGGGACATTTCTTCCAATCCAGGCACGGCTGTAATGTTGAAAGACATTTAATTTCCAATATATTGCAAAGAAGCTTCCCATTCCATAAATAAACAAGATGGATAGGGATTTGTTTCTGCTTCTTGTGAAGTGATTTTGGAAAGTTTATTGTGTAGACTTAAAAAATGGCACCAAATGGGAACCTCAACAGTGAATAAAGTAAATATAAACTCAGCTGTGCAGGAGACTACCAAATAGGCATATTTCCTTTAATGTATGCAGAATATAAAATGTGTTTTTAAGACTTCTGACAATTTCACTAACTGCTGTGAATTACTTGTTGCTTCTTTAAACCACTTAACTCTCTATTTCCCATAGCTGTGATACAAATTATTTTGTAGCCTACCGGTTTTGGTCCACAGCTTCCTGGGTCTCTTTTTTTTTGGAGACAAACATAAATAATTTTATTTTATTGATTCCTCTCTTTCACATAAGAGAGAATTAATGTTTCATATTGTGTGGTTTGGTTTTGTTTTTTGTTTCCAGAAATTTCAGCAATGTATTAACCAAAATCGGGAATTCAAAGTACTAATATACGGCAGGATTTCATTGTGGTCTTAACTAAAATGTTCTAAATGATGGATAAAGCTCCCACACTCCTGGAGCCTCTTATTTGTGTTAATCAGCTCCTAATGCATAGCTGTGTTTGTTTCCAGTGGAAGATTAGATGTGCAAACACTTCTTTAAGTTTTATTTAAAGCTGTGCAAGGTCATTTTGGATACATTTCAGACTGTTTTTTAACTGAGCCACAGTTCAATGTGTCGGCTTTTTGTGACACAGGAAAATGTAGCTACAGGTTGCAGAGCCTTAAAAATAGGATAGTTAATTGAATTCAGTTTCTCCAACTGATTTCTTCTTTTAATGTTTCCAATTATCACATGCTTTTGTTTTCCTTTGAAGGATAAATGAAGTAGAGTGAGCAGGAGTGATCTAATCTGAGTTTATCTGAGATACTCAGGCCAGATAATGAGTTGCTACTAACAACCATCCTTGCAGTGATCTCTGCTGCCTTTCCATTTAATACCAACACAGGTTTTCATCCGTATGTGTTTCCATAAAGGGATATTCATGTTTCTGCACAGTGCTGCGTAGAGCCATAAAGACTTTGCCATCCAGCTTGTAAATGGAAATAGCTCCCATGACTAAACACATCCTTCTCAGCAGAATTTGGAAGCACTTGATATTAAACCCATCTTACCTGTGAAAATACAGTATCTGTAAAAAAAAATAAAATAGTTAAGAACCTTGATTATTGTTGTCAAAAACTGAGTTCTTGGGCCTTCCCAAGCTAATTAGCACAGCTAATAAACACAGGCCATAACCAAATAGACAGGCAGAGTAGGTCCTTTCTCACTGTGGAGGTCATGTAGTGAAGTAAGACTTATGACCTACAGCTTTAAATCTTCAACTCCCTTTGCTGTCTGTTCCCCTGCCACAGTACTGTCTTCATATCCATTTCTGACATCTCATCGCAGCCTCTCTGTGTTTCTCCAAAATTATTGTGGGTGTGCTGAGGAGTTTTAGAGGAGCCATAGGCCTAAGAAAATTATTGATTTTATTGACATGGCAAGAACGTAAGAGGTAGAGATCAGCTTGTGATAGTCCTGATAAATCTGTTCCCTACAGGAGTAAACTTCTACAAGAGTATAACAAAACACAACTTATTTTTTATCCTTACCTATTCCTCCTATTAACAGGTGAATGTCTATGTTTTGCAGAGCCAGTAGAACACTAGATGCCTATTTTTCCAATATCAAATTATAGGTATGGCCTTATTTTAAGAACAGGGTCAAAAGTTAAACAATTAGGAGACTACACTATATTAAACTTGATCTCAGGGACTTTGTTGCTGAGGTGTATTGACTCTGACCAGCAGCCAAACACCCACCCAACCTCTCATTCATTCCCCTGTTCTGTGGGATAGGGAGAAAATAAAAAGAAGTCAAGAACACTCATGAATCAAGATAATGACAGTTTAATAGGGAAAGCAAAAGCTGTGTGTGCAAGCAAAGAGAAAGATGAATTAATTCACTACTTTCCATCAGCAGGCACATGTACAGCCACTTTCTGGAAAGCAGGGCCTCAATACACATAACAGTTGCTTGGGAAGACAAGTACCATAATGACAAACATCACCTCTTCCTCCTGCCCCCCCCCCCCCCCCCCCGAGTTTACTTTGCAGAGCACTATATCATATGGCATGGAATATCTCTTTGGTCAGTTTGGACCAGCTGTCCAGGTTGTGTCCCCTCCCAAACTCATACCCCTAGCCTACTTACTTTGGGACAGGGAGGTGGGAAAGAGTCTTGATGATGTGCATGAATGGTTCAGCAAAATCCAAAACACTGGCACGTTATCAACACCAGTTTAGCCATGAAGCACAGCACCATATGGGCTGGTATGAAAGAAGGTAAAAAAACCCAGCCAATCCCAGTACATTTACTAAATTAAAGCTTTAGCAAGTCCACATACTGACGTGTGCAGACTATATTTTATAATTTTTTAAAATTTTTAAGTATCACAGACAAGTCTTGGAAAATGTATCCTTATATGCACATGCACAAATGGAAATCTTACTTGTAACATTGAGAAGACCATTTGTTCTACACATTTTAAAAAGAAGATATGTTAAAAGTTTCCATTTACACTTTAATTTTATCTAATGAATCATGTTGCAGAAAATTTCTACTGGTTATTCCTTGATCTTTGGAGGAAAATAAGTTTCAGGAACAAATTATAACATTTTGAATAATTGCCATGCACTTTTAGACTTTATGGAAATGTCTTAGAACCAGACAAATCAGCAAATCAGAAAACAAAGGATATAAACAACTTTAATGAATTTAAAGGTTATATTTTGGTTATAGAAACATAAATTAATGCTTCATTAAGCAAATGACCTTGAACTTAGTCCATGATGGATATTGTAGTTAATTAAAATATATGTTGAGGTAATATATTTTATTGTATATGGAAGCATTTAGATGGAAAAGGGGGTGATGGATTTTTCTAGTGCAATTTTTGAAAGCACAGTAATGAAAAGAACTCATGCAGACATATGAGGTTATTGTGCAGAGTCTTGCATGCATATACATATCAGTGCAAATTCTCAAGTTTTTTTTTTCAGTGAATCGAATGGTATTACTCAGATAAGCATGTAGGTATATTTTTACAGGAAAACCTCAAATAGAACTTTTTAAATCCTATGCAACTTTAAATTATTATTAAGTCTATAATTAAAGAAAAACATGAACAATTAATTAATAATCCCTATATATTAAATCACATTTCTTTCACTTCCTTCTTACAGCCTCCATTTTGTCTTTGAACACATTATAATTTCACTTACTGTTTTGGTTTGTTGTCTCATCTTTTATAGTTTTCTTTCAGTTAGTATTTCATTTCAGTGTATTTCATTTTTATGAAAGATATGTTTAATTTATTTTAAATTACAATAGAAAAATCTAAAAATTAAGGAAGGATACAGAAAAACTGAGAAGAAAAGAATTTTAAATATCATACCTTCTGTTGTTTAAGGTGATGGGTGCATTGATGCAGATAAAGAAAACAAATGACCTCAAAAGGAAAAGTAATAGAAAGGTAAAAGGAAAAGAAATTGAAATGAACATAAACTTCAATTACCATGCATCAAATGCATCATGATCTGCAAATGCAACAAATATGCATTTGATCTCACTTCAGAATTATATCCGCTTATTTTCATAGCTCTTTTTGCAATTAAAATATAAAATGAAAAGTGTTTATGATCTCTGAATATCATATCTTGTCTATCTAGAGAAATTAATAGCTAAACATGCATTTCTGTATAAGTAACCCCCATTCTTAAGCACGGATTGCATAAGCAGAGGTCAATTATGATATATTATTGATCTTGAACCTAGTCCAAGACATCTAACATAATTAATTAATCTGTATGGCATTGTAATATGCTTTATTGTAAACTGTAAGCAAGACTGTTAGGAACTAAAGCTATAATTCATATTACATAAAAAGTTAAATAAACTTCAACCCAGTTACTGAATAGAAACGATTATCAAGGAGGTCTGAAAACATCAAGGAAAATGCAATGTTGAGAGGAGTGAAAAAATGGATGCTTTCAAATTATGTTAGGAACACAAGAAATCTTACAAATAACATAGTCTTATAATAACAGAGACGGGGTAACATTTTTCACAATGATTAGGAAAGTGCTGATAGAAAAGCTAGAAATTTTCAATAAATAATTTATGTATTTGGAAAGAAACAGGAATATATCACATAAAAATGATAAAGTGCTTTATTTTCCATTAGTAAAGGAATATAATATTCCAATAGGGATTCGTAGAGGATAAACAATTTTAAATCATCAGGTCTTGATAACTCGCATGTGGGACTTATAAAAGAGCTGAGTGAGAAGATATGTGCCTTGCTGAAATCTATTTTCAATGAATGTTCATATACTACAGAAATTTCGTTAAACAGACATAGAGCTAATGTACAAAATATTCAGGAAGGGCAAAGAGGATGATTCAGGTAGCAATAACTATTATATGTTTCATTAACTGCAGGGAAATGTTAGTATCTGATTTGTTAAAAAATAATTAAAGAATGGTATACAATAGATTAATGTCAATGTACTTTTAGAAGACCAGTGTAGAATAAATTATTATTAATGTATATTAGGTATCAGAAAATCTGTTACAAGTTTTCTCTAAGAATAAACATATGTATCTAAAAATTTATTGGGAAAAAGAGTTGGCAGTGTGAAATTTTCACTGAATGGTATTCATACTTTAAATATGCTGTATGGTCTAGAGAGACTGGTACCATTCAGTTTCATAAGTGATGAGAATGTTAATGTAACTTCACTGCTCATGATTTTTGGATAGCAATAAGTAAACGAAAGGCTCAGCAGTCATATGGAAGAAATGGAACCAGCCTAAGCAAAACAGCTTTTTAATGAAGGTAAAAACATACTTAGTCACCTAGGAAAAAGAAATGTGTCATATAGATGAAATGGAGATTATGTCTTTTAGAGAGGGAAAAAGAGAAGTTCAATGTTATTGTAAAAAAGAGCTAATATTGTCATTGACCAAATATAAACAACAAAGTAGTAAGTAGGCTGAGAAAGAAACATTACTCATGCTAAAAAATTATTATGGAAAGTGTTATCAGTTCCTGAAATGTCAGTAATATACCTTGTGATCCTGAGGGAAAATAACATTTTAAATTACAACAGAACTCCCTATTTTTGTGGTTTTGAGGAATTAAGTTTTTTAGGTACAATCTGTTTTACAGAGAGTGAAAGGAAAATTATCAATAGATCAGCAGTAATTAAACAAACTTGTAGGAGAAGTTTTTTCTTAAAATATTATGCATAAGATAAACTAAAGTTTCCTAAAGTCAGTTAGCAGATACATGGAAAATACTAGTGCTATGAACTTTTCTTTCTATGAGAACAAATTAAATGGTATGTAACTACATATATATATTGCTGAAAACAAAAGAGAATTCTTAAAGGATTAGTGACATGGGTATTGACTGTTTTTTAGTTGTGCTGACAATATGAGTTAACTTACATCAAGATAAAAATAATACCAACACAAAAAAGAGATTAATTTCAAGGTACTTGTCTGTATCATCTTACTTTTGCTCAATGACATCTGAAGGCAGCTTTTAAGATGAAGTTAAATGACAATGCATAGCCAGACAAGCAGCTAAATGTTCTCACACTTCTGGTCCCCTGCTAGTCATCAGCCATTGAAGATATTGATTACAAAGGAGAATGATGCATATTGCTAGCAAATCTGACAGCAACATTCTCACGCATCATTCAGTATTGAATAACATAGAACTACTTGTCAAAGCGGAAAATGTCTCATCTAAGTTTCTGTCCACAAGGTCTTGCCAATTATTATGTTTCATGAATTTTAATACTATAAAAAGTAGTGAATATCTTAAAGTTCTGTCAGAAATATGATCATGAAAAATAAATCACATTTAAGATTGATCTAAAGAAAAGTGTTTTACATGTTATGTGAAATCATCCTAGTGTTTTATTTATTTCAATTTCCTCTTCTTTATGTGCTGTATGTAAAAGAACACCCTTTTTTTCTGAAATATGCCAAATGTTTCTGACCACAGCAGCTTTCAGACAATGTTAAGGATTGATTGAAGACAATTTTCAGTCGTCTTCATTGTGTCATATTGATTTGCCTTTTGTAAATCATCATTAAAAAATGACTTAGTAATGGCCTTATTTAATGTCCAGTACGTGTTTAATCCAATCAGTGTTAGTCCTTGTCCTTTTCATAATGAAATGAGTTTTGCTTTCCATACAACCAATACATTATTTCTTTAGAAGATTTTTAATATCAGTTTCCTAATTGCCATTTACTCTTGCTATTATTATATTATCAGGAGATTTAAATAAAAATCCCTTCTGTCAACGTTTTTTCACTGTCAAGAGAAAAATAAAATATTCAAGACACAGAATGCTGCACTCAGAACACTGTAGGACTACTTGACCCTGCTTATTATCTTAGCATTATTTCAGATTCCATTAAATTAGGGCAAGGTTAGCAGGTTAACAATGCATTGTGATTACTTCAGTTTTCAGTGAACAGAAAAATACTTTCCAACATCTAATGGAGCTCACACTTTTGTATTTCCAA
This sequence comes from Strix aluco, assembly GCF_031877795.1. Classification (NCBI taxonomy): domain Eukaryota; kingdom Metazoa; phylum Chordata; class Aves; order Strigiformes; family Strigidae; genus Strix; species Strix aluco. Next base: position 84,738,199 of record NC_133933.1, read on the forward strand.
AACGTATGAAATCCATGATCACTTTGACCATTGAACTATTTACTGAAAAATGAAACTAGACTCTTAGCATCATGATGTTTTTCCAAAAGTTTATTTTTTAAGGGGGTGGAGGGGAAGAGTTTTATTCGTACGGCATCATCAGTATCACATTTAAAAAAAAAATACGCTTGCTTTAAACACATTTTCATTAAACCCCCTAAGCAGGTAAGCTTTCAATGCCTACTGCTTTACAAAAGAGAAGTGAAGGGAGAGAGAAAAAGAAGATATGTTTTTTGTTGAACCTTCTTTTTCTTTTTGTGATGAAAATTTCTCCTCTTAGAAAAAAAAAATACTATTTCATTCATTGTATGAGAAGGAGACAATGTGTGTGCATTACTACAATGCATTGTCCAGAAATGAATTAATGGTGTTAAAGGAATTTTAAAAAGAAAAAAAAAGAGTTTTAGGAAGCTAGCAACACTTTAAGAAATGAAAATGTTAAATCCAGTAACATAGTGTAAAAGTGAGAAAACTCATGGCTTGAGATAAAGACGGTTTAATAGGAAAAGCAAAAGTCATGCACACAAACAAAGCAAAACAAGGTATTAATTCACCACTTCCCATTGGCAGGCAGGTTTTCAGCCATCTCCAGGAAAGCAGGGCTCCATCATGGCTAATGGTTACTTGGAAAGACAAATGTCATAACTCTGAACTCCTCTCCTTCCTTCTTCCCCCAGCTTCATATGCTGAGCATGATGTCATATAGTATGGGATATCCCTTTGGTGAGTTGGGTTCAGTTGTCCTGGCTGTGTTCCCTCCCAACTTCTGGTACACCCCTAGTGTCCTTGTTTCAGCTGGGATAGAGCTAGTTTTACTTCTTAGTAGGTAGAATACTGCTGTGTTTTGGATTCAATATGGGATTTTGTATGTTGATAATACACTGATGTTTTCAGTTGTTGCTAAGAAATCAAGGACTTTTCAACTTCCCATATTTTGCTTGTGTGCAGTTGCTTAAGAAACTGGGAGGGAGCATAGTCAGAGCAATGGACCCAAATTGGCCAATGGAATATTCCATATCATATAATGTCATGCTCAGTATATAGATGAGTGTTGGGCCGGGAAGCTGTCTCTCTTGCTTTCGGGATTGCGGTTTCGGGATCTTCTCTTCTCTGGGATCACTAGCTGGGAATGGGCTGGGTATCAGTTGGTGGGGTGGTGAGCATTGTGCATTACTTGTTTGTATTTATTATTATTATTTATTATTATTATTTTGTTTTATCTTATTTCAATTATTAGATAGTTTTTATCTCAACCTACAAGTCTCCTTACCTTTACCCCTCCAGTTTTGTCCCCCATCCCCTGAGTGGGGGAGGGTGAGCCAGCAGCTGCATGGTGTTTGACTGCTGGCCACATTTAAACCATTACACCCAGGATAATCACTGGTCAGGTGGTGTGAGATGCAGCAAAGACCTTGACTGTGTGTAAGCACTGCTCAGCAGTAACGAAAACATCTCTGTATTATCAACAGTTTTCACCACAAATCCAAACCATAGCCTCATACTAGCTACTATGAAGAAAATTAACTCTGTCCCAGCTAAAACCAGCATGCGCAGTAATTATGCAATGTACTTACCTCAAGCCAATAGCTTGTCTTATTAGACCAGAATAGACAATTACAGTTCCACAAAGTAATAGCCAGTCATCCATTAATTAATCACATCAGTGCCACAACAATGATTTCTTTTTCTCCCCTTTCACTCAACATGCAATCATAGTCCCAGGGAAAAGCAGGTGAAAAACAACAACAAAAAACTGATATGTAGGTGGTTTATTCCTGATAATATAGACATTTAATTTGCTGTGACATTGAAGAACCCACTACCTACTCAAATAAGATTTTTTTTTGAGAGTCACACAAGACAGGTACCTTGGAGAAATTAATTAGGAAATGTAGGTTCAAAATACATTGTGACCTTGTTATAGCAAACCTGAGTTTGCTCTCTTACTTGGAGAAATTAATGGAAATATCTACAGTGGTGTCCTTTCAGAATAAAAGATACACTGAAGAGGCAGTGTTATACCTCATGATAGTCTATTTCAGTTCCCAAATATTTTTAAGGAATTGACACTAACCTCTGAAAGACATAAGTAGAAAAAAGCTAATCGAAGCCATGAAACAGATCTATCTTACATTAATTGTTATTTGTTCTTTTAATAGTGAAATTGGTGTACTTTCTTTACTAGACTTACCCTATTTGTGTGATCTGAACATTGGTCACAAAGAGAATAAGCACTCTTGATGTATTTAGTCCCAGAAAAAAGTCAAAAGCTAAAATTAACTTCTCTTTAATAGTATTGTGTGTTGTTTCCCTAAAGCTAACAGACCTATTAATATTATTTAAAGTTCAAAAAGAGTCTTTATTAGCTACAAAAGGGACAATGTGCTCCTGAAATATTAAGAATAAAAAAATATATGATTTACATCACAAGACCTTTGTTTAATATTATTGTAAACAGTAAGGAAGGTGATAAGAGCAGAGTAGGCATGGATTCCCCATATGCTGTGTTTTTGTCTTCAGATGTGGCATTATCATAAGAATAATAATAGCATAAATTGTCTGCCAAGATGAATTAATATGTAGAGAGCCAATTTAATAAAAGCTCCCAGTGGTTCAAGAACTAAATTGTAGAAAAGAATTTGTTCTACTTCTTAAAGATATATTTATGAACAACACCTACTAACTGCAATGCAATGCATTATTAACTATAATGGTGTGGGTAGAAAAAAACTACCCATTGCAAAAAAAAAATGTAAATTTGAAGCACTAAGACTTGTTACATATTTGAAATTTTGATGGAAAAATAGTTAGGTACTATAGATATGTTCTTGCAGTAGCAATATCGATGGTTCAAGGCAGTGTCTTAATTTTTAAGGAAGGTTACTGTTTTATTTTATGTCTGGTTAATTTTCTGGTTATTGAAGACTACAGATGGTAGGTAAATAAAAGCAATGCCTGTATAATCTGTCTATCTTCTAAGAAGACTTAGTGATGATCCTAGAAATGTTCATTTTATCCTGAAATTATTTGGTAAGTTTTTTACAGCACTGGTGTAATTTTATTTATCATCATCATATGATTAGTGTCCTTGTTTATATTTTTGTTATGTTTTGTTATTATTAATCATAACAAACTAGGTATAATCAGAAGATGCAGAGCAAATACAGAGCAAAGCAAGATTAAATCATTTAAATCAAACAAACTCAGCAATTGAAAAACTCTGAAGAACACTACATCTGAATGTACTGCTTTCTTTTGGGCTGTGCAGATCTATGTGACATACCATGCAGGGCTGCAGGTAAATGTCACAATATAACAATGTCTGAAAGATCTTAATATTTACACAATAAATAAATAAAGACATGCAGTACATGACTAAACATTTCTTAAATGTTTGTTTGTTACGTTTCTGGGAGCCATAATATCAATGGATGGAATTGCCTTTTAAGAAAATTAATGTATTCATCAAAAACATTTTTTGAGACTGGCTTAGGTTTTCATCAGCGAGACCTGTCAGCCCTTTTCCTGGACTGTCTCCTTTAGCTAGTTATGGAAACAGGCAAAAGCTCACATAGGGGATACACATGGCAGCTCTCTCAGTGCTCAGGGAAGTGTAAACCTATCAATAGCTTGCTCCCTCAAAGACATGACCATATCTGCCTATCTGTGAATAACCACTGCAGTCCTCCAGTGATACAGCAAGGAGAACATACTGCAATACATAAGTAGATCTAAAACACTGTGTACAACTCTGTCTCTTGATAAGTCACAGAAGACATTTTCGCCCTGTTCACATAATCCTCCAAATGGTTCAGTGAAAGAAAGGTTTTCTACAATATACCTAAGTAAACTCTTCTGGTGTTTGAGCTAATTAAGTTCTCTGTGTTTTCTTTTATCTTTAGTCCTCTGAGAAATAATAGAGCATTGTATCATTGTTTTTTTATAACTACATTTTTATTACACCTAGGACATTATGTGTTTTTCCACGACATTTAATTACTATTCATCTAATAGTTTTAAAGGATTGGATATTTTTATTTTTATTTTTTATTGAGTAGACACTGACTCTTAAATAAGGCTGTAGAATTTATCTGCCATAAAATTAAAGACATTTGAAATGTGCAAATTTTCATGTTCATTGAACTGATACAATCAGGCTACGTTTCATGGAAAACACTTTCATACCATTAAAAAAACAAAGATCAGTATTGATTTTAAGAGGTTTTGTGCTGCCTTCTTGATCCTGAAAGTATATTATTACATTCTTTATGAACAAATTAATATAAATGTAGCTGTCTCTGATACTGTTCAGGGATATAACATCACTCGTTTACTAGATGATCAGATAAAAGTTTCCAGATTATATAGTTGTGTCTATATCTTGTGAAACAAGTGAAGTGAAAGATGGTTGCTCTTCAGAGAAGCCTTGGGTGGAAAACTGATAATAGTCAAATCTCCTTTTATCTTGCCTTAACAGTGGCAAACACTGGCCTTTTTATTTTAAGGAGTTAAATCACAGGAAGCTAATAATATTTTCTTGGAAATGATATTGTTATTCTGTGCAGGCAACGTATGATGCTTCTAGGATCACTGGATTTATTGGTACTAGATCTATGTACCAGTTCTTGAAGTTCAATACCGTGTTAGAGATGAAGGATCAAGTGTATATTGCAAAGTCTTACACTTCAGTACGTAAGTGTGTCTATATTTATGTATGTATTTATTTTAGAGTCAGGCTATGGAAGGATGTTGTAAGGGACTGTGTTGGACTGTGTTTGTCTCAACATTGATGCTGTACCACTACCACTTCCAGGCCTCAGCATCCTGTCGCTGTGGAGGAGTACACTCTGAAGGAGACAAATTTTCCCTGATGAAACCACAAATCTGCCCGAAGCTAGAGCAACAACATCCTTGGCAGTGCCTACCAAGCTGCACCTGCACGCAGCCGGGTAGAGAGGAAATTGGGGTGAGGAAGATGTGCAGAGGCTGGAGGCACCACAGGTCGACCATCCACTGGCACGACCACAGTGAACACCTGGGCATGCAAGTATGGAGGAACACGGCATGGCACGTATTACAACGAGCTCTGTGGAAATGGACGGACTTTTTGGAGAAATCGTGGGGACTGGGGCAATAAAAGGACTGCGTACTCCTCTCTCAGGATCACTCTTGTTCTCTTGTTGCCCTTCTTGATTTTGGTCATCCTTCCTCGGAGCTGGGACTTTGGCAGAGCTTGGAGCTTGGAGCACCATCACCTGCACCGAGACTGAGCCAACGGTACGTCGTTGGATTCATGGTGGTGGTAATTAATCTTGCTACATCTCTACCATTTGTTTGCTTAGGGATTCCGACTTTTCCTTTCTTTTTCTTTCAGTCCTATCACTATTACTAGTTGTTACAGAAAATAAAGTTCACAAGGTTGTACGGCACCTGACCTAGTTTGTGTCTTAATCTCGCTCTTGGGATCGTTTAAGAACCCTCCCCGATATTGGATCGGGACAGATGTGTAATGTATTACACACCAAATGATGGCTCAGTTTCACCGATGTTGCCTCCAATGAGAACAACAACAGATAATACACTGACACTTTATTCACCTTTAGAAACTCTATTACTTTCATGGATTTGCTTTTCAGGATACTTTTTCCAACTAAAAAAGCATATAATTGTAAATTTATTAATTCCTCAGATAATTAATCTTTTCTTCTCCTCCAAAGACTTTTTTCCCCACACATAAAACATTCTTCTAGCCTGTCCATTACTGTGTGTTTTCCCTGCAGAAAAATCACACCATTTTCAACTGTTGTGTGATCTGTGAAAGCTCTAATGTCAGAGAGAATCTCAACACGTAGGTGCAGTATAATTCCTCTTCCAGTGTGTTGCAGTGCTGGGCTTAGTACTAGCATGTGCTTAGCACCTTAGAGAAATAAGACTCAGTAATATTATACGAGGATTTTAACGTTCTGGTGGGGATGGACTACACTGTACCTAAGAACTGTGCAAAATGAAATTGATCACAAGATTTGACATGGAGAAAAGTTGCTTACACATGATCACATGTAAGTTTTATTTTTGCACTTTGAGTGAAGAAACATTACTGGAATTCTATGCAACATTACTGTGACAAGCATTGTTTGGTGCAATGCATGCTGTCCCCAATCCCAACAGGCATTTAGAAAGTTCGAATAATCACGTGAAGTAATAAAGAAAATGCACTGCTATGCTTCATAGATCTACTAATGTAATCTCAATCAACAAGATCAAGAAAGTTATGTTTTACAAAATTTTACAAAACAGGAAAATATTTTGTTGTTTTCTCATTTTTAAGCTTAAGTATCCATAAACCAGCTCTCACTCTCTAAAGAGAAACTGAAGCTCTAACATACTTATCTGTTTACAGAGGCAACAGTTTTCAATGAATACACCTAACATCTCAGGACTGGATAAAATTTTGATAGAATGTGACAAGTGGGGAAACTAGTAGAAGGTAGAAAATGAAAAAAAAATATAACATTGGAGCAATATTATATTTATGATGCAGAAAGTTAGTATGTTTTTGAATCTATCTCAGTATTTAGCTATCCCACTGGAAAGTCACATTGTCATTCTACGTTTCAGTTAACACAGCGTAGTAAACATTAAATGAATTGGTGAAGGAAGAATTATACTCAAGGACATTCCACAATATCAATTGATTGTAATTTATTTGGAAAAAGAGCTCAAAATCATGGAGCTTGAATAGGCTTTTGAGGGCTGAAATACGACCCTCTGAATAATTTAATGTTTTGAGACAAACAGTGCTCAAAAAGTGCTTTTTCAAAAACTGTGTTTAGGGCAAATAAAACTCAGCTAAAATAAATTGCCTTGTGGTTCTTAGGGTGGGTATTTAACATTATGTAATGAGGTCTGTATAGAGTTCAGGTGTTAGAACAAATGGACCTTTTGAGACCTAAGAAAGGAAAAAAAGGCCCCGGTTAGCACAACTTTAATCTTAACAGGAATTTCAGTTAGTAGAGGTAAGAGAAAACTTCAGTTCAGAAAGAGACAGATCCTTCTCTTCAGAAGTGACATAACTGAACAATCACAGCCAGCACTTGAATGAAACTCCTTTAGGCAGAAAAATGAAGCTATGGAAGAAGCAGTAATACTTCTCAATTACACTTCTGCAGACTATCCAGTAGAAACAGATTGCAGAATAGTACAGAGTGCACCTGCCACCTGGAAATATTTCAGCTTTCTTTGTATGGAAGAGTGCCAGTGTTTAGAACTAAGGGTAACTTGCCACAGATAGTTTTTCTTATTTTTGCACAAAAAATTGTTCCTTTGGATGTTAATTCCTTGTAGTAAAGGGGAATTCTTGGCTCAAATTGTGCATCTATTCATATTCAATAATTCAAATCCTTTTAAAAACTCAAATCCAACCACTTTTCCATCAGATTTAGAAAATAACTAATTTTCATGCTTTAACTGAGATGAGGATAGAGTCACCTTCCTCCCAAAGGTGTCTTTTTCAAATTACAGATGCATGAAACAAGAACAGGGACATGACAAGGAGTGATTGGTTGATTATGTTTACCTGTGTAAATTCAGTTATTAATAATAGATTAGAATGCTTTGACTTTATTTCTTTTGCTTTCTCAAATGAAATTAGACCCACAGCATAAATAAAGAAATACTATCTTTTAACTTCAACATACATTGCAGACATTTTTCACAAAATAATCAGACACAGCATAAAACCAAATTTAGATGAAGAACAGATGCATTAATAGAAGCTCTGGAATTTTGCTATATTTTGCTGAAATATATGCATGAGCCTAAGAAAAATATATCCCTCTTGCTCCTGTGAAGGCTACCTGGCATAGCATAAAGCCCTCTGGGCTCCATAGCCTTGCATTTCAGTCCCTAATGAGTGGCAGTGTGATCTCTCTGCAAAAGCCAGAGCAGCATGAATTTTGAACTAGCTGAGCCAGTGTCTGAACTTATTTAAGCTCTGAGATTGCTGTGAGAACAACCAGCAAAGCCTGCAGATACCATGGCTACCAGCAGACAGTCAGCAGGTATAATTGGCTACTCTGAACTGTAGAGGCTTATATGTTAGCTCATGTCAGTATATTATAGAATAAGCTCCGGGACTCTAGCTGTATTAATTACAGGGGGAAGGCAAATGCTGGTTGCTTCTAGATACATATGGCAGACACTTTTTCCCCTTACAAGTGAGGTAGTACATACTAAAGTATTAGACCTTTTTCATATAAATGGTATTTAAATGAGAAATTCTATATTTTATATGAGTTGACAAAGCAGAGCCTAAAACACAACCACCAGCAAACTGAAAAATGTTATCCCTGTGCTCTCAGTACTGTTTTAAAATAAGAAATACTGAAAATGATCCCCTTAAGTTTTTATTTTCAGTTCTTTTATACACATTTTTTCAATTTCAACACACTGCCCAACCATTCCCTCCAACCCCCCTGCCAAAAAATCAAGCTGATTCACATTTTTTCTTTACTGACCAGTTCAAATCTCCTTGGAAGAGAAAAGAGATTCTGTGTCCTCGTTTGTCAAAATATGCAGCTGGGGAAAGGTAGCAACAAATTGCCCATCACGGGGAAGATGGCCCCACTGTTGATCACTTCTCAAAGATAAAACGTCTAACCCTGAAACTGTATCTTTGTTCATACCTAGAAAAATGGCAAACATAAACCACATGAAACCCCCTGCAACAGGTGGCTTCCATGTGTGATATCTTCTGGAAGTAATATTTTGTTTTTGAATGTTAGAACCCTCCTATATTCAGTGCCTGTATTAAACTGAAATTAGCAACCTTTTCTCCATTTCAGTGTTTATTAGTAAGCACAACAATCTCTAAAGGATTATCAAAAAAGTTTATCAAAACATCAGTATAAAAAGCCCTTGTGGGCCAGCTGGAAATTTAGACATATTTTCTTCAGCCATTAGAATTCTTATATTGTATAATTAAAAAAAAAATTCTCATAGTTGATGTTCCTGAACCACCTCTGTTAGATTCTCATACTCCAGCTTGCCAGGTTCCTATGGAAATGGTAAATCTCCACTGCCTGTAAATGTAACCTTTCACAGAGGGGTTTGGAAAACAGACCTCCTGAAGTTGTCTTCAATAACTTTTGAATACAACTAATTAATTTAATCTACAAAATGCCTTTAGTTTTCAAACTGTGTCTGTCTCTTGTTTTGTGTTTGGTTTTTTTTGGTTTTTTTTGTTTTGTTTTGTTTAGGTTTTTGGTTGGGGGTAGTGAGGTGTTTTTAAGGAAACAGAAAAAGCCTTTCCTTCAACTAGTACTTTACTTTTGCCTGGGCTTTTTGTCATCCTTTCACTTCATCCTTGTAATTGATATTCCTATTTCAACAGTGTTTATTTGAAGTTGTTCTTCATATTTTTCAGTGTAGACAATTTCCTTCAGATTAAAGAGCACATATAAAAAATATTATCTTAGTATTTAATAAGAGCACATATAAAAATATTATCTTAGTATTTAATATGCACTAGCCACAATGAAACATAAAGTTTAATAGCAGTAGTAGTAGTTGCTGTAGTAGTAGTAGTATGCAGGTGTGAAAGTGTGCACTGGTTTGAAGCCTTGGCATTTAAAATCAGATGAAAATATTCTAGACAAACATACAAAAAATATTTATAAAAACATACAGAATATGTTTATAATCAAAAGTCAAATCGTAAACATTGATTTAGGTTATATTACAGTTCTTACTGACTTCTACAGCAGTCCGTATTTTTATATGAAACCATTTATTTTTAAATTGGAACTTAAAAGAAACAAAATTAATGTGTTTGACATTAATTGCTTAGCTTTTCCTAATTCAAAATTTGTGGCAAGGAGCAGTAAGATGAATGTGTTTCCATTTGCTCTCATGCATCAAACTGATGGAAATATCCTTGCCTGAGTAGTCTAAAATTATCCAGCTTTCAAATTATTAATAACAATTTTATGTTTTTAAAAAGCCAGCTGTAGCTACCGTTCTAGCATTCACTTAATACTAATACTAGGCAACACTATCTCCATGAGAAACTAACTTGGTCATTAACTTTATGTAAAAAACAAAACAAAACAAACAAAAAATATATATAATAATATATAAAATATAAATAAAAATATTTTAAAAATGGGTTTAGGTGGTCATAAAATTAAAACATCATAATTAAAAGTCTTCTGCATGTCTCTTTTCTCTTGCCTGGAGCTGTGATCAGCTGGGAGAAAAGGTGCAGAATTTTTCTTAGCAATAGTTCTGGGAAATAAAAATTTACAACCTATAAGAAATTTTCATTATTTGATATTGCTTTAATTCTACTTGTATAAACTGTAGCTCTGAATCTTCCTTCAGAAAGAGAAGTTGATAAATTATTTAAAATCTAAATTTCCATTGAAAGAACATCTTTTTAAGGATAAAAATCAACATTGTTACAGAGTGTTTTTCTCTCTGATAAGAAAGAAAAGGATATAAAAAGGAGAAAATATGCATGGATGCCACCTATTCCTCAGAGTATGGCACTTAAGAGAAATACACTCTGACAACAGCCCTTGATTTTACTCGTGTGTGTATATTTATACAGGTTCCTTTCAGATTGTTTTGGCATTGTTAAAGTTCATCCTATCAAGTCCTAGATTTATTAATAGTCTTCTGGTTTATTGCTCCCTCTGCAATAAAAACTCATGGCAAATATTAGAAAAACATCTGATACTTGAATTCAGATGCTTAAAAATGCTTTCTACTTTTGTCTTGTGACAAAGAGCTCGGCTTTACTCCTTGTCACAGCTGCGGAGAGTGTTGGTCTGTTTGCATCAGCAGACACCTGTTTTTAACCACCCCCTCCCATGGTTTTGTCAGTGGCTCCCACATCAGTGTTTTAGGAGGAGGGGGTCTGCATTTACTTGAAAACTTTGGATAGTACAGGATATTTCCATTCACAATAAAAATACAGTGACTTGAAACGTGTCAGAATACTGTATCCCCTAAAGTGCCAGTAAGCGTATTCTGTAAAGCTCTAACAAATCTAAGCAGTATTACAGTGCAACCATGAAAATAGTTCTTTTCAATCCAGGTGAGATTCTTACCTCACCTCCTCTATGAATCTTTGTTTTGATTAGTCATTACTGCCCTAAGTAAAACAGCAAGCAATATGAAGACATACGTTCTTTTCTTGTGATAAAATTTTGTAACTAGATCTTAAGTATTATAATTGAAAGATCAATGTAAATGTCAAAGACATTCTCTTTTGGACATATCTGCTTTCACCTAAACATTTTGAAGACCCCATTCAAGTTGTGTGAGTTTACTGTGATTTTCTGATAAATAACCACAAAAATGGAGTGAAAATAAAATAATAAAAACCCAAACCAATTGACAACTACTGTTACAATATCTAGTTTTTAGGCTCCTGTGGAAACCAAAATCTCTGAGTGCAAGTGTGAAGGGGAAATGATGGAGGTGAAAACAGAAATGAAAAAAAAAAAAAAAAAAAAGAAAGAAGAAGCAGGATTCTGGTTGTACTTTTGCCAAATAAGAAAGCAAAGCACAGGGACATTTGTGAAATCTTGTCTCAACCAAGAATTTATACGCTAGTCTATTACGTGACTAGAGTCTGAAAGGGTGAATAGTTAACCCTTTACAGATCTGTAAATGTGAGTTGTCTGCCTCTCAAGCAGTAAACCTGCCTGATTAATTTGCTGGATTAGAAGACTAATCACTGTAATATTACCAGAAAAGGTGACACCAGTAACATCACCTCCATCTGTGGCAACATTTTTTTTTAAAGTAAGGGGTTAACACAGATTATTTGCAGTTTTTGAGGGGATGTAGGGATCACTATAGAGACTTCAGTACAATATAATGTTAAGTAAATTCCTTGTAAAGTGTTCAAATAGATTTTGTTACAGTTTAGGCAGAAAATAAACCATGTGATTAAAGACATTTTTGGAGATGCATGAAAGCAAAGCTTTACGGATAACTTGAACACTCAATGATGTCCAAGAAAAGAGATATGATGCTTTCCTTTGCCTCCAACTGTTTGTATTGCAGGAACTTCCTCAGCCACTGTAGGATAGCATTTTCCCCCATACCCAAAGTATCCTTTTTTTCCGGAATTCAACTGTACTCAAAAAACCCCCCAAACAACCAAACAAAAACAAAACCAAAAAAAAACCCCACCACAACCCACCAACAACAACCACCTTTAGACTTGAATGAATTTGGAATTTCTGATACAATACCTCATGCCCTTTCCCCATACCCTCCAATTAAAAATGGCCTTGGACAGAAGATGGATAAGCTCTTCAGAAACTGCTTGCTTCCTCATATTTTTATTGATTACAAGGAGATAAACCAAGTCACACACTTTGCTTATGTTTTTCTCATTATTTACCAGGTTGCAAATCAGATTTCATCCAAAATAGCTCTATAGACTTGGGTATATTTCAGTGTTCAGGGTGAGGAAAATTTCTGAAGTAAACCAGTTTACTTGAGTAAGACTCCACAATGCAGCTGTAATTAGTGGATCATACATCTTATATTATCATTTACTGTATATTAGAGTCTAGTGCTCATCAGTGGCTGCTTTTTGCTTTCGCTGCTTGCTCTACTGTTGATCATCTTAATCTGCTGTGCCTGGGAAGAGGTCATTGCTGCTGTTTCTGTGCTGCCATATTGGACAGGCTGGAATTCCAGAACGAACTCAAGTTGAAGGGACTGTGACCTGTAGATGAGTCCACGTGGGAACAGGACACCCTGAAGCATCTGTGGCTGTGGATAAGCTCATGCCAGAGCAAGTACATCCTGAAGAATCTGTAGCCACAGTTATGTCTGTGCCACAGGAGTTATAACTCTGAAGGGATTGAGGCCTGTACTGGGTCTGGCTGAGCTGTAATTGGTTTTCCCCTGTAGCAGCCCTCATGGTGCTGTGTTTTATGTTGGGAGCTGGCAGGGTGTTGATAGCACACTGGTGTTGTGGCTACTGCTGAGTAGTGCTTACACAGCACCAAGGCTCTTTCCAATATTTTCCCCCCACAGTGGGATGGGGTGGGCAAGATCTTGGAAGGGGACACAACCAGGACAGCTGACCCGAACTGACCAAAGGGATATTCCATACCATATGACGTCTGCTCATGTATAAAGCTGGGAAAAAGGAGGAAGGGGGTGGGGTCACCCTTGGTCCTCCGAGGCAACCACTACGTGTATTGGAGCCCTGCTTCCTGAGAAGGCCGGACATCGCCTGTTCATGGGAAGTAGAGAATAAATCTGTTTTCTATTTTTGTTTCTGCACGCGGACCTTTGCTTTGTTTTGCTTATATAAAAACTGCTTTTGTTTTACTGACAAGGAGTTTGGGTTTTTTTTCCTATCTTATTTTCTTTCCCCTCTTTGCCCTGTTGAGGAAAAAGAGGGGAAGGCGGGGGAAGTGATAGAGCGACTTGGTGGGTACCTGGCACTTAGCCAAGGTCAAACCACCACAAGACTGAAGGATAAGTCTGTGCTGGAAAAGGTACACCTCAAAGCATCTGTGGCTGTGGATAATTCCATGCTGTTGCAGGTACACCTTGAACCATCAGTGGCTGTCATGCTGGAGGTCACACGAGGTCATGCTGGAGCACCTCAAAGTTTGCGGCCATGAATAAGCCCACGACAGAGCAGGTACACCCCTGGAGCGACTGCAGCCATGGGTAAGGCTGTGTTTGAGTATGTTTACTTCTGAAGGGACTGTGGCTGAGGGTAAGGCCATGCTGGAGCAGCTATATCTCTGAAGGCATTGTGGCCCATGGAGAAGGCCACACTGGAACAGGTGCATCGCAAAATGACTGTGGCTGTGGATAAGTCTATGTTGCAGCATGTAAACCCCTAGAGAGACTGTGGCTGATAGATAAGGCTCCACTTGGAGCAGGTACAACCCTACGGGACTGCAGTCTGTGGATAAATCTAAGCCAGAGCAGGGGGAAGGGGAGAAATTCATTGCAACAGTCTGGTACAAATGGACTAGGATGGAGACTGAAATGAATAAGCTTTTAAGCTTTGTAACCCATGATTTGAGTTGCATGTTATAGGAATTACTGTATCAGGAACCACCTGAACAAATGGAGGAGAAGTTTTACAAGAAGCAGTGCAAGTCCAGGAGTGACCTGAACTGAGCTGGAATTGGTGCCCCATAACTCATACAACACACCACCTCTCCTGTCCCGAGTGACCACTAAAACGGATGGAGCCCAAAATCATGGAGTAAATGAACTCAATGGATATTTTACAGAGGTGGTCCATAGACTAAGGAAATGATAGCTGTATTATATCAAAGGATGGGAAGGGGGATGGTAGTTAATGAGGTTGTATTGGATAGTGTGGTACCTGAGCATGATATAAATGGTATAGAATAAGGGGCTGAGAATCTGCTGGTTTTGGCTAGGATAGAGTTAATTTTCTTCATAGTAGCTATTATGGGGGTATGTTTTAGATTTGTGCTGAAAACAGGGTTGCTAATACAAACATGTTTTCAGTACTGCTGAGCAGTGCTTACACAGTGTCAAGGTCTTTGCTGCTTCTCACACCACCTCACCAGTGAGGAGGCTGGGGGTGCACAAGAAGTTGGAAGGTGACACAGCTGAGACAGCTGACCCCAACTCACCAAGGAGATATTCCATACCATATGACATCATGCTCAGCATATGAAGCTGGGGGAGAAGTAGGAAAGGAGGAACATCTGGAGTTATGATCTTTTGTCTTCCCAAACAGCCATTACGCATGATGGAGCCCTGCTTTCCTGGAGATGAGAAGTAATGAATGAATTCCTTGTTTTGCACTGCTTGCACATACAGCTTTTGCTTTACCTATTAAATCGTTTTTTATGTCAACCCATGAGTTCTCTCACTTTTACTCTTTCAATTCTCTCCCTCATCCTACCGGGGGGAATGAGAGAGTGGCTGTGTGGTGCTCAGTTGCAAGCTGGGGTTAAACCATGACAGTCATTAATACATTGTTGTAATGTTTTCAGGCATACTATCCACAGGTTATCTGTTAAATATTATTTGCTTCAGTATTACTGGTGGTTATACCACAGTTACTACTGGTGGTATGAGGAAAAATTTACCTAAAATGTTAATTTTACTGTTTCTTCTCAGGTCTGTAGTACTGATTCTACATATTTTCTTCCTTTATTCTACCATCCTTATGCTTCAATTTAGATTTTTTTCAGGTTATTTGATGATATAATTTACCATCAACAGCCATTTACACCTGGGAGTACAGGTGGTCTAAAGTAATTCACATAGATGTGACTGAATACTGTGCTCACTGCATACAAATAGTATAAAGTAGGGGTTATGGCTTTGGCTGCTTTTCCGTCTACAGTTCCTCTACTACATCAGCATACAAATTACAGTTTACCTGCAGGCAACTGATTTGGCACTGTTTTATGGCATATGTTTATCTATAAACATGTGCAATGTATACCAAACAGTACAGTAAAGAGGCCTGCCAAGTCCAATCAATTTGCACTGGATAATGTTGCCCTGTTTCTGTTGTGGTTTTCCCACAGGCTTTGTGCCAAGGGATGTCAGTATGGCACAGGAGCCACTCTGGTGGGGTGGCTCCTGTGGAGGATTCTCATCCTGCTTTCATAGATTTTGTTCTTGTACACATAAACACTTATCTGTAGGGACTGAACTGTAAGAATGACTGCCAGTGAACATTTCCTCTTGGGTATTGAAACTACCTCTTTCCCTTCTCTTTTTCTCTCAAATTTTTTTTTTTTTTTTTTTTTTTTAACTGTAGTATTTTTCTGGCTCTAGTTTTATTCTTTTCTTATTTTCACTTTTCTTACTGGGCACTTCTTTAGCCTGCTTTTCTACTAATATGACTGTTCCCTGAAAATAACAGTCCCTTTGACCTCCTCATTAGTGTCATGGGGATTAAATAAAATCACTGAACTGTTTAACTTTTTGTAAATTCTAGCTTAAGTGCTCTGGAGTGTGACCATTTTATTAACTAAACTCCTGAGCGTATTATTATATTTACTTCTTTCACACACTGTTACTGATTACTGATGAACGATTAAATGTATACGTTTAATATAAAATAAGTCCATTGCCATGAGGAATTTATCATTTAAGTTCAACAAACAGTATGGAAAAATGCAAGAGACTTCTCTTGTTTTGGTCAGTGATTTCGCTGCAGTTAACATTTCACCATGGGAACATAAACTTATCTAAAAGGTAGCTTCTGCTGACACTATCTGTTTTAAGTTTCTGATAGTTTACTCTTACTTTTATTCTTAAAAGAGTTAATATTAATGATAGCAGGACAGAGGAAAGCTTGAAATATTAAGCAAAACAGAACCAGTATTTTGAACCACAAAATCATTGATGTTTTAAGGGGTACTTAAAGAAAGCCTAGACAAAGACAATATTGTCGTGGTTTGAGCTCAGAGGGCAACTGAGCACCGTGCAGCCACTCACTCCCCCTTTCCCCCCCAGCACTGGGAAGGAGGGAAACAAAAGACCCAGGAACCTGAGATAAGGACAGAGAGGAATGATCTCATCCTTTAAGGCACAGGCAAAAACCAGACTCCTTAGGGGAAGAAAAAAATTAACATAAATTTAATACAGCTACTAACAACAACAACATGTTACAGACAGAGTAGGACCATGAGAAGCATTACCACATCTTGAAAACACATTCCCCATCCCTCCTTTCTTCTCAGGCTCAGCTTTGCTCCCGATATCTCTACCTCCTCTCCCCAAGCAGCGCAGGGGTCAGGAACTGGGGGGTGCAGTCAGTTCTGCTGCCTCTTCCACCTCAGGGATGGGGTGGAACTTCTGGCATTCCTCCCCTACTATAGCGTGGTCCCCCTCTCACAGGAGACAGTCCTCCACAATTCAACTCCAACATGAGTCACTCCTACGGGCCAGTGGGTCACCCCTGTGTGTTGCAGTCCTCCCAGCACTGAACTAGAACAACAATGCTTTCTTCCCATGGGGTCCCAGCCTTCTTTAGGTGCAGTCATCTGGGCTGGCGTGGGGGCCCCTGCAGAGGTGCAGCTAATTGGCCCAGCCTTGGTGCAAAAGCAGGTCCTACTTGGAGCCAGGGGAACTTTGAGAAGCTTCTCACAGGGGGCCACCACTGTAGCTTCCTCCTCTGCTACCAAAAACCCCCTGCCACTCAAACCAGGACAAATATGCAGACTAGTCTCCTAAAATTATCTATAATAAGAAAGCTTCTGTCTCCCTATTCTAGTCAGAGAAAATCCAAAATCATCAAAAGTGAAGTAGGTTTAATTATCTTAAGGAAAATTTCTGTTTATTTATTATCATGAGAAAGTGTCTCATATGAAAACTACATTCTACCTTAGTTGAAAACTGGAACAAAATTAGGCTTGAATTTAATAGCCTTAAACTCATATATTTCATTAAAAATTATATGCTTATTATTAGTTTAACCTAACTATCCACCTTCACTCTTCCTTATCTTCACATTTTGTAATGAAATTGTCTCTCCCTAGTGCTTTTTTTCTCCCCAGCTCCTTCCTTGTTCATTGAGTGGTAAAGGCAGCAGTCATCCCCATCTGCAGGCCAAGCACCGCAAGCTCCTTCAGACTCCTCTTATAAGACCATCTCATTATTTCATTCATCATTCTTGTAGCCCTCTGCAAACAGGTCTGTCAGGAGAACATGCATATGCTTTCTAAATATTAGCAGCAAGATTTATCACAGATGTATATCTTTTTATTATCACTAGGGCATATACACAATAACAAAATATCCCTCAGCTATCCAAATTGAAAAGGAAAGTGAAAATAGGAAGTATGGCTGCAGTGCAGTTATAACTGGGTAGAGAAGGATACCTTACAATATACAAGTGTCTAGTGTCATTTAAGAGTTATCTCTTTATCATATTTTTAGAATCTTTGTTAACTCTTAATATCCTTTTTGGGATGTTTGTTCATTCAGCTGAAGATGTAGCACTCCAATTTGTTATGATTGCTTCAGGTACAAATAAGTATAATATCTTTGAATTTATAGAAAAAGAAGTCCAGAAAACCTCAACATTTGAATCCCCACCTCAATCTATTGAACTGATTAATGAACTCTCTTCCTTGACCAATGCTTTTTGGTTTTTGAGCTTCAAGCTTTAGAGACTACATTTGAACACAATCAGTCAGTGACCAGTCGGTCCAAAATTTTCCTCTGTGACTAGCTCTTCCATAAAGTCTATAACCACCTCATCTAAAATTGTCAGTACTGCTTAAAATAAGTTTAAAAACCCTTTTGAGTTAATTGCATGACAATTGTGTCTCATTCAGAAATATCTGGAATACACTTATTACTATCATTTTATTTCTAATTGATAGCTAAGAATGTCAAGACATTCATTATAACATAGGTTTAGTAGTATTCACCACTCTCACTTTTGTTTTGTTCACATACAAATCTGACCAAATCTAAATTATCCCTTTGACTTTAAGGTGAATTCTCCAGCATTATATTAGTTTATATTATTTTATTTTCCTAAACCGGCTTTGAGCCAAATGAATTTTACTCTAGTCCTTTTCTCATATCAGAAATAGTGTTAATAACACTAGCATACATGGCTAAGCCATGCCTTTTCTTTCCTTACTATTTTTTTCAACAGCTCACACTGTTGCTATACTATCATGATTCTGTTACTTCAGAAAATTCTTCATTTTATTGCCTTGGCTACTTGCTTTAGTGTATAACTTCATAGTTATTCATAAATTATCTCACCCATTTTGTCATTAAACTATACAAAGTTTGTTAATTAAATTCATCATGTATCTAACTGTATCAGGATTGGGATCTTTTTTTTCTTGCTGTCATCACCATGTAGTTGCTCTGCTCTCTTTTCTTTTTTTGATTTTTTTTTATTGTTTTTTAATTAAAAAAAAATTTCTTCCTCTCCCAAAACTTTTTTACACTGTTCTGTAAATACCATGAAGTTTCTATAAGGCACAAAAAGAAAGCAAAGTACATACCTGAAATACTGGAAATTGCATTGTTCAAAATACATGGGAGAACAAAAATAGATTCTCTTACTCCAGAGGAATTAAGTATCTTGTTCTCAAAAAATGAAGTTCCATATAGACTGCTCTGCTTACCTCTTTCTGGTCTCCAGGTTTCTGCTTTCAGGTTTTGGCCTTTTACTTAATTATGTGCTTGAGTAAGCCACAGAACACTTTAAATAAAACTTTTGTATGAAGAAAGCACTGAAAGTCAGGCTTCTTTAACCTGCTTATTCTAAGTATTAGACTTGCTTAAATACTTCTAAAATCACCATTCAAAATGACTGAATATATGTAAGCTGAACAGGACTGTGCTCTGAATGTAAAACAGAAATCATCTGAGATCGTTACACAATCATGTACTTTCCTGTGACATTTCAAAAAGAATTTGGTTATCATATAGGAAGCTTCTATATTCAAATGTATCTTGGATCTTTAAGTTTTGTTGGTGCTTTTTAATTTGCTTTCATTTCACACATTCTTCTTTTTATTCCATTCAGATTGCCACAGAAACATTTCTTGTCCCTCTGTTAAAGATGTGAAATATTTTGATTCATGCTTACAACAAAGTTTGATAGTAATTAAAATACAACATTTGCAAAACTTTTTTCTTATTGCACTGATTTATAGTATTCTAATAAGAGATTCTATACATAGTAAAGGGACAGTTCCCATAGCAAAATTTTACTTTAGTTGTTTTTATTTTGATAAAATACAATAACCTTGGCTCAAATGCTCCAAGAAAAGTGTCTGGTTTGGACTTCCATTTTGCTCAGTGTTTGTTGCCCCTTTGGTGAATTTTTCTTCTTAATGTCAGCTTCAGTGAATTAGTTGCTTCCAGGAGTGAGAAACTAGGGAAATATATTGTTTAGTTTTCATTGAAAATAACCAATTATTTGTTTCTCTGTGAAATCTTATCTCACCTCACTGCTTTGCAACAGAGTTTTAACTTATTGAGTGAGTTACCCTGTGACTGACATTTGTGATTTCAGTGACAATCCGCAAGAACCTGGTTAAATTATGTACCTTTGCAAAATCTGAACCTGCAGATGTTAAGTAGAGACCTGCCTGGTCCCTAAAGTACCTGAGAATTCATTTGCCAAAAAAAAAAAAAAAAGTTATCTGCCTTCCATCTTAGATTATTTTCCCTTCAACTTCTGTGTCCACTGTTCTTCTGAATACAAAATATGACAGAAAGAATGAGAAATTATCTCAGTTTTTTTGCTGCTGTTTGGTCTTAGAAATAAAGAGCAAACCTATAAAAAAAAATGAAGAATTTAGAATGCATAATTTGGAAGGAAAAAAAAAAATAGGAGACTAGTAGGAGGACATAGGATTGATTTAAAAAGGAGACAAGACCTGAAATTCAGCTGTTCAGGCCAGGACTGCCAAGAAAATATGAGAGTCATTGTAAAACAAATATCTGAAGGGGTTAAAAAGCTTATGCTAGGCTAAAGGCCTAAATTGTACAGAATTAGGCTAGAGATAATGTGGTTGGAACTATGGATGGAACACCAAGATAATATTGTTTTGGAGACTGAGCAGAACATATTCCTAAAGAACCTGGAATACACTAGAGAGTCTGAACTAGGTTTTTTCCCCTTTCATACATATCCATGAAACTGATACTCCACACTTGTTTCAAGTATGATATAAGCAGAAGTTGACTGTTTATATCATACTAAATATTTGACATAGGAAAAGTCCCAGCATCTTCTAATTCCTGGATTCCAGAGTCAGGGACAGAGGGTTTTCAAGTACATAATTAAAAGACAGCAGAAACTGCACTGAATCTGGGCTAGAAAAATTAGAAACTTTGGGCCTTGAACCTGAGGTACTCTGCATAAAATTTCTGCTATAGGGAGCAATGCCAAGTGTTTTCTTCTCAGTGTGGAGACGAAATACTTTTTAAAACAATACCAATATAGTGGGTAATGTTTTGCTTTCCACTCTGATTTAAATTTCATAGCAGTGATGCATTATTGCCAGGAATCAATGGAACAGAAGAAATGTCACCATTTCCTTATATTACTGACTTCATCTTTTGCTGCACTAGCTAATATCTGGTATCTTCACTGAATGAATAGAATAATTAATATTTTCAGAGCCAGAGGTTAATTCAGTAGCTCCATTATAAGACATGAAAGCATAAAAAAAATTCAATTTCAAAGTACTACATTATTTCAGAGGTTACTACTTGAAGGCATACTTCTAACTTTTTTTTCCCTTTTTTACATAGAGCTGTATTTTAACTCTGTAAATCTATGTAAAGTTGTATTTCAATTTAGTAATCTTACAACAACAGATTTTGGTGTAAAGTACTGGAGTATGTAGATCAGTGACCTCTCCCATGCTCAGTCCACAAAAAACTTTTCAGGCAGTTCACAAACAAGTTCATCACACAATGTCCTTTCCAATTAACAGGAGATGTGAAAAGGAATTTGGTGAAGAGCAAACAGGATGATCAACATGCTTTCAGAAGAGACTTAATTCATTAAAGTTGACTAAGATAAGTCACATCCCACGAAGCACATCTGTTTCATGTGCAAGAAATTGTCACCTTTCACATAACAAAAGGAACCAAACACCACAAAGAAGAGAACAGGGACTCCAGGCTGCTGACAGGTCCTCATCAAGTGAATAGGAAGGACAAGGGAACCAGAGCAGTAGTAACAGAATCCATGAGAGACCTGTAGCTTGAAACCTGTGGCATCATTCTTGCCAAAATCACAGGGAAAAAAATTAGGAAATGGAGGGTAATAGCCGTTAGTTGTAACATTATGTGAAGTGATTCCAATGTCTATCCTCCATTCTTTAGATGACCTAGTCCAGAAAGACTGGTTACTCTCAAAGAAAGCTCTTAACTGTGGCATCTATGGTTTCTCGGAATCTAAAATATTCACCTCCTGAGCTGTCTTCCATATCAAGTCTGACAACTCCTGTGGGACAAAATGTCCTACAAACCTGTTTGTCTCTTTATAACCACTCTGAAGAAGAGTTCCTATGAGGAGGCAAATAGCTCCTCTGTAAATGGCAAGAAACAGTTATTCTCACTTTCAGAGGCAATAATGACTCTACCAATCAAAACAAGGGGGAAAAAAAAAATGCTAAAGTTTGTTTCTGCTACCATCCTGACAAAATAATATAGGAGTTTTCATTAAAGGAAATATTGACCTCACTCAAAATGAGGTTTTCACTTCCTGAAACCATTACCATTCTCTGTCTTTTGAAGAATTAAGGGGTGTCTCATTTTCTTCAATAAGTTCCCTATTGTGAGATATATACTGTACTGAGAAGTGGGCAATGGGAATGCATCTCATTAGTGCATTCTGATAGACTAGGAAGAGTGGGAAAAGGTACATAGCACATTTTTTGAATAGCAGAAGTGATGTGTGCAACCTCTCCATGTTGCCAGTTAACTGAATGGCAAATCTAATCAAGATTATAATCAAAAAGGATGAATAGTCACAGATCTCATAGGTCTCACAAGGTCTTATTATTTCTTCAGTACATATCCCAGGCAAATTCTGCTTTTTAACACAAAACAGATAGAGAAGTATCTTACAGTTTTCCTTGGTATCATGAAGAGAAAATATAAGTACACAAAACCTTCCTGCATGATACATTTAACTTTTGATTCCAGTGTGATCTCAGGAGTTAATTTTAAGATAATAATGTTATTCTGAACCAGATAGCTATGGCTTCTGGGGACTCTTGAAGTAGAAATGCTACTAGACTAACAAGTTACTCAAAAAAGAATGCTACAGTTTGTTTACGAGCCATGCCATTGGCCTTCCAGTGTTAGCATGAATGGCAATCAGATAAATTGATTGACCCATGCAAAAAGTGTTCTTATTTCATACATACTAAATTAACCAACAGTGTAATTCAGACAAGGATATGGACTCTAACTGTACAGCATGGATAAATCACTTGTATCCAAGTGCCAGGGAGCAGCCAAACTGCCCTGTGAGGGGAACAAGCCGGGAGCTGAGTGGGACCCTAACACAGACCATACCCTCACAGATAAATGCAGTCCCATAGGGACTGACAACAGCTGGCAAATGTAGAGGCTGGCAAAGTTGTATATCAACAGCACCAGACAAGGCAAAGGAACAAACCAGGTCCAAAGTCCATTTT
The DNA here is from genome assembly GCF_031877795.1 of Strix aluco. Lineage (NCBI taxonomy): Eukaryota > Metazoa > Chordata > Aves > Strigiformes > Strigidae > Strix > Strix aluco. The sequence goes on from NC_133933.1 coordinate 84,761,427, forward strand.
GTACAAGGAGGAAGGTGTAAGCAGAAGTAAAATGAGACAGGACTTTGATCTAGATGGACTCTAGGTCTATTCAGAAATAAGGACTGCAGACCAGCACAACTACAACATAACCAAAACCAGGACTAAAGATCCCCAGCTGACCTTAAATGGAGGCCCTAGGCCCATGAAAGGAAGGGTAAAGCCCCAGGCGAGGCTGGTCAGAGCCATTAAAGTACTCAGGACCCTGACACTCAAGCTCTTTGGTTTGCAATCAGCTGAAAATTGAAAGGCCTAGGGTACATAATTACCACTGTCATTTGCTGGGAATTATATCTTAATGTTTAAGTCCTTTTAAGAAGCTATGAGAAATATTTCAGCTTCCTAGTACTTTCAAAATTGTATGTCTTTCATGAAAGGTTGTTCAGGAAATATGGAAATCAAAAATTATGTTGAGTAAAGAAGACCAAATTTGTGAAACATGTTTAGTCAATTAATACCCAGGTCAAGGTGATGATATTGTTTACCTACAAATCATGTATTATGATTAAAAATCTAGAGATGTTACAAGGAAAGTGTATATCTACATATACAATCCAAGAGATCAAAGTTCAGATATTTTCAATCAACTCTAAAATCTTTATATTCATGTTTCAATTTGCTTGCTGAAGTGTGTTATTGCTTTCTTGAGCGGAAGAAAAACAATTTGTATTTGTATAGCACCTTCTTTATAGCAGCAATTTGGGTGAAATACCTGTAAGTGCAATGATAATATGAACCTATGAGACTCATTAGAACAGTCAAATACTTCTACTTCAAGCTGGCAACACACTGCATTTCAGGGATTTGTTAGCAATATCTACAAGAATTGTGGGAAAAAACTAAGTATTCTTACCCTAGGCAAAACGTTGATCAGAAGACCTACTGAGACTTCTTTTTAGGGAATCATTTGTATTCTCCATGTTACTTTTAGTCCTTGTTCAAGCAGATTTCAAGCACCAATGGTGCCTTCTCAAAGTGGCATGTAAAGAGTGAAATTATGATGATGCAAGGCAAGTTGCAGCTCACTCATGATTTTGTAGTCTCAGACACAAGTATATTACTTAACAAACCCAGATTGCCTTGAAATTCTGCTGCAGATATTGACAAGTCAATATCAGAGCAAGGAAGAGGATTGGGGAAACAACAGGTCATCTTTCTGCAATTTTTTCATTTTTCTGGTATGTTAAGGACATATCTCTTATTTGAACAATCTGATGCTTCTGTGGTAACATGTGCTCCAATTAAATTAAAGAGATTATTAAAGCCCTCTGAGCAGTCCAGGTGAAGGAATTACCTGCCATTAGCTTGCTTGAAAAGGTAAGCTAGAGTGGATGGAAAGACTGTAATTGCAAGTCACCTCTCTTGACTTTCTAACAAGACCACGTTGCAGAGGCTCTCAAAATAAACAGAACATAATTAAAATAAAATTTATTTTAGGTACAATCAATTGGCATACCAGCAATTATCTATAAACAGCAAATCCAAATGTCTGTGAGAGCAAAAACTATTACTACACAATCAATTCAACAAATTCCTAAGATTTATAAACAATCTAAAATTGATCAGTCCCTTGCCTAAAATGTGAGGGTTCTCAACATCAAGGAGCTTCCTTGGGCAGCAATCTGACTAAGGGAAAAATCTCAAGGAGTTTCCTTAGGTGACATCCTGACCCAAGAAGAGAGACTACAACCATAATGCTCTAGAGGAGACTAGCTCAAAATAGCTCCCCCAGGGGACTCTATTTATACCTGAGCCAAATGTGATCTATGGTCAGTATCAACTCCCATTGGCTAAGGGCCCCAATTACTGTGAAGACCTGAGAACAAGAGCACCAAAAAATGAATCAGCAGTTACTACATCTCAACAGCCAGGAAACCACATCTTTGTCAGGGTGGGTGCACCTGCTGCAGATCAGATTAATGAAATTTCTAGAGCTAGTTCAAATACAAGACAGAGACAACAATGCAGAATTTTAATCTTTGGGACTATGTACAAAGTTTTCTTCAGGGTTAGTATGTTTACTGTGAAACCAGTGTTTACCTTCCTGTTGGAAGTGAGTAGATTATAATGTGGATATTTCCTTAGCTGTAGGGAATCCCTGGTGTGATTAACAGACCTTAACATATCTTTATTTCTGGATTTGGTGCTCTGTGTGCATACATTTCAATTCACAAAGACTTGGAAACATTGCTAAGAGAAGAACTAGAGATGATACCTGGTGTGAGAATGCAGTTTGTGGGCCTCTATACTGCTGAGCTACACCACATCATTGAGGAAGACTTCAGAGACGGGGAACAGACCATAAAGACTCTTCTTTGTTGAAAAAAAATATAGGTGTCATGAAAATTTAGCACTGTAACTGATTGACACAAATGGAATGGTAGCTTTGAAAAATGTTTTTGGTACAAAATTTGTGAATCTAGGTGCTTGAAGAGAGAGGTTACCTAAGTACCTACATAGACCTGGCATATAGTGAGTGCAAAATTTACTGGGGAAAATTCCTGAAGAGATGTACTCCGAAGATTCAAGACTGCTCTGTTTAGCCTTCAAGGAAACCCCACTTTGTCAGCTCCTATCATCAGAACTTGATTTCATATGTTAGTCTGGAAAAGGTTCATCAGTAGTATGAATGACTGTATTTGTTTTGTCCAGACACCTGTGAGATGGTCCTTATACCATGCTGGAAGGACACGATGAATTAACAATGTATTCTTCACCTAAGTAAAATTTCTTTGTAATCTAAAATAATCTCATTTGGTTTCTATTTATCCTTTCCAACACTCTTGATTGTTGTCTAAATGATGCTTAGTTCTGATTATTATTATATATGTAAACTTTCATTTCTTTTTAGAATCCAGATAAATTCTATTCTTGAGTTATATACTGTAAAAATGAGTTGCACAAGCTAATTATTCACAATATGAAACAATATTTCCTTTGTTATTCCAGAATATGAAACGACATTTTTTCTTGTGCACTGAAAGGGAATAAGTGAATGTTTCTGTTCTACTCCCATATTACTTTTATGACTTTCTTTGCTCTCTAAGGTAGCAATGGTTCCAATGTTATACAAAAACATATACATATGAATATTTTTCCTCATTTTTCATTGAACTTTCAAGACTCTAGCTTTCAATCTCCACAGAATTTATGAAAAATAAGTTAGCTACCTTAAAAAGAAGTACTATCTATAACAATAATTTCAAAATCCTAATCTTTGAAGAAAAAGATTAAATGTCATCATTAACTCAGCTGAGCTTCATCTTCAGTTTTAGTTGCTACATTCACAACTGAATTTTTTTAATGAAATGTATAGATATTATCTACTTATTTATTTGTCTTTCTTAAACTAGAAGAAAGCATTTTTAAATAGTATTAAAAATAAATTAATAGATTGAAATATCAAAGGCATAATAAATTATTATTAATAATATGATTAATAACAATACAACTACTAATATGACTATATAATATAATATTATTACTACTAATAATAACAATATAAAAGACAAACACCCCACCAAAGAAATCCAATATGTGGTCTGGACATGAAAGGATTTTGAAATATCTGGTGAAAGATGATATATTAAATGTAGTGTTTGATTTATCAGGGGCCCAATGTGCTAGTGAAAAGGTTATAATTAAGCAATGCAGTCTAATGTACAAGACTTAAAATATGCTAAACAAGTCACTTCACCTCTTATGTTTCAATTACTTTCTCTGCAAAATAGGGATTATAAAGATAATTATCTCATTTGTAAGCAGTTTGAGATTTGCAAATAAATAGCCATATATAAATGCAAGGTGTTACTCTCAACATCAGTGGCAACTAGATTTGATCTCAAGAAATGTAGATTAGGAGTAGCTCTAGTGATTTTAATTGAATTATACTAGTTTTTATCTGCTGTTTAGAAAAGACTGACTAAGAAGCTGTGATAATTGAAATGTACAAAGAGATAGGATCATTATTAAATAAAACCAGACAAATGTTTCACAGATTACCTGGAACACTCATGCTAGAGTGTCTTTTAATAACACCTGTTGCAGTCTTTCTCCCTGTGAAATATTCAAGAGCTAGAAGCACAGGGGAAAAGATAGAAATAGTGTGGTCTAGTATGTGTGTTATTTTAGTTTCTAGAAAAATTAAGAGAACTTAATACTTACAGGAGGAATTCTCAAGGGAAAGAATCGGGAATCAAAATGAGCGTGAAGACTGAAATGTTTTTCTACATCTTCCTTTAGCTCAGTTATGAGTTTCATTTATTTGCAAAATACGTAAGGTAAACTGGTATACTTGCCACAATATTACTATGTCTTATTATGCTCTTCTGGGTTTTTTTAGTGACTGAAAAATTAAAACCTTATAAAATTGAAATACTATCAGCATTTTTCTAGAAAAAGTGGTGCAAATTTAGTTTCTGGAATTTCAAATTATTGTATAACATTTTTTTGGAGGATACATTAAAATTAGTTCACTTAGAAAAGGTTTCATGTAGTTGTCTTGCTTATATCATCAGTCTTTTCCACTACAGAAACAAGATACTACTGCTGTTCCTCAAAGCTTGAAGGGAGGTGGACTAGAGAGGGCTCTCCCTTTGCCACTTCATTTGAGAGAAGGGAAAGATGTTTAGGAACCATGGAAGCACCTGAGTAGGTGTCTGGGGTCTGTTAGGGAATGGGGCCCACACTCACAAAAAGGTGTTGGATTCATTAGCTCATCTCAAGTACATCTATACCAATGCACACAGTATGAGCAACAAACAGGGGGAGCTTGAAGCCATGATGCAGCATGAGAACTATGCCATAGTAGCTATCACAGAAACGTGGTGGGATGCCTCACATGACTGGAGTGTTGCAATTGATGGCTACAAGCTCTTCAGGAGGGATTGACAAGGAAGGAGAGGTGGTGGAATGGCCCTGTATGTAAGAGAATGTTATGACAGCTCAGAAATCAAGTATAGTGATGACGGGCTTGAGAGTGTTTGGATTAGGTTAAGGGCCAATAAAGCAGATCTTGCTGTGGGAGTCTGTTATAGACCTCCCAACCAAAGCAGTGAGGTGGATGAAACTTTCTATAAACAGTTGGGAGAAATCTCATGGTCACTTGCCATTGTTCTTGTGGGGCACTTTAACCTCCCAGGTATCTGCTGGGATCACAGCACAGCAGAGACAGAACAATCCAGGAGGTTCCTGGAATGTGTGGAGGATAACTTCCTCACACAGCTGGTGAGTGAGTGACCAGGGAAGGTGCCCTCCTGGACCTGCTTCTTGTGAACAGGGAAGAGCTTGTGGGGGAAGTAAAGGTTGGAGGCCATCTGGGGTCCAGTGATCATGAGATGATTGAGTTTTCGATCCTTGGAGAAATGAAGAGAGGGATTAGTAAAACTGCCACCTTAGACTTTCGGAGGGCAAACTTTGACCTGTTCAAAAGGCCGATTAACAAAATCCCTTAGGAGACTGCCTTGAAGGATGTGGGAGCCCAGGAAGGCTGGACTTCAAGAGCGAAGTCTTAAAGGCACAGGAGCAGGCTGTTCCTGCACATCGAAAAACAAGCAGCCGTGGAAGGAGACTGGCCTGGCTAAATAGAGACCTTTGGCTGGATCTCAAGAACAAAAGGAGAATCTATCGCCTTTGGAAGAGGGGGCAGGTCTCTCATGAAGACTGTCAAGATATAGTGAAGTTATGCAGGGATAATATTAGGAGAGCCAAAGCACAGCTAGAGCTCAACTTGGTTACAGCTGTTAAGGATAATCAAAAATGTTTCTATAAATTCATTAACAGCAAAAGGAGGATTAGGGAAAATCTCCCTCCTTTATTGGATGCAGAGGGAAACATGGTAACTAAGGATGAGGAAAAGGCTGAGGTGCTCAACGCCTACTTTGCCTCAGTCTTTAGCAGTGGAACTGGCTGTTCCCTGGACACCCAGCCTCAGGAGCTAGGACATGGGGAGGGGAAGCAGAATGAGGTCAGCACAATTAAAGGGGAGGTCATCAGAGACCTGCTACACCACTTGGATGCACACAAGTCTGTGGGACTGGATGGGTTACACCCAAGGGTGTTGAAAGAGTTGGCAGATGTGCTTGCCAAACAGCTTTCCATGATTTACCTGAAATCATGGCTAACTGGGGAGGTCCCATTGCACTGGAGGGTGGCAAATGTGACACCCATCTACAAGAGAGGCAGAAAGGAGGATCCATGAAACTATAGACCTGTCAGTCTGACCTTGGTGCCAGGGAAGGTCATGGAGCAGGTCATCTTGAGTGCCATTAAAAGTCATATAATGGACAACCAGGAGACCAGGCCTAGTCAGCATGGGTTTATGAAAGGCAGGTCCTGCCTGACAAACCTGATCTCCTTCTACGACAAGATGACCTGGATATTGGACGAGGGAAAAGCTGTGGATATTATCTACCTGGATTTTCAAAAAACATTTGACACAGTTCCCTATAGGATTCTCATAGAAAAACTGGCTGCTCATGGCCTGGATGAGTGAACGGTCTGCTGAATCAAGCACTGGATGGATGGACGGTCCCAGAGAGTGGTGGTCAATGGAGTTAAGTCCAGCTGGTGGCCGGTCACAAGTGGTGTTCCTCAGGGCTCGGTGTTGGGACCATTTCTGTTCAACATCTTTATTGATGATCTTGATAAGGACATAAAGTGCATTATCAGTAAATTCTCAGATGACACCAAGTTAAGAGGGAGTGTCGATCTGCATGAAGTTAGAGAGGCACTACAGAGAGAGTTGGATAGATTGGATCAGCAGGGCAACAGGATGAGCTTCAACAAGGCCAAGTGCCAGGTCCTGCACTTGGGCCACAACAACCCCATTCATTGCTACAGGCTTGGGGAGGTGCGGCTGGAGAGCTGTGTGGAAGAGAAGGATCTGGGGGTTCTCATTGACAAGCAGCTGAACATGAGCCGGCAGTGTGCCCAGGTGGCCAAGAAAACCAACGGCATCCTGGCTTGTATTAGAAATAGTGTGACCAGCAGAAGTAGGGAGGTGATAGTCCCCCTGTACTCTGCACTGGTGAGGCCACACCTGGAGTATTGTGTCCAGTTTTGGGCACCTCAATACGAGAGGGATATCGAGGTGCTGGAGCGAGTGCAGAGGAGGGCAACGAAGCTGGTGAAGGACCTGGAGAAAAAATCCTATGAGGAGAGATTGAAGGAGCTGGGACTGTTTAGTTTGAGGAGGAGAAGGCTGAGGGGAGACCTCATCACTCTCTACAGCTACCTGAAAGGACATTGTAGAGAGGTTGGTGCTGGTCTCTTCTCACAGGTGATTAGTGACAAAACAAGGGGGAACGGCTTTAAACTCCAACAGGGGAGGTTTAGACTGGACATGAGGAAAAAATTTTTCACAGAAAGAGTGGTCAGACAGTGGAATAGGCTGCCCAGGGAGGTGGTGGAGTCACCATCCCTGGATGTGTTTAAGGGTTGTTTAGATGAGATGTTGGGAGATATGGTGTAGGGGAGAACTTTGTAGAGTAGGGCTGATGGTTGGACTTGATGATCCAAAGGGTCTTTTCCAACCTGAATGATTCTATGATTCTATGAAAGTCTTTCTTTAGATCTGAGACCACCACAGACAGATGGTCAGGAAGCTGTCTAGTATATGGCTTACTTACAAGAACAATTTTTTTATTTAGGGGTAAAATATTTTCTTCTTGTTTCTGGGTTTTCTAGCAGACTTTGATTAACTAACTTTGTTGACTTGATAAACTCACTTGGACAAAAACAGGTCTCAAATTAAAGCCGTGGTTCAGCCAAGATTACACCTATATTTCTTAACAAAGGAGATTTTAACATGACATCAAGGAGAAAACAGAATTTTCATAGCAGTTGGTTGTTAACCTTCAAAAGAAATCTTGTTTGGTGTTGCTTGTGTTCACAAGTGATAGTGATCTCGTAATGCCATGTCTTTAAACAGATTGCTTGCAGATTTCCAACTATAGAAAGTACGAAAGTCCTAAAGTCATCATCACAGTTGAGAAATTTTGGATCATCTAGGACAGATGACAGTACTGACCTCAGTTCAGTGGTTAGTTCAGATTGTGCTCTCACACACACACACACAGAAAAGTATGATCCTACAGAAAAAATGTTATTTTTACAAGACCCATATGAAATTCAGGAACATGCTCATCATTTCCATTAAAGATACTTTAATTGGAAACAATGTAGGGCAGAATTTTTCATTACTGCATTCAATAGCCATTTTACCATTGAGGTCTGTAAATAGGAATTGAGATTTATCTAATTAAAATGAATTGTTATCTATGACATAGAATGTGCCACAGGGTTTCACTACAAGACCTTTAGGCTAAGGTTTTGTAGAATAAATGAAATAATATTTTCTTCTTTTGATATTTAAGCATTTCCCTTGAAATGAGCATGAATTCTCTGGATACGTAGAATTTTTTTTGTTCTCCGTTGAGTAAGGAAAAAAAATGTTTTTCTTGTCTCAAGGTTTTTTTTTTAAACAAAACAAAATAAACCAAGCCAAAGTAGTTTTAGAACCTAATAGTCTAACTATGTCATGGTTAAATGAGCCAGTGTAATTATAGCTTTACTGATGATTAAGTCAAACTGCTTCGAAGATCCCTGTGTGCAGCTTTTCTCTTTGGTAATATAGAAAAACTAACCCTTCAAATTCTATTTAGATGTAAATACTAGCAATGAGACAATACCAAATACTAACACAGCATTCTAATAATTTTTAGTAAGAATTACACACATTCATTAAGGACTATTGCCCTCATACCTCTTCACATTTATGCTTCACCAGATAGACAAAACATCCTTTTTTTTTCCCCAAAAAAAATTTTTGCAAGACTTTTCAATTTATGGCCTAACAGTCCTCACAGCTTTATGAGCAGAGGCATGACTCTCATAAAAATGGTAAGGAAGGCCACATTAAAGACACCCCCTAAGCTGTATTTGCCCAGGGTGATTACAGAGCCATATCAGGTCAGACCGCTCTGGTTTCCAGGGTTATCAGTTCTCTCATAGTGGCTGGTATATAACCTCAATTCACATTAGAGCTACTTTCTATTCCTATTCTGAAATATTTAAACCTGTTGCAGATTCAGTCATTAAAACCAGTTCATTAGACAAAGAACGCCCAGGTCTGTTGCAGCCTCTATTCACTCTCTTTTTTTTACACCAGTGTGTACCAGTACTGGCTGTTTCAGAGGAAGACAAGCAGAACCCCAACAAGGGACATCTTAAACTTTCTCATTCATCTGCACAATACTTATTTTGTTATTTCACAGATGGTTTATGGCAGATTCCCAACTTCACAGATTCAGATGTTTTTTCATTCCTTGGGAAGCAGTGATGGATCGATCTCACTAAACTTGAAGCTTCTAGTCTTAGTAATTATTGGTAAAGTAGCTTTCTAAAGGAAAATATTTTAGAGTGTGAAAGAATGTCTGAAAAATGTCAGTTTAAAATATATATACATTATCAAGATTATTCTAACAGCCTGTTAAAAGAGGACATTCTGAAATTGTCCACATTCTAATAATTTATTCTTAATTTCAACCAAAAAGTAAAAAGATAACTTAGAGACATTTGAAGCCTCATTTTTTTTGTTAGATTAACTTGGACAATGCTACTTGTCTAAGCATAATAAATAGGGTCAGTGCATATACATTTCATAGACTATGTGTTACTCAGACAAGAATCATTACCAGTAGGAAGACAAATGTTTCCCTTAAAGACTTTTTTTTCAGATAATATACAAATCACAAAATCGATCCATTAGTATGTGAAAGATTTCAGATACATATTCCTGAGAAACTATCAAATAATTTTAAAATCAGCTGGGGATGTAAGAATATATTATATCAATTTCTGTAAAAGTGAAATAGAAGAATAAAATATTAAAGGACTCATCACAGTGTAAACAAGTTATTTTCTCTTAATAGAACAAAATCATTATTTGGGCAACGGATTTAAAATCAAAATCTCCACAATTTTAAAAAGGTTCTTCTAAAATAACATTAGGTTCTTTTTTTCATAATGTTAAGGTACAATGATTTTCATAATTTCTATTCATTTGTCTGAATATGTAGACTGGAATATTTGCTGTCATCTGTATTTCTAAAATAAGATTTATTAGAGCTTTACTATGAAAAAGCTCTTTTCTCATACCAAAGATATATCAGGCATAATAATTCAAGTTGTGGTCAATTCAAACAAATTAATAGATTTCTGCAAGTGCTGAATTAAAGCAGAGTCACAAGTTTTCCATCTCATAATTTGTATTTCTTGTTTCAGGCAATAAAGTGCTGTAAAGAGAATTCTGCAACATTCTGTAAAATTCTGAAGTTGTGTAGTATTACACAATAGCACAATCCTTGGGATAAATTTTAAAGTACTTTTAGCCCTTTTATGGAACTATTTTTTACTTTAAAATTTTTTTTTTTAAAAATTCCTGCTTCTGACTGTAATTCAGAATACCAGTGACATTGTATCTCCTCATAACTACTTGACCAAATAGCTCAAGGAACTGAAATAGGCAGAAACAGAATAACAGAATAGTTGAGGTTGGAGGGGACCTCTGGTGATCATGCAGTTCAACTCCCCCTGCTCAAAGCAGCGTCACCTAGGTCTGGTTGCTCTAGGCCATGTCCTGTTGGGTTTTCAAGGGTGGAGACTCACAGAATTTCTGGGTAACCCTTCCAGTCTTTGACCACCTTCACAGGAAAAAATGTTTTCTTCTGTTTAAATCTAATTTCTGGAGTTTCAGTTTTTGCCCTTTACCTCTTGTCCTCTCACTGGACACCATTGAGAGAAGTTTGATCCTTCTGCTTTCCTCCCCACCATCAGGTATTTATATGCATTGATCAGATGCCCCCAAGCCTTCTCTTCTCCAGGCTGAACAACCGCAGCTTTCTCAGTCTGTCCTTGTTTGCCAGAAGCTCCAGTCCCTTGTTTTGCTGATTAAGGATACCAATTAAACTCGGACACCAGAGTGAAAAGAGTAGGTGTGTTTTACTGGTCATAATAAATAATGTAACAGAGTAATACAGAAAACATATAGTAAGAAAAGACAGAATAGTGCACTTAAACAAATAAGAAAATACAAGGTAATGCATCAAATCATTGCTACAAGAGAAAAGAGTGATTAAGAAAGATACATCACCACTTGCATACGGTACCATCATCCACATCTGCAGACGCTGGGGAGCCCCAGTTACAGTGAGGATTTGGAGAGCCTGTCCCGGCAAGTGGGAAATCCTACGCGTTGCATCCATCCGTAGGTGAGGCATCCAAAGTCGCTGCAAGTAGGTCCAGCCTTACATACCCAGAAATCATAAAGCCAGAATAGCTGGCACCTTTGTTTTAAGCAGAAATATCTGGTTTCAGTCTCACATTAGATTCCCCCAGAGTCTGGCCAGGGGTCAAGGGAGAAGCTAAGGGAGTTTCCCTGCTTATCTAATTGAATTATGAGCAAGATCACACATCAGGTCACAGGGCCAGACAACTGTCTCCATGACCCTGTTGTTTTATCCACACACAAAGAAAGATAAATATACATTCAAGATAGTTACATCTTCCATGCATATCTCACTAATGATTACATACTCAGTTAGCAGCTTAAGCTCAGGCCCTGTTGCTCAGGCTTCAATACTTCCACTTTTTACATCAGAATAGGTGTCTTGTTATAGCTTAGTATAATACCTATTAGGACAATGGTTATCAGTTATAAAATATACAGGATTCATCTATAGGTCAGGTCCGGCTTGGGCCTGTTGTCCAAGCTTTAGCACTTCATCTCTTAATCATCTTTGTGGCTCTTTGCTAGACTAGTTCCAGTACGTGTCCGTCTATCTTGTACTGGGGAGGCCAGGATGTGGCCCAGTACTCCAGATGTGTCTCACCTGGGCTGAGCAGACGAGAAGGATCACCTCTCTTGACCTGCTGATGATGCCTAATGCAGCAAGCTGTTGGCTTACATTGTCACAAGGGCAAATTACTGACTCATGTTCATCTTCTTGTCCACCAGAACAATGAAGTAAATTTGCTTCAGTGGGTCCCCAGCATGTAATGATGCATGGGATTATTCATTCCCAGGGGAAAGACTTTTCATTTTGTGCTGTAAAACCTGATGAAGTTCCCATTGGTCCATTTCTGCAGCTTGTTCAGGTCCTTCTGAATGTCAGCTCAAACATATGGTCTATCAACCACTCCTCTCGGTTTTATATTGTCTGCAGAACTTACTAAGGGTGAACTTCTGTCATATTGTCCAGGTCATTCCTGATTGTCTTAAGCAGTACTGGACCAAATATCAGCCTCTCGGTGCACTACTACTGCTTGGACTCCAGCTGGACTTCATGCCCCTGATCATAGTATTTTAGCCAGTTTTCTGTCCACTTTGTTGCACACTTTTGTAGCCTGTATTTAATCAGTTTGCCTACGAAGATGTTAAAAGAGACTTTGCTGAAGATCTTACTAAAATCAAGATAAACAGCATCCATTGCTCTTCCTTTTTCCCTAAGCCAGTAATTTCTTTAGAGAAGGACATCAAATTGGTCAGGTTTGAGTTCCCCTTCACAAATCCATGCTGACTATTCCCTATTACCTTCTTGTCTTTAATATGTTTCCAGGTTTAAATGATTTCCGGGATTATTTGCTCCATTATCTTCCCAGAGACTGAAGTAAGGCTGACCAGACTGAAGTTCCCTGGATCCTCCTTCTTGCTCTTCTTGAATATAAGATTGATTTTTGGTTTCTTCTAGTCTTCAGGCACCTCCCCGGATTGATTACCTTTAATTGAGAGTGGCCTTGCAATGGCATAGGCCATGTCCCTCAACACTTGTGGGCAATGACCACATAGCAGAAAGGTTATTTCACTGTCTCTGAGTAGAAAGACATCTTTTCTGATTTTGCTCCATACTTTAAAATCCTGAATTCCAGGATCCTATTTAAAGTTGATCTAAACAGTGTCTAAGCCCTACTGCATTTCTTTTAACAAGATCTTACATGATTCTAAAAATTGTTTGAACAGTGCAGTCAGTGCTATGCCTTTTAATGGGAATAAAAACACTACTTCATTTGACAGTGCCATCATTCTTACTGTATTAAATTCACTTATCACAAAATATTTCCTCTAGTGAACTTGTCAAACATCTTTTAGGCCTCTTACTACATATCCAAACAATGCCAGAGTTGCCTCAGGTTTTGTTTTTGGTTTTGTTTTTTCAATTAGGCATCAAATTTTGATCTGTTTTCCATGTGGAATTAAGGACAACTCCCTACAATGTTTGTTTTATTCAAGACTTCCACCTTTCTATGCCATTTACATTAACTGTAGGAAAGCTCACTCACCATCAGCAGAAACCTTTCTGCTTCTCATTCAATGTTGAGAAGACTTTTTTTTTTGTAGTCCAGGTTAAAGGTGGTAAAGTGCATGATCACATTTTTATTTTGTGAAAGGACAAAATAATGTAATTTAAGACAATTTGGAGAATTCTGATTCTTTTAGCCCATGCAGAGAGGAACTTCAGTAAAATGCAAGAAGGCTGACTCAATAGCATAGAAATGCAAATAACATCTCTAATGAATAGAGAGTGAACTAACTAAAGTGTTAAGTATGGAATTTTGTTAAAGAAGAAACAGAGCTGAAAATAGCTTTGTTAAAGTTTTGGTGTTTTAACTTGATCAGAAGCTCCATTTGTTTCCAAAGTAAATGGTCACTACATTTGTTTTCCAGTTTCTATATCTTTTATCTCTTGTTCTGTCTCTTTGCAGTCCTGCATTTTATAGGTTTTATTGCAATAGAATTTCAAATGCAAGGGGTTTTTGTTTCATAAAAAATAACACATATCTACATTATGAGATATTTAGTATCACATCTCAGATCAGTACCTTCCTAAAGTGATTGTGAAGAGTCTGGAATAATCTGGTCTGGAGTAGAACAGTCTAAGTATCAGGTACCAAAAAAGCCCCTTAAGCAAGTAATGAAAACCAAGTCTTTTGGGGTTGTCCAGAAGTATAACTCCACATACACCATGATGAATTAGACTGTAAGGTGCTCAGGAAATTAAATATGATAACAGTTTTAACAACATTAAACTATGTTGTTTAAAACTGAACATTATTTACATTTAATAATTTATCATTTAAACTTTAATCCTTTGCATGGTTGGAATGTCTTCAATATTAAGCATCACTATTGTAGCTCTGTTGAGCTAAAGTCTTGAATAATTTAATGCTGAAATACTCATGCTTGGATGATACAAATCAATTAAGTGTCTAGTTTGGAAAAAGTAGGTAGTTATACAAACTATCAACAAATATTTGGATTTTATTACTATAATCACCATACTGGTTTTGTACTTGATTTATGTTTAAAGCTGGATTTTTCATGGTAACTGAGAAATTTGCTAAAGTTTCTCTAGGTATGTAGTGAAAGACTTGGTCTTCAGAAAACATGAATTTTTTTTGCTTGTATACCTATCACTTAAAAAGAGAATGCAATTTAACACCCAATATTTATTTTCTTTTTTTTTTTTTTCTTTTTTAAGGTAGAATGGAACAGGTGGAATGTGTAACACAATTTTCCTACTTACTCTTGAAAAGTCTTTTGTCTTGTATATTCCTAGGAAGAGAAGGGAACTGTTGATTAACATGAACAGTATCAAGATCTATATTTTGCACAAACATAAAAGGTTTTTTTTGTTTGATAAAAATGTCTTACTTGGTCTTGTAATTATCAGGAATAGAAAAAGAAGAGAAAATAAAAAAAAAAAAAACAACAAACAAACTCCTCCTGAAGACAGCTTTTACCAACACTCAGGAAACCTAGTAGTATTGAACTCCAGATTCCCAGTTTTTAATGGGGTTTTAGATCAAGCAATATGAAATTTCTCAATGCTAAGTGAACCCTTTTATAAGTCATGAACTGCCCAACGACTCTGACATAATTGACTCTACCTGAATATATGATACCCTAGAGTCATGCAGTTTTTCATCCTGACAGCATATACAAGAAAAACAAAAAATATATAGGTAACAATAACAACACCATTCCTAACAGTGTTTTATTGCTAGGAAGATCTGAGTTCAACAGCTGCCTTCCAAATCTATTTGCTGTAATGATTTATGCTCTCCATCATTTTCAACTAACTTAGCACAGACCTGCTATGTTCAGAAGACTACCTGCTGAGGAAGAATAATGCAAACACCATTCTTCCTGTTATGTCTTTATTGTACTTGGTTTTAGTTACAATAAGTCACAAATGTTGGTTTCAATGAGGATATCACTTCCACAAAGTATTTTGCCTATCATAGATGTTGGTGAAGTGTGAACCACAATACTTATTTGCAAACCTTGAAATCAATGTGATTAAAAGTGAAACTTTATAATCATCTTGTTTTCCTCTTGGTTAAGAATCAATCAAATGTCATCTTGATATGAAAGCTGTAAAATACATAGTTCTGTGAAAATAGAAAGAAGATTTTGGATAACTATATGACAGGATTATCAGACCTCTCCAAAGCATAAGATATGTATACAATGCATGAGAGATGTATGCACATCTTTAAGAAGAGAGAAAGAAAGAAACAAACAAAATCCCTACTTGACAGTAAGCTGTGCCTGAAAGTCAAGTTTAATTTTTCTGTGTAGGTAGAACTGGTAGGATTCACAACAAATTATGTTTTCTTACAAAGTCAAAAAAAGGATTATGAATTATAATCAATAAATCATCATAGAATAGAATGAATCATAGAATGGTTTGTGTTGAAAGCGACCTGAAAGATCATCTAGTTCCAATCCCCCTGCCATGGGCAGGTACACCTTCCACGAGATATGGTTGCTCAAAGCCCCATCCAATCCTGCCTTGAATGTTCTCTGAATCCTAGCTGCATTTGTTGGGAGATATTTAGGTGTTTGGTACAGAGACTGTGTTGAGTAAATGACCTGAAAGGCAGGAAATAGTATACTTCTGTGGCTGTAATCAGAATTCAGCTCTTAAATTTGAAGGTGGGAGTCAGGAAACCTGACCACTCTAGTTGGCATGCATATAATTCTTCCATACTTTCTAGGGTCAGATGTCCCAGTTAAAAAATCTACATGCACTGCTACTGTTGCTTCATGAAATTGTCTTACTAGTTTCACTGGTCATCTTAGCTATGATCAAACTAGAAAAAATATTTGAAACTTAGAAAAGTAGTTACAGAGGCTGAAGAATAGGTGAAGGTAAATTTAAGAAAGCTTTAGGAAACATCAACAATCATATTTGGATAAACCCAAAACCTAATACATCCCAAACCCACTCTTCATCCAACTGTATTTTGTAGCAGTGTGCAGGTTCTTTGAATGCCTTTGGCAGGGCATAGAAACAGCTTTGAGTAAATGAGCTATAGGATTTATAATTTACTATAGCAAGAGTTTCCTACCAGATACCCTAAGAAATCACTAAGGGATCCTCAAGGAATCCTCAGCATTCCCTAAATTACAGTTACATGTCCCCAGGTTCTGGATTCAGCTGATCCTCAAAGGATTTACAGAAACACAGAAGCATAAGGGCTACAGGCTGTCCCAATTGCTTTGAAAGAACAGTCCTTTGCAAGTTATTTTTCAGCTGAGGCCAAGTGACCCCTGATCTAAGCACAAGTAATAGTCACTGTGTCAACACCTTCATAGAAAATTACCAGAGAGAATAAATATTTGCTGTACATAGTGGTAAAATGTTGAAAGGGAAGCAGAAATATTTAGAAGGCAGTATGTACTTCCAGCCCATTCAGCACGACACCACATAGTCTCACATTATCAATTACAACCTTATTCAATCAGATTGCAAACACTGTAGCTCTCCATTATGTGTACAATAAACAATGTCTTCATTAGTAATTTATAAATTAGAATAGAATAGAATAGAATAGAATAGAATAGAATAGAATAGAATAGAATAGAATAGAATAGAATAGAATAGAATAGAATAGAATAGAAATATAATCTCTGCTCATTGCAGGAGGGTTGGACTAGATGACCTTTAAAGGTCCCTTCCAACCCAAATGATTCTATGATTCTATGATAACAAATATATCAGCATATAATTCTCCCTTATCCCCAAGATACCTAAACTATCTTTCTATATACATGGTTGATATGTAGAAAGATAACCACAGCCCACTGGAAAAAGTAAAACACTTACAGTGTATGTGTCTCTGTTCTCTGCAGACAGTTTTTGATGTTGTAAAATGAGTTGCATTTCACCAGGCCATGACTTCATGAAGTTTTGGACCACAATCTCTATATCAGATCTTGGCCCAGTATAAAGGGAGATAAAAGTGTAGTACATGCACTGATGATACTCATATGCCACAGATCTAGGTCCTTACTGTATTAAATTATTTCTTAAAATATTTGATTCTGATATGCCACACATTTGAAAGGTTATCTTGACTTCTGTGGAATGTGTCTGAATGATAAATTTATGGCTTGAAAGTTAAAGTTGCAAAAATAAGGTCTATCACTTTGATTTTCTTATTTCCATCTACATTTTTATATATTTGTATAGTTTATTTTTATTTTTATGATGTATGTTTCCTTACCATAAGGAAAAATGGCTTAATATATCAATAGTTAATCAACAGTATAAGAAACGTAGACACTAAGACACATATGAAGTGACAAAAGTGAACAAGTAATAAGAAAGTATTTTTAAAAATAAGTAGAAATGTTGTTGAAATTCAGGTATTTCTGCAGTTTTAAAATATTTTCCATTAATTTATTATTTACAGATATATTGAATTTTTAGATCAGTTCAAGTAATACTGTACAGCTGAAAATGTTCACTAGCTTCTTACTAAGAGTATATAGTAACTGTGGTCTTGCTAATAAGTAATGAAGAAGGGTGTCTCCTGGTTTAAGTTTTGATGGTGTTTTAAATTTGGTAACTAGTTAGGGATTTTTTCTTTTGTTTTGTTTTTCATAAGTATGATGGCTTTTAAAGGAAAAGGTGGATTTCTGCTTCTCGTGAGTGTTCTAACAAGGTCCTGTAACATTCATTCAAACATGGTATATGGAAATTGTATTAAACGTCATACAGAAATCGGAATAGATTTAAAGCTTTCAGCACACCTATGAGATCTGATGTGATCATAAAGGCTTACAGTTCAATACATTTGAAAATACTTAGACAAATCAGGAATAAACTAGAATAGGAGTAGTCTTAGTAGTCTCAACATATGTCTGAGAAATTTCTTGCCGTTTCAGACTAAGAGCTAGGCTACAGACTAGAAGGCAAGATTGAAACTTTAAGGATCTTTCATGGTTTGAGAGAGAAATATACATTCAAACACATTCTCTTGTTTCTGCAGAATATGGTGAATTTCACCTTAAGAAGGTAAGACAAGAACGTTTCAATATGATGCCAAGCAAACAAAAAATGTTTTTACTTCTCCCTTAAAACAGTTCTGCCTTTTCAAATTCTGATTAGTTCTTAAGCAACTGCATTTTTTTCTTCCTTTCCCTTTAGCCTGTGGTTCTCTGATCTTCTTTGACATGGACCAGAGAAATGTTGTCAGTTATTTTGCCGATTGACGTATCAACCTCCAGTAAAACTATCTCATAATATTAAAATACGTTAAATGTTGATACACTTGATAAGAAAAGAAGGATACCTGTACAGTTGGACTACTTAGGATGAGATCTCACTTCTAACAGTTGCCAGTAGGATACATTCAAGGACAGAACACAGGCAAGCCTGTAACGTCTCCCCAGGACATCATCTGGGCTCCTGAACTCTGAAACTAATGGACATATTGAATAAAAGGTTGTGTCTTTCTATTCAATAACTCTTGCTTAATTTCACTAAAAGAGAATAATGTCATTAAAAAGACACTGGGAAACAAAGAAGTTATATCCTCGTTTCCACACAAGACTTATCTATACATTTCCATTGGTTTTGTTTTTTTATTAATATACTATGCTAAAAGAACAAAAATATTTATTTTCAGATTCTCAGCTGCCATAAGTCAATGTAATTGTAGTGTTGTCAATGGTTTACAGCTTTATCTTTTAGGAAGAAATTTATGTACTGTAGATCTTGTTCTCTATTCTTTTATACATATAGGATTTTTTGGGGATGTGGTTTTTTCCTCCTATTGTGAAATACCTACTGTAAATGCCTACCCATTTAGTTAAAACATACTAATGTATTCTAAATGTCTTGTGTTCTTGAATTAATAGTATCAGAAACATTTCTAACCATCAGCATTTCAGATTTCTAGAACACTGTTTCACTTCATTCTTAAGTGGATCTTTTGACTCAAACCCAGAAACAATCAGCCTGAAACTGTAAAGAAAGTGAGGATATTTACAATAACTTTTTTTTTTTTTTTTAAGCTGAAGATGAACTAGATCTATCAAAGAAAACTCTCATTTGCATATCCTCCTTTGTATATCACTCTGCTCTAACGTTTTGGATGCTCAGTTATAGGACTGTTGAAGCACCATCAAAAACTTAAACTACCAAAAGATTTTGATAGAATAGGTAATATTTAGAACAATATAAATTCTGTTAGTGAGTTAAGTATAGCTTTTTCTGATGGAGTGCAGAGTAACTGTGAGTGAGTAAGGTATGTATACTAGAAGAAACCATCTTGCATGCAACAACAATACCAGGACTCAGGCAATATCAGGACTCTTTTAGCATGAAAAGACAAAAATATATTTTTTTATCAAGGTCTATCTTATAACACGATTGAATTGGTACTTATGTCAGAACATATTTGCTGATCTATTTGTATTTGACTCCAATGTTCCTTGTTTTTTTCTTTACCTGATACCAATATATCTATGGGGAAAGCTTACTTTAACTTTTCCCTTTAGCACTGTTGAGTGACATCATTCAATCATAACTTAGCAAAAAATAATTCCTTTACATAGTTGATTTGACTTGTTGTCAAAAGTAGTTTTTACAATATCATTTTGATTCAAGAATAGACATAGGTATCTAAAAAAAACTGAATATGAAACAATATACAAAAATCAACTCTAATAGTCTTGAGTTCTGACTTTTTATCTAGAAGTTTACAGTGTCTCTAACCTTCTGTTTATTGATTTTCTACCTTATTTTAGCAAGCACTTTGTTACCCATTGCTTTAATGAAGGGGCTCCATGAAGATGTTATAGAGAAAAAGATGTAGAAAATTCATTTACTTACATACATCAAAAAGATTATTTAAAAATAAACCTGTAAATGTTCCTTTTCAAATTTATATTTAAAAATTCCTTTTTAATCTATGCTGAAATCAACAGAGGTTTCAGTGACTGAATAAATAATCATTCACCACACTAATTTTTCAGTCTCTCAGGACAGTATTTTTTGTTTGTTTGTATGTTTTTAGTAGAATACCTCATAAAGTAAAACCTTTAAAAATGCATCATTTGCAAGGAAAATCTCCAGAGACGGCTGGTCTCAACTAAGGTTAATCTTACTTGTTTGGTGATATTAAAACAGACCTCATTAAATTTGTTTTATTTTTCTTTAAATAACAAGACAAAGATTTGTCTGAAGCTACTCAAACTTGACTAGATGATGGTTTGGGCTGATATTGTTAGAGTGCTATGTAGTTTGATGTTGCAGAATCTCACCATGTGATATTTAATCTCATAAACCAAGAGAGAGATTTGTTGCAAAAATTTCAGACATGAAACACAGTAATTTAAAAAAAAAAAAAAATCTGTATACATAAATCATGACTGTGGGTTACTTTGATGGTTCTTACAAGAAGGTACATGAAATAGATGTGATCTCTTGTGTTTGGGCTTTTAAGAGATATTTTTCTTTTTCCAGGACTTTCTATGTGTGTAAAATGGATTTATTATCTGAGTTTTGTTTATGAAGATATGTTTTAAGGAGGTTGTGGGAATTTGCACAGCTTATTATGGGATGTTTATAGGAAGAGTGGAAGTCAAGGAAAGAAAGGGTTTAAGGTGGATCAGAGAGAAACAGAAAGGAAAAATGGAGAGGGAAGGGTATGCTGATCAGAGAATTTTTATGCCTAAACCCCAGGTCTGATCACCATCTCTCTTCTACCTTCTTGTTAAACTCTACTACTGGGTATTATTATGTGTGTTCTCTAGTGTCTGAGTAGACATGTGTCTGTACATGCGTGTATATGTGAAATTGCTAGGGAACTCCCAGTAGAACAACTGGAGAGTAACGATGAGACATCAGGACACCAGCAACTAGAGGAACTGGGATCCAGGATTGACCCCTGAATAGACCAAGTGTCTAGGGACAGCTACTGGAGATGTCCATGTGCATGAATTTCTATCTTGGTTAACCAGGCAAGAGGAACAGGGAATTCATTGCTGTTCATTTCTATGTGAGTGTTATTTACGTTCACATGGGGTTTAGAGATCACCAAAGCCATCTGTAGTGGAGGAGGGAGGAAAATTCTGTTGAGTCCCCAGGCTAGTTTATGAAGGCTGTCCTGGTTTTGGCTGGGATAGAATTAATTTTCTTCCTAGTAGCTGGTATAATACTGTGCTTTGGATTCAGGATGAGAAGAAACTGGGAGGAGACACAGCCAGAACAGC
Source organism: Strix aluco (assembly GCF_031877795.1). Lineage (NCBI taxonomy): Eukaryota > Metazoa > Chordata > Aves > Strigiformes > Strigidae > Strix > Strix aluco. The sequence continues at coordinate 84,783,013 of NC_133933.1, forward strand.
TGATCCAAACTGTCCAAAAGGATATTCCATACCATTTGACATCATGCTCAGCATATAGGGGGGAAATCTGGCTGGGGGGCAACTGCTCAGGAAAAGGCTGAACTTCAGTCAGTGGTGATGAGCAACTGGTTTTCATTTACACCACTTATTTTTCTTGGGTTTTATTTCTGGTTTTGTTATTTTCCTTTTCATTACATTTTTTAAATTTTTATTATTATTAGTAGTATTAGTAGTATTAGTATTGTTTTATTTTATTTCAGTTATTAAACTGTTATTAAACTTCTTTCAGTTATTAAACAAGTTTTCTTACTTTTACCCTTCTGATACTCTTCCCCATGACTGTGGGAGGGGAATGAGAGAGCAGCTATGTGGTGCTTAGTTGAAGGCTGTGGTTACACCACCACAGAGCACAATCATGACAGGGACATTCCTTAACAATCACTTCTACTCTTTATAAAAAACTTGTGAAAAAGCTTACAAAATCTATACTTGAAATGTTCTTTATGCTTAGTTATAACCAAAGATTTTGTTTATGAAGGAAAACCTGTATGCCAAAAGGAACAGAGACGTAACCAGCTATGTAATTAAATGTTTACATGGCTTACATCTTAGCATAGAATGTTTTGCAATGTGCTTATGAAATTCTTATAGTGCAAAAATGTTTCATATAAAAACTGATTCCTGTAAAAATGTTTCACAAAAACCCAAACAAAAAACTACTTTTATACAACTCTGGATTAATATCTGGAAATAAAGTGAATCTAGCAAAATGCTACTTTCTGCCAAGGTGCATGTCTTCTTAGTTCTCTCTTACAATGGTTCCTCTGTAGAATCAGGAATATCTCATTGTTCATTCTCTTTTGCTTGTAATAGTTTGACAAGGTACTATATAAACTGTAAAAGATCCCTTCATTTCATATTTTTCCATGTGAATTTAGTGCCTGAGCTATAAGCTTGTTATCACTTCTACTTGTGAAAGAGACAAAAAACCCTCTCAGACCAAGTTCTTGACTTACTTATCATTCCTGCCTTTTTCTCTTTTAACATAGTCATGTATTTTTTTAGACTAGTATAAAAAATATAATTATATTAATCACTGTTTTTTGTTGTGTGATGTAGCTGTGTAGTGGCTTGACCCTGCCCAGCAACCTAGCACTCACCAGCCACTCACTCACCCCATTCCCACAGCAGAATGAGGGGGAGAATCAGAAGAGCTAAATGGCAAAAAAGTCGTGGGTCAAGGTAAAGATACTTTAATAAGTGAAGAAAAAAACTGGAAAGAAAGCCAAGTCATGCAGAGGCAATTACTCACCACCTCCCACCAGCAGACTGATGCTCAGCTGTTCTCCAAGAAATGGATATTTGGAAAGACTCCTCCCTTCAGTTTCATTGCTGAACATGATGTTAGATAGCATGGAATATCCTTTTGGTCAGTTTCGGTCAGCTGACCCACGTGTGATGCTTCCCTCTTGCCCACCCTCAGCCTACTCACTGTGGGAGCAGAGTAAGAAATAGAGGTCTTTATTCCGTGCAAGCACTGTTCAGCAATAGCCAAAACATTTGTGGTTTTAACACTGTTTTAGTCACAAATGTAAAATATACCACCATAGAGGCTGCTATGAGAAGTCTGGCCAGCAGGTTGAGGGAGGTGATTTTTCTCCTCTGCTCTCATGAGACCCACCTGGAGTACTCTGTCCGGCTCTGGAGCCCCCAGCATAATAAAAACATGGACCTGCTCAAGCAGACCAAGAGGAGGGCCACTAAGATGATCAGGGGACTTAAGCACCTCCCTTATGAGGACAGGTTGACATAGTTGGAGTTGTTTAGCCTAGAGAAGAGAAGGCTCTGGAAAGACTTCCAGTACTTAAAGGGGGCCTACAGGAAAGATAGGGAAGGACTATTTATCAGGGAGAGTAGTGATAGGATGAGGGGCAATGGTTTTAAATGGAAAGAGTTTAGATTTAGATTAGATAAGAGGAAGAAGATCTTTACTGTGAGGATAGTGAGACACTGGAAGACATTGCCCAGGTGAATGCCCCCTCTGTGGAAGTGTCCAAGACCAGGATGAATGGGGCTTTGAGCAACCTGATCTAGTGGAAGGTGTCCCTGTCCGTGGCAGGGGGATTGGAACTAGATGATCTTTAAGGTAACTTCCAGTCCAAACCTTTATATGATTCTATCAAGAAAATTAAATCCATTCCAGCCAGACCCAGTACAAGCTGCTATATCACCAGATGACTTTTAGGACAAGTTGATGGACCTAAGTCCTACCTACTCTGTAGGACTTAGGTCTACCGACTTGCTCTAAAAGCCGTTCCCTTAAGTCTAACCCTTATTCCTCAGGCTACATGTACTTTAAATGCTCTTTTCCCCAGTGTTAGAATGATTTGTTTATTATTCTACCATAGCTTATCACTTAAAAGAACAGAATAGATGTAAGAAGCAAGGTTGGCATGGAGTTTTTAAATACAATAATTTTTTTTTTAAGTAAGAAACAAACGCCAAGAATTTACAGACCATCAAAAACATATTTCTCCATTCAGTATGTCTTTCTCCAGCTCTTCTTTCCCATAACAGTATCTTTGTAGAAGAACAAGTGATTAAAAAAACAAGTATTCAGAATAAGAGGGGTTTAATCTATGTCCTCAGAGTCCTGAGCTCCCCTTTCTCCCCTTTCTCTCCAGTTTGGTCTGCAACTCTTTATAGAATCCCACTGCTTCTGCCTGATAACTGTGTTCACATCATGAGATCACAGACCTCTGCCTGGTGATTTTATTGCCAAACACATCTCTTTCTCATGCCTCACACAACGCTGATGCTTCCCACACACACACACTTCTTTTTTATAGAAGCAAGTTTGTAGACTGGGATGTTGAATACAACATGTTCTCTGTTGAGCAACCCTGAATGATAAGGGCTGTATTAGTGCTCTGTTAGATTTGCAGTTCCAACTGAAACTGAAAAGATATCTGAAAAGCCAAAGTTTTTCTATATATATCTACAGTCTCCCCAAAACAACACAGCCAACTTTCATGTACAAATCAGCCTTTCTTTCATGGAATTTGAGGTTTCTTTCCTTATTTAAAAAGCTGATACAAAGATCAACCCTAACTTGCAAGGCCTCCTATACATTTTACTCATAATATATATGATGCTTAAACCCTTTTAAAACTCAGGCTAAAGAGCTGAACAAAATGCAGATATTTAAATAAGAATCAGATCTGGCAAGTTTTAAGGTTTGCAGACTCTAAAAATATTTCCCTCTTTTTTTGCCCAAGAAATGGCATTATTTGGCTCTGTTTCTATCCATGTTATTTAACTTTGAGGTGGGTTTAATCTTCTTCCGGATGTAATCCTCTACAAATTAAGTGTCAAGTAAGTAAAGCTAGAAAGATTTTGCATGAAATCATTAAAAATATAAAAGTGGTTTGGCTTAGTGGAGTGGAGAATGATATAGGTTCAAGTGGCTTTCAGCTTTTTAGAGCTATAGCTTAGTTCTATATTTTTAATAGTGACAGCATGTTCATTTCATTGAATGATGACATCCTTTTGAAAAAGTGATAAGAAGAGTCATGGAACATTTGAGTAAGCAGTACTGATTTGTGGTTGCAGCTCTCGATGCCTGCAGTGTAACTGCCAAGCAGAATTACTGTATCTGCTGTTTATTACACTCCAAATGATTGACCTATGTGAATCCTCCTTACCTTGAGCCCAACAAACTGCTGACTTAGTTCTAACTTCAAGTAAGTAAAACAGTGACTTTGGAGCCAGCTCAACAGTGTTAGTCAAACTTGCATCAAATACATTCCCCGCTTCCATCAGGACTGTCACTTGAAAGTAACTGACTGGAACATAAAATAATTGTCTTTTCTTGCTTCCTCCGCAGATTGTCCAGTCACTTTTTTTCCCACAATGGAACAATGACGGGGTAAATTTGCATGCACTGACTACAAAGCTGTTTAAGAGCATTGAACAAAATACATTTTTGTCTGAAGAATATTAATAAATATCATTTGAGATTTCACTGTTCATTTAGATGGATTTTGAAATGGTTGATGACTAATTAGAGCATTTTTTTTTTCAACTGCAAAGGCATCAATGATTTCACTCCCTGTAACTTGTAAAAAATTCTAATAGGGAAGAAAGGGCTAGAGAGAAAAAAAGAAAAAGAGGTAAAGGAAATTAAGATTTTGAAAAAGACCTGAATTTCCTTGTATGACTGAGATCTGTGCTAGGACATTCAGAAAATTTATTAAACTTTGCTTGACCTGTTGTCATTTTCATACTATATATAATGAGTCAATATGGCACATTACATAATGAATTTAGACTATAAGACATTGCAGTAGAAAAAGCTATAGTTATACAGGAAAAGCCATCAAATTGTAAACAATGTAAAAAGATTTGGAAATTACAATTTTTTTATTGGAAATTGCTCTAATTTATCCTGATTTATCAGTAAAAAACGAAGTTAAAAATAAGTTTCCTAAGAATTAACACACTTAGTAGTTCTGTAGGGCCATTGATGGTTGTAAATTAAATGGACATATGGATGCTGACCTTGTTTTAGAAAGGTGAAACATGAAGTTGACAAGGTGATTTCCCACCACCCCAGAATAATTTTGTGATTCTATGCCTGATGGGATCTCAGTAAAGAGACAGGGAGACATGAGTCTGACTTTTAAAAGGGTTTTATTGAGAAAGGGGTTTATGAAAAAGAAATTGGAAGCAAACACTTAGAAACTAAAACACCAAAAGTAAAAGAATAAAAATAGTAAGAGACAATCATAACATTTTAGTGTTCATACCATTTTAGTGATCACGTCTTAATTTTTGTGATGCATTTCTATTAATGACCAAATTAATGTGATCTCAGAAACTTCTCTTAGCATTAAAAGTGGTTATCTATATACTAGACCAAATTCTTAGCAAAAAGCAGATGTTATCTAGAGCTTCATATATTTGTCTAAGATACCAAATGGTATTTTCCTGGAAATGTAAGGTTTTCCTCCCTTACACAAGGAGACTAATATAGTGATGACTATCAAATCACCTAGGAAAAGACAGGCTCAAATATAATCGATTGCAAATCCCCCCCAAATCTCTTTTCCTTTGGGACAACTGCTTTCAACTCTGGAAATTAGTCCTGAAGGAAGCCTGGGTAACAGCAGACAGTTTCTCTTCCAGTTCTCAGTCTTTCAGTATGTGCTGCACTTTTATCTTGTCTGCATTGTCTTTGATTTCCTTGAGATTTTTATTTATCTATTTATTTATTATTGATTATCATTTGCAATCTGGATATATATATGAAGAATCCATGTTCTAGAAACATTTTGAGGTAAATTTTTGGGAAGTCAAACTTTGTGGTAATATTGTAAACTTTTCTTATTTGAAAGGTATTTTTCTACATTCATTTGGAATGTATTGTGTCAAAAGAAAAGATAGAAAGGTTAATAAAAATCTTACACTAAGAAGACTAGAAAGATGTGTGGGGAAGAAAACAAAACAAAAAAAACAAACCAAAACAAAAACAACACACAAACAAATGAGAACACTGGTAAAGGTTAATGTTCCTGGTAAGTAAATCCATGGCAGATTAGGAACTTTTCTATTGCTATTGATTTTGAAGAGAAGGCTTTCAAATGCTATAGTGATGGGGCATAAGAAAACCTGAGTAGTATCAAGAAAAAGGTGAGAAGGATAACTGGAATTGAATGAACTTGGTTAAGACAGCTGGCAAAAGCTAAGGAAAGTTAACAAAATGAATGACAGACATTAAAAATAGAAAGAGTTTGGGGTAATTTGGAAGAGTAAAATTGTGCAAGTACAGTATAGAAGGAAAGATATCCAGAAAAGAAAGTAAGCAGTAGATAAAGGACATGATTTCATTAATCAGCATGTCATTCTTCTGCCTTTGAGGAAAAAGTGTAAGATAAGTATATAAGTAATATTTTCTTCTTAGGGTTGAGTTTTATTTATTAGATATTCTTTGGTAGTAAGAGGGTAATAGTTGAAAAGGAAAAGTTAAATGTCACATTACATTATTTGGTTATTTGAATCACAATTTGACCAGTACACAAAACATCAAAGAACCTGATGTTTTTGTGTAATTAAAAGGAATACAGTACCTTGAAATTTAACATAGCTTGAAATTTTCATGATGTAAGTTTAGTATACAGTACCAAGTTCATCTGTAAAAATGTTTAAAACTTCTCAAGTGAAGGTACTTAAACAACTACTGTTTTTAAAATTAATAGCTTTATGCCAATAAACTAAGTCAGTACTCAACAATTTACTACACTGACATAATACAAGCTGATGCAAAACTTGAGGTGCCCGACAGGAATCCACGGTTTTGAACAGAATTTAAGAACTACATCTGAAAATCATGCAGATTGCACTTATTTCTGTAAGAAGTTTATAAGAGTTTGATACTTCAAGACTTCTGTGGCAATACTTTTCTCTATCACAGAAACAGAATTATATTGTGGTTTCTGTCCATGCATTATATCATAAAACAAGAAAAGCAACATTATTGGAATTGAATGTCTGTAGAGTTAAATGCACTCTCTAGTAAAATAATGGCCAAAAATTTGCACAAGAACAGTCCTTCCAGCCCAGTATCCTGTTTCTGTAGTAGATTGCAAAAGAAGGCAACTCTTTTGCTGCTTTTAGTTGCCTGAGTAAGATAGTGACTGTCAGTCCCTATCTCTTTCCTAACAGTTGAGAAAACATCATTAGTTCAATATGGTTTGTCTATTTTCAAAATATTTTCTCCATTATTACTATGAATGACAGGTTAGATGACAGACTCAGTGCAGTATTACAATCACCTTCAACATCTTCCCCTAGGATGCTACAAAGTGGTTGCAAAACCTCATGAACATCTACATGGAGAAAGATACTTTCACTGTCTGACTAAGAAAACATATAGTCATTGACCTTTTTTCCCCTACTGCATAGATGAGGAAGCTGGGTAGTCAAATACAAGGACAAAATTTTTGTGTCTTCCTTTTTAGCTTCACCAACCTTTTCTTATTTTACTCACAGTTCACAATGTCTTGATTTGCCTCCTCTTTCCTTATAACAAGTTAATATGCAGGTGCAGGATCTTTTCTCATTTTTTTTTTCTCTCAGCCCACTATACATATTATGTCTTGCTCTGTTATTGTCTCTTTCAATGCAGGTACAAGTGACATTTCATTTCTTTTACCCTTCTTGAATATTTGCTTCCTATTCTCACTTGTACAAGTCTCTATTCCTACCATTTTTATACAGAATACCTTCCTTTCTCTATTAACTGTTTCTATTTGAATGGGCAATAAAACAAACAAATATACAAAACCCAATCATATCCAAACAAAACATAATGTGGTTTTGCTATCTCCTTGAAATCCCTGGAACATAAACTCTTTTTCCAAGATCAACAAGGTCACAAAGAGTATGACAAGTCACCTATAGCATCTCCCAGTCTGTGGAGATAACCTGGTGAACATTAGTAAAGAGGATGACTTAGAGTGGCTATACTTCCATAGCAGCCATATTAACCTGACAGATCTGCTTTTCAGGAGTGGCTGATCGTGGATGGGATCACACTGAGAGGAAATCTGTTGACCATAACTTACCAGTGAGTATTTGGTGAGACTTCCATTTTGATGTGCCACTATCTTTACTATGACTGTCTGGAAAAGAACAGCTGGAACTACTCTCAGGTTTGTATTTTAATACCTTTTGGAACTGCTTCCAGCATGAGTTTGACATCTTTCAGGGGCAATAGTTCTGCCTCGATGACCTGATGAAGATGGAGTGGTTTTCTTTAAGTGTATTTCATGATATCCAAGTGCACTTGTTGCTTTTTTGAGCATCTATTCTGACACCAGTGATCGATCCTAGTCATGGTTGTAGACTTGTACAAGAGGTAGTGAATTTATTTTGTCTATGATATCATGTATTACTTACTAAGTCAAAATATAGGAAATGTATTGTGAAAATTTAGTAAAACATAGAATTTGCCACTGAAATGCACACAAAAGCTGCATTACATGAGATTTGAGGGAAACCAAAAGATCACATCATTTATTTATTCAAGGATTTAATATTTTCATATGGATTCCTTTCCTCTGATTCCAGGACTACTTTCATTTTGCTGGCAGAAGTCTTCTGTCTGTGATTTTGCTTCCTCTTGATACCTATGTTAATTTGCCTGAAAGCTGTCAGATTTGTTCACTTTCAGGTCACACTGTATACACATTCATATCAACACTTTCTTTCTCATAGCTTACTTATCTGAGAACTTCCATGTCTTTTGCTTTGTTTCAATCCTAACTCTCACAGCTCCAAGATATGGGACTTCCTATAGACTTTGATATTAAACTGAGAACATGATTTCTGGTATAATCAGTGTTTCAGCATTTATCATTCTTTGTTTTAGTCTTTGCAGAGAACTCAATTTCTTCCTCAGTCCTCTACAGGTTCCTACTGTGCCAGGCATTTTCCCTGTGAAACAATATTTGGAAGAATAGGTTGAGTTTCCTCTGAAATTACTAATAAATTTTATACCTTTTTTTACAGACATAAAAAACTTTCCTTATCAATAAACAAATGTTGTGGAATTCAACATTTCTTTCATGGACACTGGGCTGTAAATCTCTCTGCAGTCTCTGTCAGAAAAAAAAACCTAACGTAATTTGTCTCTTCATAAATGTGATTTTATATTCCAATGCTCTGTTATTCAAAAGAATGACAGGCAGGGAAACAGAGCCAAGCACAAAAAAACCCACTGTCAAATGAATCTATATAGAATGATACCAAACATGTGTGCCACAGTGATCTACAGAAGTTGCTCCTAGACCATCTTGAATTTTACAGTTAGGAAACTAATGCTCCCTATCTGGATTTGCTTCACAATTTTTAATTACCTATTCAATGAAAAGATAAAACACATTACTAACCTTCCTTCAGATTCCCAAACTTTCATTTTTTCTGTGGTTCAGCTCCTCATATGAAAGATTTTTTACCCCTAATAATGTCACATGACATTACTAGTGTGCATAGTTAGCAGAAGAACCATATGATACGATTCTGAAATACCACTCTAGGTAATATCTTTTTTTTTACAAATAACTGGGGTTTTTATACATACTCATAAACAAGATAATTGTCCTTCATGATCCTATAACACTAATTCATGATGTTTTGGTCTGCTAAAATCTAAAAATGGTGTTAGTTTGGAGTTTATAAACTGCAACTGGAAATTTAACATTCAGTTTCCAGCTTACAGATACAAAACCCACTTATACACAGAGAAACATCCCATGTCACTCTACTCAGTAAGATGGCTTTGAAAAGAAAATCTAGCCAGCACGTTCATTCTTGCCTCTGACTCGTTCAATCATATTAAGTGTTACATTCCTTCATGATAATACAATTTTGCACAAAAAACAAAAAAGAAAAACAGTATTTTTCTACTTTTTAATTCTAACTGGCAAAATCAAAGTACAGAGTAAGTACTGGTGAGCAGCAGATTCCTTTGTAAGAGCAAATATTATCACGCTTCATTGGATTTTTTTCTTATTGGACTCTTACTCAACAGGTTAGACCAGATGGATGGTAAGTCAGTTCAAACATATCATAAAGGAAGCTGTTTATACTGGTAGTTTAAAAGCTGATCACTGCAGATGTAGTTATAACATTAAGACAAATAATAAAATACATATTCAAATTAAGAAAAAAAAAAAAAAAAGGTAGAGAACTCATTCTACTAACCCACAGAACTAAATGCTTCTGAATTCCTTACTGATGAAGAGTATTACCGTGAACAAACGAGCCATGAGACATCATAATTAACTCAAAGATAAAATAAAACATTCAGGTTTTGGTGAAAACAGGGGAGATAATTCCCTTTTATAATGTGTGCTTGAATTAGAAATGTGCCAGAGATAAGGAAAGTGAGCAGTTAGATTCTTCCTTGAAGTATTAGAACATACCTCCTACTCATTACAATGGGAACTAAAGCAGTTTTTATATAATCAAAGCATCATGGGAAGTTTCCAATCTCTGTGTGTGAAATTCTTAAAACATTCTCAAAAGAGAAAAGACAATAATACAACAAAAACTTGGAGAGTAAAAGAAATAAATGTATTTTTTCTTATATGCTATCTAGGGTATATGATCAGTATATTATTATATGTGATCTAATTTATATGATCAAAATCCGCATTTCCAGAAACAAAGATTTTACATAATTGTGATAATTACCAACCACATTGGACTTTCTGACTTCTCTGCTTTTTGTGTTATCACATTGGACTCCCGGGACAAAAGCAAACTGTGTTTGTTATATGCTCCAACCAGTCATTGGAGGGAAGTGGGTATCTTAACTGCTGTAGGTCTTAATGACTCCTGGTTGCCCAGTACTATTTATCCTCCACTCACCAGCTTCACAAAGGCTTTCATGGCCAAACAGGTAGGATCTTTAAGTAAAACATGCAACTGCAAGCTTGTAAAAGCTGTGCTTCAGGGAATGATAAGAAATTGTCGGCAGATCAATGTATAATCCACAGGTCATAATTATTCTAAACTTAATTTGTCACCTTCCAATACCAGACCAGGAACAAAGCAGTATAATCTTAGAACCGGAGACAGGAGGGATAGAAGGGAGGGAGGGAGGGAGGGAGGGAGGGAGGGAGGGAGGAAGGAGGGAAGGAAGTAGGTAAGAGAGGGAGGAAAGAGGGGAGGGGAAGAGGAAGGGAGAGAGGAAAAGAGGAAAGGAAAGGGAAGGGAAGGGAAGGGAAGGGAAGGGAAGGGAAGGGAAGGGAAGGGAAGGGAAGGGAAGGGAAGGGAAGGGAAGGGAAGGGAAGGGAAGGGAAGGGAAGGGAAGGGAAGGGAAGGGAAGGGAAGGGAAGGGAAGGGAAGGGAAGGGAAGGGAAGGGAAGGGAAGGGAAGGGAAGGGAAGGGAAGGGAAGGGAAGGGAAGGGAAGGGAAGGGAAGGGAAGGGAAGGGAAGGGAAGGGAAGGGAAGGGAAGGGAAGGGAAGGGAGGGAGGGAGGGAGGGAGGGAGGGAGGGAGGGAGGGAGGGAGGAAGGAAGGAAGGAAGGAAGGAAGGAAGGAAGGAAGGAAGGAAGGAAGGAAGGAAGGAAGGAAGGAAGGAAGGAAGGAAGGAAGGAAGGAGAGATAAGGAAAACTAATAACTGGGGACTTTATTGTTCCAAATGCTTAAAACTGGGGCTCCTTTCTTAAAGAACAAAACGTGGAAATATATGCTGTTTTCAATCAAATGGGATGAGACTTTAAGTATTCTAATATGTTTGAAGGAAAAGTCTTTAACAAATATGGTGTAGTGGGGAACTGTTAATTTTGGGTTGATGGTTGGACTGGATGATCTTCAAGGTCTTTTCCAACCTAGACAATTCTGTGATTCTGTGAAATGTCATGCTTGGCCTGTTCATGTCAGTCATCCAGCTGGCACCCAACCAAAAATCTATTGTTATGGAGCTGAACTGAACTAGGTCTTTTTGTCAAGGTGCAAGCAGATGAAAGCTGCTCTTGCATAAATGTGTTTGTTTTTTTTTTTTTTCTAAAATTTGTACTTTATTGCTTCCCCAAACTCTCTGTATAGCATTACAGGATTTTATCATACTGTGAAATGTGCCAATATTCCAAAAGATATAGATGGTGCTCACACAGTAATAAAGACACCTTCATTAGTATTCAAATGAGTTTTGTAATTAAAATCAATATTCTTCTGTGAATGTTCAAATGATAAGTGCAATTATAAAGATTATATTAATTTTATGAATATCTGTGCAAAATTCATAGAATCATACCAGTCCTGATGTTTTGCTATTTTCTTGCTTTTGAGAGTGATTAAAAGATCAAATCAGGAAAATATTTTCTTCTTTTGGTAAATATATGTCTTTTAAAATACACCAAAGGGATGGACAGTGTAGCTCAGTTTGGAAAAGTGTAAGCTGATCCTGATCTGCAAGTACTGAAATTGACCACTTGAAGTGTATTTTGTGCTATGGAGCACCATAATAATTCTTTACAGGAGATTATTTTTCTGTACAAGACAGACAAACATGGTAGACTACACAAGTGAATTTACACTCTTTGAATGAATCCTGCTTTCTTTAATAGGTACTGAACTAACTTTTGTCACTATGGGAAGGAAAAAAACCCTAAAGAACACTTCTCTTACCGTAGTCTGGGAATAGGGAGAAAGCTGCAATGTGCTTAGTCCACAGAGTCAGCTACCCAGACTTGCAAAATTGGCCTTCATATACTGGAATATTATCAATTTATACAGCGACTCTTAACTTCTAGCCCCATTTATGAATAATTTTTCTTTCTACTTTCATCAGGAGTGTTTCCTTTTATATGTACACTTGCTGAAGCATAGGTGCTTGCTGGTGTTTTATAGACTCTGGAACATGAAGTCCCTCTGTATGGCCCTGAAATATATGACGTGGGACATGGAAGAGAAACCCATCCTGCTGTGGCAGGCAGAAGTCAGGTCGTTTGCTTGAGGGAATGTCAAATGAAATTAGTCACCTATTTTTACACCACTGGATTCTCTGATTTATTACATGGGGTCAGAATTTAGTCCTTTAACTTCAGCGTGGAAGTTTACATTGTTAGAAACAGATTAACATGCATCTACCTTACCTTAAAGAAAGACAAGGTTATAGGTCCTATACTTTATCTACATGAGTTGCCCTGTAGATATAAACAGTAGTTAAATATGAAGATTTTAAAGCAAGTGGTTTTTTTCCAAGTGTGCCTTTACTTATTTTTCTGTCTGCTTAAATAAAACCACAACAAAACATAAAACTAAAATCAAAATGAATGTTTTCTGACAGCATGATTATGTCACTAATAGGGCTCAGGAAGAGCTCAGAAGAAACTGATGTGGAAAAGGTATGAAAGATCTTCCTTAGTCCTCAGAAACATTCTCCAAAAGGATCATTTTTGAGAAGTCATTTTTCTGCTTTCCAAGAGTGTGCTTCAGCAATGCTATCCCTCAAGCTGATTTATAGCAGCAAGGGTTTCAATCACAATTATAAAGAACTGAATTTAAATTTTTATTTTGGTTTGAATCTTTATTCAAATGGCACCGTCACTGTCTTGCATTATATAATATTATACCAAATCTATTGTAGTATTTTAAACAACTTTGTTACATGTTAATACCTTTTTTCTATTTCACATCTTTTGTTTAATGTCTCTTTCTCTGAAGTAATAACATTGGTATAACAGGGTGTGTAATATCTCTGTCTATCATGAAACCTGTTAGTGCACAGATTGTAAACTAGAAGACACTAATGGATCCTCTGAAGCTTTATAGTGTCAGAAAGATTGCTACATGTGCACATTAAAATCATGTATTGAAAGGCCTTGTGATTTTGTGTTGAATAATATCCCCATTCATATGCAGTAGTTGCTTTTCTTAACAAGATGGCTTTTGTACTTTTCCTACTAAAGACTCATATTTTAAATACCATCTTTGAGTTACAGAAGTACAGAAGATGATTTGAAACTGGTAATTTCTAATTTTATTTCTCTTTAAACATCTTACCAACTAGCAATTGCATTGGCTTTAAATTCCTGGAAGAAGCATACTTGTTCTACATTTAAAAAATTAATCAAGCTACACCCAAATTAAAACACATTTCAATGCAACAGTAGCAAAAATATCTGAGCTATGCAGTTTACAGTGGTTTTTCAGATGTACCTTAACTCATTCTTGCTGTAGTGCAGAGGTTTAATGTTTAAAAAAAAGGTGGGTACAAAACAAAACCCTGTACTTCTGACTGCAATACATCCAACCATCTGGTGGAATACATCAGACATTTAAGCATGCATAGCAATATCACACAATGTGACAGGAAAAAAAAAAAAAAGAGAATAAGAATTCAATTTCTTTGAAAATACCTTTCTATATGGTATAATTCACCTGTCATTGAAGTAAATGATAAAGCTAGTATTGAATTTGATATGACCTAGATTTCTCATGTAGCATATTTTATTGACAATGTCACTTTAGAAATGTGGAAATGAAATTTCAGGCAAAAATATTTCTGTTATTTATATGTTTGCAACTGTGGGAATGACTATAAATACAGAGGACACCTATTAAAATACAGCTCTGTTTAGCTAAACAGCATTTGTTTTTTAAAATGGAAAGATGCATAGTTACTGTATTGGGTTTGTGTGTGGTGGGGTTTTGGTAGTGGGGGAGGGGCTACAAGGGTGGCTCCTGTGAGAAGCTGCTAGAAGCTTCCATCTCTCCAAGTCAGACCAGCCTCTGGCCAAGGCCAAGACAATTAGTGATGGTGGTTGCACCTCTGTGATAACATATCTAAGAAGGGGAACCTGTGAGGAAGAGGAGTTGTGATGGAGACTTATGCAAACACCAAGTTCAGTGGAAGAAAGAAAGAGGAATGAGGGGAGGTGCGCCAGAGCAGAGACTCCCCTGCAGCCCATGGCAAGAGGACAGGCTGCCCCCTGCAGACCATGGAGGTCCACGGTGGAGCAGATGTCCACCTGCAGCCTGTGGACGACCCCACACTGGAGCAGGTGGCTGTGCCCGAAGAAGTTTGGGACTCTGAGGGAAGCCTGTGCTGGGGCAATTCATTACTGGGAGGATTTCACCCCATGGGAGGGACCTGTGCTGAAGATGTTTGTGAAGAGCTGCAGCGCATGGGAAGGACTCACATCAGAGTAGTTTGTGAAGGACTGTCTCCCATGAGAGGGACACCATCCTGGAGCAGGGAAAATGTGAGAAGGAAGGAGTGGCAGAAACAGTGGGTGATGAATTAACCACAACCCCCATTCCCTGACCCCTGTGCCACTGTGGGGGGAGGCAGTAGAGAAATCAGGAGTAAAGCTGAGCCTGGGAAGAAGGGAGGGATGGGGGGAAGGGGTAGTGTTTTCTAAGATGTGATTGTATTTCTCACTGTCCTACTCTGTTTGACTGGTAAATTAGTGGTGGTCATGTCCAAATTGAATTTATGTTCTTTCTTCCCAAATTAAGTCTGTCTTTTGCCTGTGACTATAACTGATGAGTCATCCCTCCCTGTCCTTGTATTGATCCCTGAGCCTTTTATTATGTTTTCTCCTCCCCATCCCATCAGTGGAGAAGAGTGTGTGAGTGGCCACATAGTGCTCACTTGCCCTCTGGGCTTAAACCATGATAGTTGCCCATCACACTAACTTTCTTATTGTGTTCCCAGCATATGCATGTTCTTTCACAAACACAAGGACACTCCTGGAAAGTATCTCCATGTCGCTCTACCTACTATTGACATGGGCAATCTTATCAGTCCTAACACATTAACACCTCTTCCTGTGATATTCTGTGCCATTAAGAAATTAGAGGAGTATTCACAGAAGCTGATTTTCATTGAGGATAGCCAATCTTCCTAAATTTATTCTATAACCTGTAGATATAAATTTACAAGTAGTTATATTTATATCCACACAGCTGGGAGTGTTAACAGATTATTATTTTTATAGAATCAGAAGATACTACCCCCAGTATTGTGACAGTCGTTAATTTTTTTACTGTCCTGAAAATTAATAATTTATGCTATTATTCCAAAATACATTCCTGAACACAGAAACATCAGATAGAGATTGGGATTTAATCTTCCCTTTTCCCACTAAATGTCTGTAAAAAGACACCTTATCCTATTAATTTAGAAACCAGAGAGGAATTTCATGCCACTAGAAGAATTCTACTTACATGAATCTCCCAGCTGCTGGCCATGTTAGCTTTAAGTCATGAATGTATCAACAGAGATGTATAGCAGAAGAGAACATAATATTATGGATAAAAATAGGGCAGGTGAAACAACTGCAAACGCTGATATTGGAAGGGAATGTAGCTCTAATCTTTACAGATGAAAGAGTGATGGCCTCAATCCTACTGAGTGATATAAGAACGCACAAACTTGCTGAAGCTAAATGAGAGCAGGACAGACCTTTCATAACCCTCCTGAGTACATACATGTTTGACTATACTTACTAGGGACAAATGTAAGAATAAAATCTTGACACTGGTAAGGCTGATACTGATTAGGTCATGGAAACTGAAAAGACCGCAACCTAAAGCTACAAGCCCTTCTTGCTTAAACAGAAGACATAATGAACTCTCCAAAAACTGTTATTGCATCTTCAGAGAGCAATAGTAGAGCTTTAAGTATCAGGGCAAACTAAAACACAGCTTCAGATTCACAATAAACTCTCATTGTACTCATGTATAGTGACAGTCATAGTGCATCAAAGAAGCTGCATGTATGCCTTAGACTTTTTCTACACTGCACAATTTACACCTGAAATTCTTCATAAAGTACATGTGAAGATTGCTGAATTGAAAAGTTCAAATGGGGCTTTTAATGCTTACTGTTCTGTCTCAGTTTCCTATTTCTTGAGACTGACATGAAGAAAAATAGATTTTCTTAGGTGAATATGTAAAAACCTCACAATCTGCAAATAAAATATGAGTGATTAAAAAACACTCAGAAAATATAACTAGAACTTACATCATACCATACAGTGTTGAACGGCAATGAATGACATGTAAACACAAACAAAAAGAACAACAATACTCCCTTTTCTACCTGCCTTAATTTAGTGTTAGTACTTAAAAAAAAAAAAAAAAAAAGTCATAAAATCCAAAATTCCTATCAGAATAAAATATTCTAGCTGACATTTGCTTGAAGAGGATCAGAATATGGAATAATAGTTATTAAACTTTACTTTTGCTTCTTTAGGTGTAGACTTGCAAGTTAGAAGTGTCTCTTGAAGAACATATTTTTACTCTGAATCTGAAAATATATCAACACATGTATAGGTTTAGGCACACATAAACCTATTCCCTTCATTGGGACTGATCATATAAAAAATTAAAAAAAGAGAGAGAAGTCTATGTCTTTGCATTTGAATAATCAAAATCAAGTACCTACAATATCTGTTTCTTTCTTTAAGAGAGAACTGAAACATAGCAGCATTACTGAGACTTCCTGAGAAGTTTGAAAATGTTCTTAGGATTGTTTAAAAAAGTTTACTGCACATACATAGCCCTTATATTGTGCCAGAAAATTATAGGATATGAAGTATTATTAGTTCATAATTATTACAAGTTTGATCATTGATATATAATTATAAATGTTTAAAGTAAGCTTTGCTAAGATGGACCATAAAAATTTCGTAGTCATTGTTATAGTCTGTTTTCTTTTAATTGCTCTTTTTAATAATTCCTGCATTATGAATCCGCCTATTATACATAATAATATATTAAAAACTTAATTATGCACCAAAGTACTAATGAATAATATTGTTATGTATTAGTAAGCATAAAGTAATATACTGTGAACTTGGTTAAACACTGACAACTCATTCACAGCCCATACTCATAATTCTTGCTTTTTCTAATCCAAAAAATGTCTTTTTAAGATTCTGAAAGGAAAAACCAAGTATTTTCTTTTTCTACTTTTGCATACTTATAATAAATTAGCATTGATTTCACTGTGTAAGTGATTTTATTGCACAAACTTATGTGGTCCTTCAGAAAGTGCAAGTTACTCCAACCAAAATTAAAGTGAAATCTTGAAGTCACAATATTTGCCAAAAGTGAAAGTCAGATTCTATGATTGTAATATTTGCACTTCTAAAATGAATGCTTTGAAATTTCAGTCTATCAAAATAGAGCCAAAATAGAGCCAAATTTTTATCAGTGCTTGGTCAATTTTATATAATCTAGAAAGTGAAGTAAAATGTGATCATAGCTTCAATAAATGACACTTTCAGCTCAGCAATAATAATATACAAAACAAGTTGTTCACAAACTATCCATAAAGAAAAACATACTTCAAACTTTGGAAATAGCTTTTGAACCCAAATCTGCCAATGAATATTTTATCAGCATAAAAAGATATTATGTAACAGTAGTTAAAAATTGATTAAGAAAACACAAGTGCTTTTTGTAATTTTAAAATTGTTAAAGTTTAATTTTATGAAAGTTCTCTCTTATTTGTGGCAAGAGCTATTAGACTTAAGTTATAAGTGAGTTACTAGTATGAAAATCAAGTTTGTTCTTTAGTTGCAATTGGGCTATAGCCTGTATACAGACCTAGTGCTTTTACATCATTAATTCCTTGGATTTCCCAGGAATTTCCAGCCAGTAATTTGCATAGATGAACTAATGGACTGGCTTGAGATAATGGACCAGAATGAAACTGGATGACTGACTGGACCTTCACAATTAAGTATCTGACTGCTTATTACGGGTGGGAGTCTGAAATGGTTCTAGAAATTTCCTTAAAGGTGGCTCTTGATATATCTAGTCCAGTTGATAGTCTTTAATGTGTTGATTGGCGTCTTTGTCAGCGTGTCCCAATGTGTCCTTGCTGCAGAGATGATTGGTTTATGCATAGATAAGACATTTGTAAATGGTCAGTTGAAGCTGTTCCTGAAGCAAAGATCACATAAGAATCTTTTGCAGGGAAAGATATTTAAGAGATGTTTCACATGTAGTTATGTTTCACCAGTACCAATGAATTATGCGTGTGTGGTGGCGGACACGTAGGACCATGGCTATCTGGATTATAAAAGCTAAACAAAAATAGTGATTCTAGCAAAACAGTGACTCAGGTAATCTCTGTTGATTCAGCCACTGGAAGGATGCCGCTGGAAGATGCTACTGGAAGAACCATTACAACAGAGATTCCCATCACCACCAAATGGCTGCAGGCTATTCTTTAAGTGAGATTCAATTCCCTGTGAGAGTGTTAGCCTATACCAAAATCCCAACGTTTTCCCACGCCTTTAACAAACACTTTCTCCAAGTGGTTTCAGAGAACTTGATGATCTCAGAAGTGATAGTTCCCACCTTTAAGCATGGAATATGACAAGTTGCCTAATATACTTTGGTACTGGAACCACACTATCTAGTGGTGTTTGGATGTGGTGCTTTGAAGGAACCATATGTGTTCTCAGAGAACTTTTGGTTCTTTTCCAGAGGTTGCAAGGGCCCTGCAGAGGTCATCCAACCCTCTCTGATCATGACTGTTGTTTTCTTACATTCTGAATAGTAAAGTGTAAAGGAGGAAAAACTGATACCACATTTGCCATGTTGTCTCACATCCTTCTCTTGTATGGCTGTGCTGAACAATGAAGATAAGGAAAGCAGAGAGTTCATACGTGCTTCTGACTGCCAGTGAGATAGATTTATTATGGAAAGCTCCTGAGAGACCAATTAATATCACCAGGGTTGTAAAAATATGTGTTCCATAAAGAATACAGGCAGCCCATCAACACACTAGGAAGGTAAGGTCACTGAACACAAGAACACCAGGGGACAAGTTTAGTTAGAATGGAGTAAAAACTGAGCATTCATTAAGTGAATTGTAAAACACAATAGCAAAATACTACCTAGTCTAGAACTGCATTTTCTAGGAAGATGTATTATTTTTGTCAAAGTAGTACCACAGATAAACACTGAAAAGAAAAGGCAGGATTAAATATTATCCCAACAAAACTTGATGCTTCCTATCTGTGACAGTGGTCATGGTTCAGAAATTAAAATGTTAATTGTTAACTTGGGCGATTCAAGTAAGGCTTCATGGGTTTATATTATGAAAGTAGATACTGTCAAATGTAGATATCTCTAACATTTAATTGTGATCCCTGGCGTTCACTGTTGTTCAGGCAATGCTGCTCAACTATTAATTGTATTCATATTGTATTGTAGGAGTATAAACTAGGTAAGTGAGATTTGAGTTTGGAGGATGATAGAAAACTGTTAGACATAACTAATACTATGGAGGACAAGACATTATTTCAGGAAGTATTATATAATCTAGAAGACTGAGAAGATAGAAGCACTAATACAAAATGAAAGATAATATGTGGCTTATGATCTTGCCTTTGCCATCACCTAAGTTATTGCTGAAGCAAAGGCAGTGAAGTCTACACTGTGTTGAAGTCTACACTAAGTTTAAGAGCTTGGAACAGTAGATTGTAAATCAGGTGTGTTCTTTGACGAAACTTCACAAACCCATGATAACATCTGTAGGATATCTATGATTTGGGCAGTATGCTGTATGAGGACAGATGAATTTAAGCTGCATACAGCGTCCCTCTGACCATGCTCCAGGGTAAGATGTTCCTACCAGGGATACTAAGAGCAAGTGATCTAACTGAAGATGGCACACACATATTTGATTGTATATTACAAGCATGACTATAAGCTCATACTTCAATCTGTGCTTTATAACCACACTTGGGAAAAAAACAATAACAAAAAAGAGAAAATAAGTGCACAGATCCAGAGTATCTCTGATGGCAAATACAAATCCAGCAGTAAAGCTGACTGTCCTGGTTTCGGCCAGGGTAGAGTTAACTTTCCTTGGGCTGAGAGGGAGAACAGCTAGAGGTTCGGGCCTGGATCGATCCTTGGAGTATTCCATATCATGTGACATTATGCTCAGTATATAGGGTGTGGCGGGATTTTCTGTGCGGTCGGATTGCTGCTGCTGGGGTGGTCTGCATACCTGTCACCGCGCTTGGTAAGCCACTGCTTCATTTTACCCATTTTGGTCTTACTGTTGTTAGTGTTGGTTTTGTTATTATTACTATTTTTTTTTTATTCAACCTATGAATTTCTTCTTTTGTCCCTCCCATATTTCAGTGGGGATGGGGGGGAGGGAGGGGAGTAAACAACCGACCACGTGGCAATTGGCTACTGGCTGAGTTCAAACCACAACACTTACCAAGGTAGCTGGCAACTGGCCATGAAACAACCTTTACACACTTTTTGTATGGTTGAAGAGTTTGATGTAAGTCTGACTTAAGTTTTCTTACTGTGCTGTAGCTGTCATTTTGTCTCTTAATTTATAATAGAAATTTCTACCACATTGCAATGTTGTGAGAACAAACACATTAATGACTTTATTTTATTTTATTTTATTTTATTTTATTTTATTTTATTTTATTTTATTTTATTTTATTTTATTTTATTTTATTTTATTTTATTTTATTTCATTTCATTTCATTTCATTTCATTTCATTTCATTTCATTTTATTATTTTGGCAGTGTTGTATATATAAATGCCTAAGTAAATATAAGTCTTCATGAGCAATATGGTTTCTTGTTTGTTTGTTATCACTGTAATGATATTATATATCAGCAATATAACACCTAAACACCTAAAATCAAACCTGTATATCACATCAGTGTGGTCTTCAGATGTGCATTTGTGTGCAAGATACAGTTCTGCCACACACTAAGTGTTTTTGAGAAGCAAAGCTCATTGGAGGAGTCAAGACAAGGTTTTAAGAGTAAAATATGCTGAGGTAAAAGCTGTCATGAAAGTAAACATCCTCTCCTCAAATAACTGGCAACTGATATGATTGTATTAGCACTTAAAGTTGTCAGAGATGTTCATTAACCTTTACAATGAAGAGCGAGCACTCTCCAAAATATGTATGTATCCTTGTATAGGCAAAAAGTTACATACTATCTCTGTCTGGACATAACAAATCAACTTGTTTTCAAGTTTTATCTCTAGATCAACCTTAAATAATATTGTTTTGAGGGCTCTTTTGAGGACATGTAGTGAGATACCTGGTAAAAATGGCTGTATTTCTGCAAAACTGAGATAGCTATGTGTCACTGACTTGTGGTGTGGTGTAATTTAATTTTGCTACAATACAGAGAAAATAATTGCTAGATGGTTGTATAAGTGAAATATAATTGGGGAATGGAACATGGCTTTTATAAAGGGAAGTCTTCCTCACAACTCTCAGGCTTTCTAAAATGGGACACAAAGTATGTGAGTAAGGATAATCTGGTTAATACAGTCTTCCTCAGCTTAAAAGTATTTGGCAATGTTCCTCACCAAAGGGTTTAAGAAGGCAGCCAAGGCATAAGAATACGGTAATTGATTGCTTAGATAGCTGATTTTAGAAAAAGCAGGTTTTCAGTAAATGGTCAGTTTTTGCAGTGGAAGGAGATTACCAGCTGAGTTCTGCAGCAAAGTGGGTTGCAATCTGTATCATTCAACATGTAAATGACATGAAGTGAAAAGATTGCTGATGACAAGTAAGGATGAGAGCTGATTTCGAACAACTGCAGAAGGACTAAGGACTGAGTAGTTGGGGGATAGAATTATACCTAGACAAATATAAAGTGACATTCTCAAAAAAAAATACTTAACAAAAAATAATATGATGGGCTCTGAAGTAACTGTTATTGCTGAGAATTGAAATCTCAGTGGTATGAAACTGTCAACTCAGTATGCAGTAGCAGTCAAAAAAGAAAGTAAATTTTCAAAATTATTAGGAAAGGAATATGAACCAGCCAGACTAGAGAACCGTTAAGGGGAGTGGGTGTGACTTACAATCTGTCTCTTCTTGAGGTGATTAATTACTTCTGTCACATCCTGTTTGAATGTGTTTGGCAGCGGATACTGAGAAACACGAGTTACTTTAGATTGCAGTAGCACGGTAGCAACATGCAAAGTTCCAACATGGGTGGTCTCTGCTCTCCTGCCTCCAAAACTCCACACACTGCCACTAGGTAGATACCATCATCTGCCCAACAGCACATTGAATCCTAATATATTTCCTTTATAAGGATTCAGAACCACCTCCACAGCTGTCATCCTCTCCTCTCCAGGAAGCCATAGTTGAATTCAAGCTATGGGACATCTTTCTGCCACTTCCATTACTCCTATTATGTTTACAGTTTTCCTTGGCAATTTAATTCCTAACTCTTCAGCTTGTCATCTATTCAAAACACTAATTTGGACTCCTGTATCAATCAAGAACTCTAAACTTATTTGTCTTTGTCCCACAGGAATATGTATGTAAGGTTCCTTGTCAGCAGACCATTGGTAAGAATTCACCATATGGAATGGACGGCACAAACCCCAAACTTCAACTGCTAGTCTTTCAATTCATTTAGATTCCTTTGTAGTGTCGCAAAAGGGTTAAGTTTTCCTTCCTGAGTTGGGAATGGTTGCCGGTGTTTCCTCTCCTGGATTTCCCCTCTAGCAACTCCAGCAGCTTCCAGATATGATAGGTGGATTGCACATGCAACATTGCTCAGAGTGCCCCTAGTGCTAATGCTTCTCACCAAAGGTCGTTCCTTCATGGATAGAAGGTCCATTCTGATCTACCTCAGAAAGGTTCAGATTGCCAGTGGGGACACAGTTCAGTGGAGGTTTCAACTGCCTTGCCATATCTTTTTATTACCATCTGCGCCATTGCCTGGATCAGCCACCCCATCTCACTCCCATAAGTAACTATATTGTGTAATGTTTCCCCCCAAGTCAACACATGTGTGGGTGGATTCTGAGGGTTTTGCTGATTGTGTTCAATGGCTCTCTCAATCCTTTCACTATGGGACTGGACATGTATTTTTAAAATGTCTGGTAACCCCCTAATAAGAGGTCTAAGGTGGGTGGGGTCCACCGGTGCAGCCACTGGAATCCCTTGCTACCCTTTTTCATACATTGCCGGAACACAAGGGGCCCTTCGCACTCATTCTGCCAGCTCTGACAATCCCTTTACCCTAATAGTAATAGGTTCCTCCCTCTTTAGAGAAACTCTCCACAAATATATGGTTTCTGTTTCACCAGGTTTGTGTGAGAACTTAGCTTGTAATTCACTGAGTTCATGCTGCTAATGGGGTTGTACAGACAGCGGTTCAAGGGTTATTGCCTTATGGACCCATGACCCTTCCTGTTTTAATACAGGGTTGCACGTCCTTTTCCTCTAATTCCTTTATTTCTTCTCATCAGGGTCTACCCAAATGACCCATTCCAATCCTTGGAGTCTATACCAGCAACCAAATTTCAGATTTGGGCAAAATTGGGGGGCTTTTTCACTTGTGCTACCATGATTTCAATTTTTTTGTTCCAATAGACATGTTTGGTCTCTTTCTCCCTTCAGTTCCATTTTTAAACAGCTTATTTCTAATTGCTTTTTAAAATTGTCCTTTTCTAATCTCTCAGAATAATTGTAATGATCTCGTGCCTGAACTAAAGAGGCATCCAGGATGGCACATATCATTCCTTTGCCTTTGCCATCCCAGCTATGTCCATGGCATTGTTCTGCCCTTTCTACAACTGCTGATAGGTTGAACCACTTCTCCTTTGCCAGTTGTACACCTAGGGGGAGAAGGGGCATGGCACAGTTGTGTCTCTGTAAAAATTCCTCTATTGACACCCTGCTCGCTGCATCAATTTAATGTCCTGGAAGCTTACAAAATTAAATTAGGCATGTGGCAGACTCAAATGTAATCTATTCTAAGCAAAATTGTTTAACAAGTGATAAACTAGGAATTAAGTTTGTTTTAATCAAAATTGTTTAGCACTCCGACAAATATTAGTAAACTACAGGTTCAAGATATCAAATAGCATTAATAATACACAACCGACTTAAGAATTCTTAAACTTTAGAAAGGAGGATTCAAAATGCGCAACCACTCACCTGTGAGGGCTCTCAACCTCAAGGGGTTACTTTGGGCAACATCCTGACCCAAAGGGAGAATCCCCAGCTGCAGACCCACTCCTCTGGGGAGGACTGGCTCAATTTGCTCTCTGGCAGGCCTCCACTTATACCCTAGTCGAATCTGATCTGTGTTTATATATGGTTAACAGTCAAGAAGTTTCTTTCAAACAAAGTGTTTCATTGACTGAGGACCTTGCCTTTCGATCGAAGCGTGTACATGACAGTTGTCACTAGGGAGAGCTGTGGTTCAACGGTTGAGGCCTTTCAAGAAGTTGTCAGGGCAGGTGCACCTGCACACTAGCCTTGTGAGTGCTGAAGTACGGGCTCAAAGATCTTAAAGACCAGTCTTACCTAGGTATCCATTTATGACCACTTTTTTGACTGGTTTTCACCTTAGGCATAATTCTGTCCCTAACACAAGTGAAGGGTCTTCCTGAAGGGAGCAACCATAAAGGTGACCTGATTATAACGGAAATAATACTGACAGAAAATATCTGCTAAAACACTGACAGAAGAAGACACCTGTCAACCTGGGAACTGCTAGAGAGCTGCTAGCCTGGGAATCCAGTCTGTGAACTAGAAACATCCTTAAGAAGTGCAGCTGGCATCTTTGAAGTACATCTGGGTACCTAAAAAACAGAGAAATCCTGAGATACCATCATTAAGAGGAAATATAAGAAACTTCAATAGCAACTTATAGAATCATAGAATACTTTGAGTTGGAAGGGACCTTTAAAGGTCATTTAGTCCAATCCTCCTTGCAGTGAGAGGGGACATCTTCAACTAGATCAGGTTGCTCAGAGCCCCTTCCAACCTGACCTTGAATATTTCCAGAGATGAGGCATCTACTACATCTCTGGGCAATCTGTTCCAGGTTTTCACCACCCTTATTGTAAAAAATTCCTTCCTTATATCTCGTCTGAATCTACCCTCTTTTAGTTTAAAACCATTACGCCTTGTCTTATCACAACAGACTCTGCTAAAGAGTTATAATCTGGAAAGTTGAAAAGTAGTTTGGAAAAGAGGGAAAACATCCTGAGAAAGTGGGAATCAACTGCTATTGGCTGTTCTAGCAGAAAGAACAGAAAAATAGTGTGGAAAAATAAAAAACTGTTCTGAGAGAATAGAAAATATCATCTATTATCCATCCTGATTGAAAAATATAAATTAGCAACATCTATTGGCTGTTCCAGGTGGTAGTGATCTAGACCCCTTTATGTATCTGTGATAGAAAAATGATTTGCTTTTACCCTCTCCCTCTTTGAGAACTCCCTCTGCACCAACTTGTCTATGAGATATCCTAGACAGATTGGACCCTCACCAGGGACATGTGGCTGACTCCAGACTCCATGATGCAGATCATCTTTGAAGTGAGACTTTGTCCATTGTTGATTGGCTCCACCACAGGGATCCATTTTTAGGCCCCACTTCTGGGAGCAATTTTGAGGCCCCACTCCCGGAAGGGGTTTGATTAACACCGTACCTGTACTACTTTGAATAATATGTATATAGGCAAGCATATAAGTAGTTAATCATAAGTATATTTTCTGCTGTACTGATGCTTATCTTGTAGTAACTTGTAATATTGAAATATATATTTGGCTGCTACTATTGATTGCTTCTACTACTGATTGCAGTTACTATTGAAATATATATATACTTGCTTTTTTTTTTTCTTAATCATAAGTATGCTTGCTTTACTAATAATAATTTGTAGTAATCTGTAACAAGAAAAGCTTAAGAAATAAAACCTCCATGGAATCCTGTGAACCCACTGTTGTGATCTTTACGCACTCACAGGTCAGGTACCTTTTACAGGTCACGACACCTCCTAAAGCAGGGAATAACCATGGGGACATCACATGATGATGGGGGGACAGAGGTTAAGGGTTAGCAGTTCATTTATGGCCACTCTTCTTTTGCCTGAAATACAGATGTTTTGTAGACTTAACTGCAGACTAATTTTTTTTTCCATCTATAGAACTATTATAATTCTGTTAAAAATCTTTTACAGTATCATTGTCTATCAGTAGTTGTGGATCTGTAACATGTTTCTTCCTTGATCTAGTTTTTGTCTTTCTTTTGTGGTTCAGGTTAGGTTTCCCTGTTTTAATTCCTACCATCAACAAGAAGTTAGGTCAATATTATGATAGTCTCAACATCAGTGAAGTCAAGTAGTCCAGTCTGATTTATTGTTTTAAAGAAAAATATGTGCAGAATAATGAGTCTTTTCAATCAGAGTTGGAAAAAAAAATTAAAAAACTGCTTTCACATCTCAACTTTAAGATAAAGATCAACATTATTTAGTTATTTTCCCAGGACATATTGCAATTTACATCTGTTCCTGTCTTTGTAGTGACAGCTCTGAATAGAACAAATAAAGTAAGACAGAATGGAAAAAAAGTCTAATCTATCATTGTCAGATGTTCTATTAGATATTTTCATTTTTATAATGCTGAGTTAATTTTTAGTTGTCACGAATTTCTAGTATGGTTAAGAATCCTTATAGGAAGATTATAATAATTTTAAAGCTCATTGAAATCACTGGAAGGTTTTCTATTGGCTTCAGTGAAATTTAGAACAGGTTTTTTGTGTTGAGAAAAATATCAGTTCATTCTGCAAATGAAAACTTATTTTAACAAGATTGGTGGGTTTTTTGTTTTGTTTTGTTTTGCTTTTACTCTGATCTGAAACTCTTATTTTTTTGAGAATTTGATGCTCTCTATTTCTCTGACAATGAGAGCATATTAATTACTAATGTTTTAGACATGAACTACTCTATGATACACAGGTCAAATCAAAAAGTGACATCTGAGCTGTTAATAAACTGAAATAGCTGGCATGCTTTCATAGATCAACAGTTTGAGTTATTGTCCCTTCTGATTTTATTTCTTAGTGGAGATCTATTGCTGTTCATCTGATTTTTATTTTTTTCCCCACAAAATATGAAAAGAAGTGGCCACAAATTAGTGAAAGAAAAATTACAGGACATAATGTCAGTATCTATTCAAACTTCCCTTCCCCTGAAAAGGAAGCACAAACTTAAAAGGGATATCTGTTCTGGTTTCAGCTGGGACAGATTTAATTTTTTTCTTAATAGAACAGTTCTGTGTTTTGAATTCAGTATGGGATTTAGTATGAGAAGAATGGTGATAATACACCAATGCTTACTGTTGCTAAGAGATCAAGGTCTCTCCAGTTCCCCATGTCCTGTCCATGCGTAGGTGTACAAGAAAACGGGAGGGGGCACAGCCAGAACACTGGACCTAAATTAGCCGATAGAATATTCCGTATCATGTCATGGTTTGAACTCGGACAGCAGCCAAAACCACACAGCCAGTCGCTCACCGTGCCCAGGGTGAATGGGGGAGGGAAGGAGACTGAAGGAACACAAGGGAAACTCTTGGGTTGAATGAAAAAAAAACCCAGTTTAGTGATTGTAATAAAACAAAACAATAACAATAATGTAAAGCACAAACAGGTAATGCACAATGCAATTGCTCACCACCTTCTGACTTATATCCACTCCGCTCCAGGCAAACAATCCTGACAGAACCAAGATCCCACTGTCGCACAGACCAGAAGTGAGAGACAACCCTCCTCCTTTATATACTGAGCATAACGTCACATGACATAAAATACTGCAATGGCCAATCTGGGCCCGGCACTCCAGATGTGCCCCCTCCCAGCTCAAGAAAATTAACTCTATCCTAGATAAAACCAAGAGAGTCTCCACCATTATTCCATACCAGTTACGTTATGCTCAGGTTCCCAATATATTCTAAGTAATCATCAACCCTTTCCCTGGTTTCACAGATATCAGTCTCTTAGTCTATGGGCCATCATTCCAAAATGTGTACTGAGTTCATTTAGTCCATAGCTTCGGGTTCCATTTGTCATGACAGTCTTTTAAGGTAGGAGGGATGAGGCGGAATTGGCTCAGTCAGTGGAAAAAGTGACCTTGTATGTAGCAGGAGAATGGTGTGTAGTCCCTGCTACAATCGGAGCTTGTAGCAGATGTACCTGGCACAGTCCATGGGCTGAAGACGCTGATCTTGAGGATGTTGTGAGGCACCAATTGCAATAAAAGGGTTATCTGACAGTTTGATTCATTGGCTGTTTTCACTTAAAATCAAATCTCCTGAGACACACATCGGATTTCCCTGTCCTCCTGCATTACCCACCAAGTGCACCCAGGTCCTTGGGCAAAAGTATACCCACGCGTGGGTTTATCGTTACTCGATGCAGGAATAACCCAGACTGTTTTCCCCAGCATATTTTTAATGTGCACTATAGAAACTTTATCCCAATCTACAGTACATAGAAGGTTTCACTGGGAAGGGCCAGCCTGGTTGGCAGATCTTCTGGTATTGACTGACAAGGTGACCTTTGTTAAATGCATGTCCCAGTGTTTGAAAGTTCCACCACCCATTTCTCTCACTGTAGTTTTTAGCAATCCACCGTACCGCCCAATTTTCCCAGACGCTGGTGCATGATAGGGAATGTGATATATCCACCCAATGTCATGTTCTTTGGCCCAAGTGCTTATGAGATTATTTAGGAAATGTGTCCCATTATCTGACTCAATTCTTTCTGGGGTGCCATGCCACCACAAGACTTTCTCCTCAAAGCCTAAAATAGTGTTCTGTCCGGTGGCATGGGGCACAGCATATGTTTCCAACCATCTGGTGGCTGTTTCCACCATTGTGAGCACACAGCATTTGCCCTCCCGAGTCTGTGTGTGTGTAATATAATCAATCATCCAGGCCTCCCCATATTTATATTTTAGCCATCATCCTCCATACCAAAGGGGCTTTAGCTGCTTGGTTTGCTTGATCGCAACACATGTCTCACATTCATGGATTACATGTGCCACAGTGTCCATGGTTAAGTCCACCACTCAGTCACGAGCCCAACTATATGTTGTATCTCTGATGCCCTGAGGAGTCATGGGCTCAGCGAGCCATAAATTGTTCACCCTTATGTTGCCAGTCCAGATCTACTTGAGCCACCTTAATCTTAGCAGCTTGATCTGCCTGTTGATTGTTCTGATGTTACTCAGTGACCTAGCTCTTGGGTACGTAAGCATCTACATGACGTACTTTCACAACCAGATTCTCTACTCGAGCAGCAATATCTTGACATAATTCAGCAGCCCAAATGGGTTTGCCTCTCCGCTGCCACTTGCTCCATTTCCACTGCTGTAATCACCCCCACAGCACATTTGCCACCATCCATGAGTCAGTATAGAGGTAGAGCACTGGCCACTTTTCTCGCTCAGCGATATCCAAGGCCAGTTGGATGGCTTTCGGCTCTGCAAAGTGACTCAATTCACCTTCTCCTTCAGCAGCTTCAGCAACCCGTCGTGTGGGGCTCCACACAGCTGCTTTCTACCTTTGATGTTTCCCCACAATGCCACAGGACCCTTCGGTAAACAGGGCACATCGCTTCTCATTATCCAGTAGTTTATTATATGGTGGGGTTTCTTCAGCACGTGTTACCTCTTCCTCTGACACCATTACAAAATCTTGGCCTTCTGGCCAATTTGTAAACACTTCCAGTAGTCCTGGATGGCTGAGACTCCCTATTTGAGCCCGTTGTGTGATTAATGCAACCCATTTACTCCACATGGCATCGGCTGCATGCTGTGTAGAGGGGACACTCCCTTTGAACATCCAGCCCAGCACTGGCAGTCGGGGAACCAGGAGGAGCTGTGCTTCAGTCCCAATCACCTCTGAAGCAGCTCGGACCCCTTCATATGCTGCCAGTATCTCCTTTTCGGTTGGAGTATAACGATCCTCAGATCCTCTATATCCCCGACTCCAGAACACCAGGGGTTGACCCCGAGTCTCCCCTGGTGCTCTCTGTCAGAGACTCCAGGTAGGGCCATTCTCTCTGCTGCATTGTAGAGCACATTTTTAACATCTTGTTCTGTCTGAACTGACCCAAGAGCTACTGCATGAACTATTTCTTGTTTAATTTGTTCAAAGGCTTGTCTTTGCTCAGGACCCTATATAAAATCATTCTTTTTCCGGGTCACTTGATAGAGAGGTTTTATAATCTGACTGTAATTTGGAATGTGCAGACTCCTGAAACCCACAACACCTAAGAAAGCTTGCGTCTCCTTTTTGTTAGTTGTTGGGGACATAGCTGTTATTTTATTAATCACGTCAATCAGAATCTGACGATGTCCGTCTTGCCATTTTATTCCTAAAACCAGAATCTCCTGTGCAGTTCCCTTGACCTTACCACTCTTTATGGCAAAACTGACTCTTAGAAGGATTTGGACTATTCTTTCCCCTTTCTCAAAAACTTCTTCTTCTTGTGTTACCCCATGTAATGATGTCATCAATGTATTGCAAGTTTTCATGGGCTTCACCCTGTTCCAGTGCAGTCTGAATCAGTCCATGGCAAATGGTGGGCTGTGTTTCCCCCCTGGGGCAGTCAATTCCAGGTGTATTAGACACAGCAAAGTGGCCTGCACTTTGCTGACAAAGGGATGGAGAAGAACCTGTTAGCAATATCATGTACCACTTGGCTGCCTTTGACTCTAGTTCATACTGAAGTTCTAGCATGTCTGACATGGCAGCACTCAGTGGTAGCGTGACTTCATTCAGGCCACAATAGTCTACTGTCAATCTCCACTCTCCTTTAGACTTTCACTCTGAGCCTTAAACTCCTGGGGGTCAGATGTGCCAGGCCATTGAATCAACACAGTCCAAAAAACTTGATTGTCCTTGTCTTCCACCTGGCTGGAGCTAGGGCCCCTCTAATGTTGGTCATAGTATCTGCTGTCAACGAATGGGTTAGTGTGGTATGCACAGGTCTCAGTCTCATCTTGGTCACTCATTTCTTGTAAATGCAATTCTGAAGTTCTCATAGGGTCAAGGGCAAAGTCAGCCTTTCTGCTTAGTTTGGACAACTGATTACTAGAAACTGGAGCAACATTTCTCATGAAAGAACCCCAATTTGTACTTGTTCATCCTTCCAACTCATGTACTTGCTCTTCTAGGAGGTAGGCAGTTTTTCCATCTCATTTTCTTATGTCTTCTCCATGGTCACGCAGGTGATACCACAGGTTCCCCCATGGTATATACCAGTTCTCTTGAGTAGGGAAACGCTTGTTCCTAATAGCTGAGATTCTAGTTCATGAAGCTGGGGAGTAGGGAGTAGAACATATACTCTTTGAATTGTTGAGATTCTTGTGATAGCTTTTCCACAGCTGCAACAAGGGAGGAAGAGAGACTTTCTTCATATTATCAGAGCCGACGAGCCAATTCATCCACTGTTGGTCCCTCTTCATGTCTCCAGTCCATTACTGCTAATGCATTGTCATATGATGATGGTGTGCTCCGTACAAACTTCCGCTACATGGGCCAGGTGCACTGGACTTCATCTGGGTCTGCGGGTAGCTGTGCATCATCTGGGTAATAGTAAATCATCTCCCTCACAGCTAGCTCCCTCAAGTATTCAATACCTCTCTCCATAGTGGTCCACTTACTTGGCTGACGTATAACATCTTCCTTGAAGGGATACCTCTCCCTCACACTCGACAGGAATCACCTCCAGAGACTGAGATTTTGTGTCCTTTTTCCATGTCAATGGAATTGCCTTGTCAATGCCCCTTTCCCTAGACAGGGATCGCAGCTGCTTGGCCTCCCTACCCTCTAATTCCGCACTACTGGTCCTGTTATCCCAGCATTGGAGCAGCCAGGTAATGAGATGCTCACCTGGATGGCAGCTGAAATTCTTTTGCATGTCTTGCAGCTCACTCAGGGATAAGGATCAGGTGATTACCACTGGTTCTGCCTCCTCCTCCTGTTCTCATGATGGCCCTGGTTCATCATCATTCTTTACAATTCAAAGGGATATTCTTGTATATTTCTTCTTATGTATAGGAGCAACTGACACAGTCACGGGTTGGTCCTCTGGTTTATCTGCAGTGACTGTCGTCAGGGTTGGATTAGTTGCAGTACCTGTTGCCAGAGTTGGAGTGGCTGCAGCACTTGTCATGGGGACTGGAGTGGGTGCAGTTTCTGTTGTGAGCTTTGGAGTGGCTGCAGTGTCTGTCATTTTGTTATCGGATCCAGAGACCTTCTCTTCCCTTTGAGGGCACTGAATAGTGCTCGGTAGGCACGGGCCAGACCCCAGCATGTTGCAGTGATCTGTGTCTCTCTGCAATGACAGCATACTTTTTCCAAATATTTTACTAGTTCTTCGAGATCCTGCATGTGTTCAGGAGTGAAGTTCCAATACATTAGAAGTGCCCACAGTTCTAGGTACTTGCCCATGTTATCCCACGCCCCCAGCCACTCATAATTCTCCAACATTGGGGTAGATCTCCAGGTGATACTCTTCAATAGTTGCTTAACACTGAACACAGCCTCAACCACACGCAAGAACACACTGGTTCCCAACAATAAGACGACCATATTAATGTCAACATTGTGAGAGACTGAAATGTCAAATGAATGTCTAAAAGCTTGCTTGTGTATGTGCTTTGAGTCACCAGTAACGCCTTGACCATCCATCAATGAGCAGCTGTGGCCTTTGTAATTAATCTAAAGAATGTCACCCAAGGAAGCAGGAGTGTATGAAAGGATGCACCCTTCCACTCCCTTGCAGCTGTATTGACAGACTCCTTAGATAAGCCTCAAAGAGGTGGACTGAGTGAAACCAGGTGTTTCCATCAAGCACAAGGACCACTGATCACTGGCCATTGTATAAGCCGGATACTTTGTGGCTCTGTTGTGTACGCCAGACATCATGTATGCATTGCTAATGACTTTGCACCTTCACCATTGAACTGATAAGACGTAAGCATTTCTGCCCCAGAATCTGGATGATTGATCAAGAAACATGAAGTCAGCAAAAACCTGTGGGAACAGAGGAAAAACTAAAGGTGGGCAGATGTGCTAATCAGCTGATAAGACAAACTTAAAAGGCAACAGAAAACTTTGCTCAGTGTGCACCCACCATCAAAGCTAAATCCGTCTGAACCCACCACCCAAGAACTGAAGACTGAGGACCAACGGGACACTGCTGGATCTACAGTGGTGACTATTCTTGTGACTCTATTGTGGATGCTTGCTTGATTTCTGTCTTTTCCTTCCATTCTGTCCTATCATTACCCCTCTTCACTTTTAATAATAAAAACTCTTTGGGGTGTACAGCATTTGACCTTGTTTGTGTCTTAATCTCATTCTTGGGATCATATTGAAACCTCTGCCAACATTGGATCGAGATAAACATTCCAAAGATATTTGAGATTCCCAAAACTCTCAAATGCAGTTCAAGTAGCCTCAGGACCAATAACTTCATTATGCCATAAATCAGTGTTACCATAGTACAGCAAAAACAAAATCTTAATCCAACTCTCATGGGTTGTAAGCAGCAGCATATGGACTATATAGAGCAAATGAAGTGATAAAATTTTAAGGAGCCAAGCAATTGACATTATGACCAGATCTGTTATTATCTTTACCCTTGAGCCCCATGTTGGGTGCCAAAAAGGACTGTCATGGCTTGAACTCAGCCGGCAGCCAGTCGCTCACCCCTATCCCAGTGAATGGGGAAAGGAAGAAGACTGAAGGAAGATAAGGAAAAATCGTAGGTTGAAATAAAAACAAAAACAGTGTAGTGATTGTAATAAAACAAAACAATAACAATAATGTAAAGTACAAACAGGTAATGTACAATGCAATTGGTCACCACCCATTGACTGATAGCCAGCCCACTCCCAGACAGTGATCCTGACAGAAGGAAGATCCTGCTGTTGGAGGCCAGAAACGACAGACAACCCACCTCCTTTATATACTGAGTGTAATGTCACATGATGTGGAATACTCCGATGGCCAATCCAGGCCTGGCACTCTGTCTGTGCCCCCTCCCAGCTCAAGAAAAGTTAACTCTATCCTAGCTGAATTCTGGGTCAGGCACTCCAGCTGTGTTCCCTCCCAGCTCAGGAAAATTAACTCTGTCCCAGACAAAACCAGGACAGTAATGCTCAGTATATAAAGGAGAGGCATCTGGGAAGGCGGGGTGTTCTTCCTTGCTTCTGGGATTGGGACTACTGGATCTTGGGGTTTTTGGGATTACTAGCCAGGAATGGGCTGGGTTTCAGTCGGCAGGTGGTGAGCAAATGCATTGTGCATTATCTGTTTGTGTTTTCTATTATTGTTGTTCTTTTATTTTATTACAATTACTAAACTGGTTTTTATCTCAACCTATAAGTCTCCTTTTATTTCTCCAATTATATCCCCAACCCACAGGCAGGGGGAAGGTGAGTGAGCAGCTGCATGGTGTTTGGCTGTAGACTGAGTTCAAACCATGATAGATTTTGTTTCCTGGTTTAAGACAAAACAGTAAATAGCTAAAACCAAGCAAAGTCTGCCACAGGAAGAACATTCTGGCATTTCTATTTCTTGTAACTGCTAGAAATAATAGCTAGAGACAAGTATGTGGCAAAAGTAAATCTGGATTTGAAGTTAGACTGAGATGAACCCCAGTCAGCAGACTACAGAAAATACAGGTTATTTGTGTCAACTCACAGAGGGGAACAGAGGTCTGACTGATCTGAGTTATCAGCAGAAATATGAAGACTAGGTAAGGTGCTGTACAAGTAGAATCCCTTTCAGATTAGATTTTGTGTAATCAGTGAAAGTTTCAATAGCTACTCCTTACTTTGAATGAACTTGGTCTTGAATTATTTCAGTCTTGTTTCTTAAAATGAAACTCTCACAGTACAGTACATAGTTGGTTATGATTGAGGTCCTCCCCTAAGAAAAACAAAGAGGAGACTGCTACCTTTGGGATGTCAATCCATAAGGTCTCAATAGCCAGCAATGATACCTTTGTCTGGAGAGCCATGAGACCTGTTCCATCTCCATTTTCACCATTATTTTAAATTTTATTGTCTTCTCAGTGATTTTTAATTATTTTATTCAATTTTCTTGTAATATCTTTTTACCCATGATCCTTCTTTCTCCTTTTTTTTTTTTTTTTTATTGCTGTTTTATATGTCTGTCATGATCATCTCTAGAAGCAGTATTTTGAAAAAAGAAAAACATGGAAATGCTGATTTATCTCAGCAGGTGAAAGCCTGTTAAATGTTCAGATTCAGAAGCATTTAAAAAGTGATATAAATTTTTCTGAGAATACTCTGTTTTGTTAATTCAAATTCAAACTTCCATCTATCTTTCTGAAAACTGGATGTGTGCAATCACCCTGTCTACAAAGAATATGTGTAATTAACTGAATCCTTTGAAATTCTACAAAAAATGATGTTTCTCTATTCCTCACAATACAGCCAAGTAAGATATTTTATGTTAGGTTATGTGACAAAAGCTCATCTACAAAAGAACACAGAGACGATGACAGATGAGGGAGCCCTGGCTACTTGTAGGCCCATCACAGAGGGTTATCAGACCATTTAAGATCCAACTCTACAAACAGAAAAGCAAAGAAGCAAAAAAAGAAAGTGGAAAACCCAATTTGAGGACTCAGAGAAAGGGTCACCCTATGTGGACCCCTCCCAGGGATGTACGAGGAGAGCCTCAGCCCCATTGTTCAGATGTTAAAGAGATCAAGATGAATTAATGCTGTAGTACCTTTTGGCTTCAGGGTGATTTCTGCATAGGGATGTGGGACATGTTATGGAGTACAGGGAAAGAACATTTGATGCTTGCAAGAGATTTATTAAGAAAAGGAACCAAAACCAGGGAAAAGGAGGGATTTAGGTGATTTCTGAAGGAACAAGATCATGAAAGTAGAAATATAAGGGAATACAAACAGTTGGTCACAAGTAAATATTTTGATTATTGTGATGCTTATCTGGCCATGCCCTGCACTCAGTCAGCGCAGTCTTTCTTTACTTTTTATAAATTCCTTTCACAGAAAAACAGGGCCACCTTGAGTGAGTTGCTCAGGATCTTGTCCAGACAGCTTTTGAATACCTCCAAGGATGGAGACACCGCAAACTCTCTGGGCAAACTGTGCCAGTGCTCAGTCACCCTCACAGTGAAAGTGTTTCCTGATGTTCAGAGAGAACCTCCTGTGTTTCAGTATGTGTCCACTGCCTCTAGTCCTGTCACTGGACACCACTGAAAGGAGCTGGCTGTGTCCTCTTTGTACTTTCCCTGTAGGTAGATGTAGATGGATGTAGGTGGATGTAGGTGGATTAAATCCACCTCACTGTCTGCTCAGCCAGCCCATACTTCAACAGCTTCTCTATGAGAAGAAGCTCTCTTATGAGAGACAGTGTCAAAGACCTTATGAATCCAGGTAGAAAGTATCTACTGGTATCCCCTCATCTACCAGGTCAGTTATTTCATTATAGAAGTTTATGAGACTACCCCTTGGTTAAGCCATGTTGACTACTCTTGATGATTTTCTTGTTATTCATGTGCCTGGATTAGCTGTTCCATCACCTTCCCAGGGATCAAGGTGAAGCTGACCAGCCTGGAGTTTCTTGGGTCCTCCTTTTTGCCCTTCTTGAAAATAGGAGTCACATATGCTTTCCTCCAGTACTCAGGTACCTTTCCCATTCTCCTTGATTGTTCAAAGATTATTGAAAGTGGCCTTGTAATGACATCAGCCAGCTCCCTCAGCACTTGTGGGTGCATTCCACCAGGGTTCATGGACTTAGTCTGTTCTGTTTGCCTAAATGTTCTCTGACCTGATCCTCTTCCACGAGGGTATATCTTCCTTGCTCCAGACTTTCCCCCTGGTCCCTGGGACTCCTGAAAGCCAGTCTTGCTAATAAAGACTGAGGCAAAGAATGCATTCAGTACTTCAGCCTTCTCCATGTCCTGTATCATTATGGCCTCAGCCCCATTTGGCAGCAGGCCCACATTTTCACTAACTTTCCTTTTGTCACTTATGTACCTTTAAAAGCCCTTCTTTTCTTTGACATCCTTTGTCAAATGCAATTCCAGCTGAAATTTGTCTTTCTTCATCCCTGCATGCTCAGACACTGTCTCTGTGTTTCCCCCAGGTTATCTTACCGTCTTCTGTATACTTCTTTTTTATGTTTCAGCTTGGTCAGAAGCTCCTTGTTCATCCACACAGGCCTCCTGTAATTTTTTCCTGAATTCCTGCCTTTTAGGATATACTACTCCTGAGCTAGGAGGAGATGATCCTTGAACATCAACCAACTTTCTTGGCCCTTCCTTCCATCCAGGGCCTTATCCCATGGGAACCTTTTAAGCAGATCCATTAAGAGGCCAAAATCTGATCTCCTGAAGTCCAGTGTTGCTGGTGTCTCTAAAGGTGACTTCATGATGTGGGGGTCAGCTCCTAGAGACCAAGGAAGTTCCATTCAGCTCTACTTGTGTGTGTGTGTGTGTATGTATGTGTATGCCTCTGTGTGTATAAGTGAGAGGGTCTGTACCAGCAGCTGGAGTGGGCTGTAGCCTCAGGGGCTTGTATGTCCAGGTGCCAGGAGCTGGGAAGACTGTGCTCCAGGGGCAGCTACTGGGAAAACTTAGGGTCTGGGCCCAGGTACTGAAGGGACCAACATTTTACATATGTGTATATGTATTCTCACTAGTGGACCTCTATTCTGCTTAACCAAGGAGGGGAGCAGGATGAAGCCATTGGTTCTGTCTGTGTGAGTGCCCTGTTTGTCAGGTCCTGTGTGGCCGCCTGTTTGTATATGTACCTATGTGGTATGTACAAGTGCTCAGTGTGCATGTGCTTACTGGGAATACATTTTTAGACTCATTACTAATTGGGCCTGGTGGCAAGGAGCTGCAACAGCCTCACTTCTCTCAGGTTGTCTGATCCAGCTCAGTATTTTTCCCTAGAATGTTATGAATACAGAAGTCACATCCTGCAAACTACTAGGCCCATGTGGCCTACAAGAAAATTTAGAACAATAAATATATTCCAAACTCAATTTGTTTTTCTAAAAATGCCACACCTGAAATGGTGATTTAAAGAAAACTGAAATAAAATAACTATCTTATAATGTTAAAATACCCCATTTCAAGAATTTAGAATGTAATTTTTAAACAGGGTCTCTCAATAAAAAACTTCTTGATATGTATATCTGTTATTAGATGTTTAAGTTGACAGTATTGGAGCAAAAGTTTCCACACAAATATCAAACTAATTTCACCAACTCAAAATTAAGTGTTTTCAGAATTTTACCTGAGAATTTTTAATAACTTTCAGTTCAGGTAGAAAAATACATATGGTAATTGCAGATGCCACTTATGTTGCTGGATAGAAAAAGCTATATAAAGAAGATGAATTGATGGTCAATACTCAAACAAGAATCCTGACCTCTGATAGAGATCATTTGATTTCAGTGTGATTTTAAGGTTTGATTTTACTTTTAGTCACATCAGAAAATTGCCTTTAGGATTGATTCTCAGTTCAGATCTGTATTCACTCTAGAGCTGTATGCAGGTTTTCATGAAAGATGGATGAGTTCTGAAACCTCCAATTTCTTTGTTGCTGCATGTGTATTCCACTTCAAAAAGTGTCTGAAAAGTCTGGAGCTCTGGTTTTGTACAGGTGAGTTAGCATACTTGTAAAAGTTTTGATCCTGTCTTGCTTTGAGTTTTTTGTTAATTTTAGTAGAATCAAAGTATGCTTGCACCTTACAGCCCTGTGGTGTAATATTTTAACTTTGGTCTATCCATACCTAAGTCTTTTGGACTTTGGTTGTGGATTTCTGGATTTCCTCAGCACATATTCATTTAATTCCATGTGTGCTCTGTGATTTTGTTAGTAATTCATAAATAGCGTAAACACTGCAGGATGCTTGTACCCTGTGGAAAGAGATCATCTGTCTTCCTCTTCCTCAGTTAGCTAATGCTTTGCATAAGATGTTACTTAGAGCTGGCAAACCTTGTTAATTTCCTTTAGTTTCAAAAGGCTTCAGCAAGGTGCGTGAATTAACAGGTTTTAGTCCAATGAATCATGATTTAGACAGTAGATGACCAAACTGACAAGTTAAGTTAAAATGGATAGGCTTATGAATGAATCATGATTGATGTAGAAGGAATTTATGCAAAAATTACAATTATTTAGTATAGCTATTATATCAAGGAGGATATAAAACTAGGCAAAATAGTCATTTAAGCTAGAACTAACTTCATAAAAATGAATGAGAATTTTGTACTCTCCCCCCACCCTGAAAAAAAAAGCTGAAACCAACACCCCACTGTTGTGGTTTAACCTGTCAGGCAGCTAAATACCATACAGCTGCTCACTCACTCTTCCCTTCTGGTGGGATGGGGGAGAGAATTGGGGAAAGAAAAAAAAAAAAAAAAAAGAAAGTAAAGTAAATTCATAGTAAAGTAAAAAAAACAAAAGTAAAGTAAAATTCATGGGTTGAGATAAAGGTAGTTTAATAAGACATAAAAGGAAGGGATGATGATGATGATGATGATGACAATAATAATATCATTAGAATATACAAAACAAGTGATGTACAATGCAATTGCTCTCCACCCATTGACTGATGCTCAGCCAGTTTCCAAGTAGTCGCCCCCGGACAATTTCCCAGCTAGTATATATTCTGAGCATGATGACATATGGTATGGAATATGGGGTGGAGAATATGCTGGTTTTGGCTGGGGTAGAGTTAATTTTCTTCACAGTAGCTAGTATGGGACTATGTTTTGGATTTGGGTTGGAAACAGAGTTGACTGGTAACACAGAGATGTTTTCATTACTGCTGAGCAGTGCTTACACAGAGTCAAGGCTTTTTCTGCATCTCCCACCACCTCACCAGTGAGTAGGATGGGGGTGATCAAGAAGTTGGGACGTAATACAGCCAGGACAGCTAACCCCAACTGACCAAAGGGATATTCCATACCCTGTGATGTCATGCTCAGCATATGAAACTGGGGGAAGAAGAAGGAAGTGGGGGGAGTTCAGAGTTAGGGCGTTTGTCTTTCCAAGTAACTGTTACGCACAATGGAGCCCTGCTTTCCTGGAGATGACTGAACACCTGCCTGCTGATGGGAAGTGGTGAATTAATTCCTTATTTTGCTTTGTTTGCACGCACAGTTTTTGCTTAACCTTTTAAACTATCTTTATCTCAACCCATAAGTTTTCTCACTTTTACTCTTCCAATTCTTTCCCTCATCCCACCAAGGGGAAGTGAGTGAGCAGCTGTGTGGTATTTAGTTGCTGGGTGGGGTTAAACCATGATAGTCCTTTTTGGCAGCCAACATAGGGCTCGAAGGGTTTGAGATAATGGCACATTTGATTGGAATGTGCTTGATAAATTTATAGCTGTCATAGCTGTTCAGCTATTAACTGGCAAGCTCCCGTGCTTGTGATGGGGCTTGTTTGCCTTACTGTATATTAGAGTCTAGTGCTCATTAGTGTCTGCTTTTTGTTTTTGCTGCTTGATGTACTAATCACCTTACTCTGCTGTGCCTGGTGTCACGTCGCAATTTCTCGGGATGATGACTCAGATTTGCCGATTCCTAGGTCAGTATTAAGATAAAACGATACCAAGGATTCTTAAATTCAAAAAACTCAATTTTTATTTGCTCACAACAGATAATTGGCATGAAACTTTGTCAGTAATCTTTGCAATCTCTGCAACAGGCATTAAATTTACATCTAATAGTGGCAGATCTTATAACATGCCCCAATAAGCCTTAAACATGCCCCAGCAAGCCATGCCTTATATGTGGGCATACAGAATAAGAATGGGAGAGAAAAAGGGAGGGAGGAAAAGAGAGAGAGAAAGACAGAAAGGAAGATATCACAAGTCCTGGTTCCATCGTTGGTCCAGCCAGCCTTGAGGTCCAGTTCTGGAGCGGTGCAGCCAACTGGGGCTTTGACTTAATATTTTCATATATATATATATTTATAATTCCTTGCCCCTCCTCTGGGTGAGCACTCAGACTCGTTAGTCTAATTAGGCATCATGCACAGTTTGTGTTTCTAGAATTCTCCTTGGTTTTGGTACATGTGCAGTTTGTACCTTCAGATTCTTCTGGAAATGAGTTGGTGGGCTTGGAGGTTGTTGGGGAGTTAATCCCCCCTCCCTGCAGGTGTGACCATTGTTTGACCTTTCCTTTTGGCACATGCATTGTGAAAACGGTTTCTAGATTGGCTCTTCACAGAGTCACTCAAGACAGGGAAGTTCAGCTTCCAAAAAGTGTAGTGCCACCTCTGCAGGACCCACTCTTCTTGCTGCGCCTCCCTGCCATTACCTACACAGCCCTGGTGTTTCCATAGAAACCATTTCCTTTGCCGAAGTTCTTTACTGGTTGGTTGAGACATTAATTATGGTTTCATCAGACCGTCACAGCTGGGAACATTTTGATAACAGCAATGATGATGCACCTGGGCTGGCAGATGTCCAGAGCATTGCTGCTGTTCCTGTGCTGCTGTACTGG
The DNA here is from genome assembly GCF_031877795.1 of Strix aluco. Taxonomy (NCBI): domain Eukaryota; kingdom Metazoa; phylum Chordata; class Aves; order Strigiformes; family Strigidae; genus Strix; species Strix aluco. The sequence continues at coordinate 84,824,903 of NC_133933.1, forward strand.
ACAGGTTAGAACTCCAGTGTGAACCTGAGTCAAAGGGTCTGTGACCTGTGGATGAGTTCGTGTGGGAGCAGGACACCCTGAAGTGTCTGTGGCCATGGATAAGCCCATACCCAGAACAGGTACATCTTGAAGCATCTGTGGCCATGGTTATGTCTGTGCCACAGGAGGTATAACTCTGAAGGGATTGTGGCCCAAGGATAAATCCACACTGAAGAAGGTACACCTTAAAGCATTGGTGGTTGTACATGAGATCATGTTGGAGCAGGTTTATTTCTGAAGGGACTGTGGCCCATGGATAGGCCACACTAGAACAGGTGAACAGGATGGAATAAAACAACTGTGGCTGTGAAGTTTATGCCACAACAAGTATACCCCTGATGAGACTGGCTTATAGGTAGGGCTCTACTTGGAGCAAGTACACTTACACATGGAAATGGGAAGGACAATTACAGTGATAAGGACCAACAGTGATCTGTGACAGAACTTTTGAATAAGGCCAAGGGAGAAAGGGGTAAGACAGAGAAACAGATTTTAGGGAGATCTTTAATGGCAGTGAAATATTTCAGAAACTGTTGATAGCTAAGAAACTGTAGTGAGTTTAGTTGGAATGAGTTAACTTTCTTCATAGCAGCCCATGTGTTTGGATTTGTGACTAAACCAATGTTGATAACACACCAATGTTTTGGTTATTGTTGAACAGCACTTGTGCAGCGTCAAGGCCTTCTCCGTTTGTCACTCTGCTGCCCCAGTTAGTAGGCTAGGGGTGGGCATCAGTATGGGAGGGGACACAGCCAGGCCAACTGACCCAAACTGACCAAAGGCATATTGCACATCAACTAACTGGGGTTTGGTCTTCCAAAGTAGCCTTATCTTGGAGACTGACTAAAAATCCCTCTGCTGGTGGGAGGTGGTGAGTGACTGCTTTGGCACAGAGATCCCAGCTATGTATGGTTATCTACTCTAATGAAAATGTGTGTAAGAGATGGAGGAGATCAGAAAATTACTCTAACAATTCAGAAACATAAACACGTACTCACAAATACAGTTTCTGAGAATGTCACCTCAAGAGCTGACGTTATATTCTTTATAATTTCACATTATTAGTGCAGTTGTCACACTGATAATTTATTTAAGTTTATTCCTTATTTGGTTGAATAAAACATATTCTTTCTAAAATATATTTGAAAATGTTTCTGGTGATTTAATAAAATTATTAAAAATAAAATAAACTAAATTAGGAAAATATGTATCCTTCCAGATAGAATAGAATAGAATAGAATAGAATAGAATAGAATAGAATAGAATAGAATAGAATAGAATAGAATAGAATAGAATAGAATAGAATAGAATAGAATAGAATAGAATAGAATAGAATAGAATAGAATAGAATATTTCAGTTGGAAGGGAGCTACAACATTGAGTCCAACTGCCTGACCACTTCAGGGCTGACAAAGTTGAATTAAATTATTAAGGGCATTGTCCAAATGCTTCTTAAACACTGACAGTCTTGGGGCATCAACCACCTCAGGAAGCCTGTTCCAGAGTTTGACCACCCTCTCAGCAAAGAAATGCTTCCTAATGTCCAGTCTAAACCTTCCATGATGCAACTTTGAACCATTTCCAAGCATCCAATCAGTGGATACCAGGGAGAAGAGCTCAACACCTCCCTCTCCACTTCCCCTCCTCAGGAAGCTGTAGAGAGCAATGAGGTCACCCCTCAGCCTCCTGTTCTCCAAACTAGACAAGCCCAAAGTCTTTAACTGTTCCTCATAGGTCATTCCTTCCAGCACCGTTACCAGCGTTGTTTCCCTCCTCTGGACTCATTCAAGGACCTTCAAATCCTTCTTAAACTGTGAGGCCCAGAACTGCACACAGTATTCAAGGTGAGGCCACACCAATGCTGAATACAGCAGGATAATCACCTCTTCTGACTGGCTGGTTATGCTGTTTGATGCACCCCAGATACGGGTTGCCCTCTTGGCTGCCAGGGCACACTGCTGACTCATGTTGAACCTGCTTTCAACCAACACCCCCAGATTCCTTTTCTGAAAGGCTGCTCTCCATCCACTCCTCTCCCAGTTTATACTTGTGCCCGGCATTACTCCATGTCAGGTGCAGGATCTGGCATTTGGACTTGTTAAACTTCATTCCATTAATCATAGCCCAATGCTCCAATCTATCTAGATCCCTCTGCAAGGCCTCCTGTCCCTCAAAAGAGTCAACAGCACCTCCCAGTTTGATATCATCAGCAGACTTACCAATGGTGCATTCAAATCCTGGATCCAGATCATTGATAAATACATTGAAGAGCACTGGCCCTAGAACTGAACCCTGAGGAACACCACTGGTGACAAGTCACCAGCCAGATGTAGCCCCATTTACTACAATCCTTTGAGCCCTGACATTCAGCTAGTTCTTCATCCAGCACACTGCAAACCTGCTCATCCCACAACTGGACAATTTGTCCAGAAGGATGTTGTGAGGGACAGTATCAGAAGTCTTAGTTATCTCCTGGGTAATTTATAGTCAGGCCAAAGTTTATAAGTCTCTCCCTTCTCCCAAGGCACACAAGAAGACAGCATTCAGAAACACATACCTGAGAAAAAGATTATACAAGGATCAGTGGATGGCTCATTTTCTGTTGTCATTACATTTAAAATGAGTTTTATAATACATAAGCTTTATTTCAGAACACTGTTTCCATGAAGCTTTAAATAACTTCCTCTAGTAATTTTAAATGTGACTCATGTGACAAAAATTCAAGAGAGAGTTTCTTATTTCAAATCTCTTAAATAATTTGGTCTTCACCATTTCAAAATAGAATACTAATTGTATCTTGCAAATTTGTATCCCATAGACTTACATGTGTGGAAGGCATAAGGAACAGCGGTAGTATTGATTGAATTGAATAATAACAAGAGTGAATATTATTAATTGAATAAAGCATTCAGTTATTCCAGTCTCAATTTGGAGCAAAAGAAACTATAGGGTGTTCATGTCTTCATTACATTTAGCTCATATCTAATTTTGAAAAAAATAAAATTGCTTGACCATATACATCCTCAGTGCAGCTTATTAGACCATGAGTCAATAAATTAGAAAATTCAGTGATTTTACATTTGTTGCATGAAGATTCACAAACAGCTTTACATAAAACAGACTAAAACTTGCAGAGCAGAATCTTCACTGAAAAATTCTTCTGAGCCAAGAAATCCTGTAAATTATACAACCCAAGCCTTAAAAGAAAATCAAGTTTCTCTCTGACTCACAACAGAAGATGAAGGATAAGCTCCTTTTCGAAACTTATTGCACTTTAGTCCATTATGAAATAAGTTGAACTATTTTCTTGTTTAATGAATGAAAACTGCAATTTGTTAGTTCCTTAAAAATCACACTTTAGTTAAGGGATAAACCTTAACAGTTCATGGAATCTTTCTAAAATGAAGAAAGTTCTCTTTTGCTCTCTGCAATTTAGAAGCTCCACCAAAAGAATCATTAAAAATTCTAACCTTGTTACAAAACGTGGGAGAAAAATGATCCTTCTAGGGCCTGATTAGGTTCAGCACTTCATGTACATTTTGCAAAACTCTTCATTTTCACAGGCTCATCATCTAATTTATCTGATAGAAAAGGATCAAATATTCTTTGCTATACTTTTGCACTTCTAGTTATTTATCTTCCTAATCAGAAGACTGTCACATTCAAATGATTATTCAAAAAATGTAAAACTTTTTCTTCTATTTAATTTCCATTTTATTTTGTAGCTTCAGTTGCATTCTTGTTCTACATTTCTTTAACTCTTTTATCATTGGAAGAAAATAATGAGGTTATGGATGTGCATGTGCTTGTGAATAACATTGTATATTGTCATTACTCTGTTGTTGCATATGAATGAATTAGAGCAGGCCATTGCTTCATGAAAACAGTGTCATGCTGGACTAGAACTTAATGGAAGATTGGCTAATATTAATTGCTCAAATAAAGACACTTTCAGGCTTCTGATGGCCCTTTGTACAAAAATAATTCTTTGTTTCAAGGATTTCACTACCTAAAATACTAGTGAATAAAATGTTGAGAAAAAAATTACTAAGAAGGAAGTGAACTGTTTTGATGCTTGGAGTGGAACATTAAATCGGTAAAAGATCAGAAATAGGATTTTAAATTGTTATACCCTGGCAGAACATTAATGCTGAAGTCACTATTCTATTTCTCTTGTCTTCAACATGAAAGATGTGGAGGACATGTAGGTAATATGCCACTCTAGCAACCAGAAATGAATGATTCAGGACAGGTACAGTTCCCTTCTTCTCTTCCAGACAAAGGAAATATATTGTATTATGTCCTGGTTTCGGCCAAGATAGAGTTAACTTTCCTTGGGCTGAGAGGGAGCACAGCTAGAGGGTCGGGCCAGGATCGATCATTAGAGTATTCCATATTATGTGATGTCATGCTCAGTATATAAGCAGACGTGTGCTCTCACACCCCATTTTTTCGGTTTCTGGGGTGGCGTGGCAGGATGTTCTGGTGCAGTCAGATTGCTGCTGCAGAGGGGCAGGCTGCATACCTGTCACCGCACTAGGTAGACCACTGCTGCATTTTACCCATTTTGGACTTACTATTGTTACTGTTGGTTTTGTTACTATTACTAATTTTTTTTTTTATTCAACCTACGAGTTTTCTTCTTTTGTCCCTCCCTTATTTCACTGGTGGGGAGGGGGGTGGGAAGTAAACAACTGGCCACGTGGTGATTGGCTACCAGCTGAGTTCAAACCACAATATACTAACAAACCCAGGATATGCAGCATTTGAAAGCTTACAAAGATATGCCCTTTGTCATACCATTATTCCACATGATAATAATGTAATTATTTCTTTAGGTCTGGAGGAAGAATAGGAACTAATGTGCATTAGATAAATCATTTCAATCTACTCTTTCACAAAGAGTAAAAAGGCCAGCCTACCATTAGTACAGCTCTGGAACTAACTACCTTTTCCACTCAATGGAAACAGTCAACCACTTATTATCATTGGGTTGCCAATACTTACCTTCAGCAAGTGTCTCTTAATTCGAGAGACTTTCGTTCATATCTTATCTGCTTTGCTGCATACCTCATTCATATGTATTGATATATTCTCAAAGAGTGTTGACATTCAGTAAAGTACAGCAAACACCCCAAATCAGCCACAATGCTATTGAGATCATTATAATAAAGCACATTGTTCACATGCATCTTCCACTAACTGATAGCCAGTTCAGATGAATTGTACTTGTTGGAAGCATTATTTTATTTTTATAATTATGACATTCCCTCGGCTTCCTGTCCATTAAGTTGACAGGTAGCTGGACCAGGTTGCCTTCTGGTCCACTATAACTAGACATTTTATTTTCAATAAAAACTTTCTAAACATTCTCCTGACAAATTTAAATGAGATAAAAAAAATCAAAATGAAGTCATAAGAGAGGAAGATTTTCCTCATTAATAGCTGGCCTAAGTAATTTATGAATCTTTATGTCCCCCCAAAATCTACAGAAATTCTTGCAGTACAAAACCAAGAAAAAATATTTATTGGATTAGAGTATTCAAAGCTCACCAAGATATAATATACATTTTCAATAGAAAATAAACACTGACTTTTCATCAACTATTGACTGGAAGAGACAGTAATCTAATCTGTATTACCACAGTTCCAAAAGCCTTCTGTATCAACTCATACAATTTCAAATCATTTAAGTCCAGAGAGATTTCTTTGCTTTAGTTTATATGATGGTAATTTAGAATTACCTACAACTTTTTTCAACTTCTGTCACAGAAAAAAATAAATTTAGAAATTGTCTGTACAGAGATTTCTGTGACCTGTCTCATATAGTACTGAACCTCTGGCATAGGAGGGAATTTTATGATAGTTAGGATGAACTTGTGGTTTCAGCTACAGTAATTCCCTAGGCCTAAAGAAATTGTTGGAATAGTGAGAACAATAATGCAGAGGCCTGTCTTTAACTGATTTTGGCCAGCTTTCTAGACAAAAGCAGAAGCTAGGACAAAATTAGTTTCATAATTTATAATTATGAGAATTTTAAAATTATAGGTATACCTTATAGTTTAGTGTTTTCCATTATTCCCGTGTGGGCTTTTTTATATTTTAAATGGGACTCCTGAAGAAACTCTTATGCTTTAAGCTCTCCAAATAAATATTTCTTTGAATTAATATTTCCTTTCTCAAACTATTTTCTAACCATATATATACATGGGAGTAAATTTACATCCTGGGTGTCACAACTGAATATATTACATAATGTAATATGTAAGAAGACTTAAAATATGTCTTATATATATAAAATATATAAAATATATGTCTTATATAAAATATATAAGAAGACTTAAACTCTTCTATCTTGGTCCTTAAAGATATATTCTTAAATCCACAGATAACTACCAAAATAACTGATCAGGTTTCTAGGAAAAAGCTTATAATAACCCATGCAGAAACTCATGAGCATTCAAAAATTTACACTAGAAGGAACAGTTTCCCACAGCATTCTCCTGGCGAAACTGACTGCTTGAGGCTTGGATGGTATACGGTTTGCTGGTAAAAAAATGGTTGGATGGCCGGGTCCAAAGAGTTGTCGTGAATGGAGTTAAATCCAGGTGGCAGCTGGTCATGATTGGTGTCCCCCAGGGCTCAGTTTTGGGGCCACTCCTGTTTAACATCTTTATTGATGATCTAGATGAGGGGATCGAGTGCACCCTCAGTAAGTTTGCAGACGACACCAAGTTGGGTGGGAGTGTTGATCTTCTTGAGGGTAGGGAGGCTCTGCAGAGAGACCTGGACAGGCTGGAGCGATGGGCCTTAGGCCAACTGCATGAGTTTCATTAAGTCAAAATGCCAAGTTGTGCACTTTGGCCACAACAACCCCCAGCAGCGCTACAGGCTTGGGGAGGAGTGGCTAGAGAGCTGCCAGTCAGAGAGGGACCTGGGGGTGTTGATTGACAGCCAGCTGAACATGAGCCAGCAGTGTGCCCAGGTGGCCAAGAAGGCCAATGGCATCCTGGCCTGTATCGGAAATAGCGTGGCCAGCAGGGACAGGGAAGTGATCTTACCCCTGTGCTCAGCACTGGTGAGGCCACACCTCGATTACTGTGTTCAGTTTTGGGCCCCTCACTACAAAAAGGACATTGAATTACTCGAGCGTGTCCAGAAAAGGGCAACAAAGCTGGTGAAGGGTCTGGAGCACATGTCGTACGAGGAGCAGCTGAGCGAACTGGGGTTGTTTAGTCTGGAGAAGAGGAGGCTGAGGGGAGACCTCCTCGCCCTCTACAACTACCTGAAAGGAGGTTGCAGAGAGCTGGGAATGAGTCTCTTCAACGAAGTAACAAGCAATAAGACAAGAGTTAATGGCCTCAAGTTGCACCAGGGAAGCTTTAGACTTGATATTAGGAAGTATTTCTTTACAGAATGGTTGTTAGGTGCTGGAATGGGCTGCCCAGGGAGGTGGTGGAGTCCACATCCCTGGAGGTGTTTAAGAGTTGGGTAGACATAGGGCTTAGTGATATGATGTAGTTGAGAATGATCAGTGCTAGGTTTATGGTTGGACTGGATGATCTTCAAGGTCTCTTCCAACTTAGATGATTCTATGATTCTATGAAATTCAGGATGATTTTAGGCACTCATTTCCAAATCTTTCAATTTTTAAGCTTATCCTCCACCTCCCTTCTCTTCCACTCCTGCCCTTGATCAGTCACTAACTGCAGAGGAAATAAAATTAACAATTGTTCAGACTGAATGGTAAGTGCTGCAAGACTTAAAATTTATAATGAAATTCAGGTCAAAATAAAGCATGTAGTGAGCTTTGATGGCTCCAAAGGAGAAGAAAAGTAGAGAAAGAATTATAAGCCACAAGTTGGAGTCTTAATGTTTACTTAAATTTTACATTAGGTATCTAATCTTTCTTTGAAAATGACCCTTCATAAGTATTTGCAGTTTTTCAGATTATGACAACTTTTCAAACTAAGAGTTTTTTTCAAGGATGTTCAGTTTTTATTTATATAGTTTTTCTCTATATTATATGTCATTTTCTTTCTTTTCAGCTATAAATCTTTATGGCTGTACAGCTTGCCAAAAGGATGATTTAACAGTGAATCTAGAAGTGCTGAGTTTTAAATGTATCAGTAGCACTATTTCAGTTAATACATAAAATTGAGTCTGTTTTTAAATATTGTCTTCTAGACATTACACTTAAATTTTGCTTACACCTTTTTATCAAAGCTCAAATTAGGTAGTAACTAGTAGTAGACATGATGAACAGTAAATGTAAAGAAAAATAAATTCTGAAAATTTATATAATCATGACTAAAAGTCAGAGTGACATTTTAAATTATTCATAAGATGATCAATAAACAGTAAATTTTCTGTAATATTTCTCAAGAATCATGACAATGAATACATTGACACAAATTGGGTTGTAGTACTTGTATCAGATGATAATTTAATGTTTAAAGATATGCAGCTAATGTTGCAGAATTGTCACCTAGTAGCCCTGACTCATTTAACTGAAGTAATTTAAGACAGTAATTTGAAAGACAATCTTATATTTACTCAGAGACATCTTTCAAATGTACTACTCTTCTGAAAACCTCAAAATAAGTATCTTTTTTCTTATATAATTTTCAAAGCTTCTGTTTTCTCATAACAGGATGTACAGGTGACAGTTTATTTTTCAGATACAAATTTTCCATGTACTTAACAACCATGTCCATAATTTTAAAGCAGTACATTTGTAATCCAACAGCTAGACATCCTGAATGCAAACCAGTAATTAAAGCCTCTTGTACATATATCAAACTGGCCTGATAATCATGGGTGGGATAATTTAGATTAGGGTTCAACTGAAAATTAATATAGTATCCTATTTTACGCTTCCATACCTTCTGCTTTTTTCTTTTTTATTCTGTCAGTAAAAAGAAGGCACCTTATAGTCTCAGCCAGTGTCCTCTCTTCTTTAGGTGATTTAGACTATAATGTATAAAGATGTGCACTTTTGTTTCCTCTATTGGTAAAATTGCATACAAGATTTTCTACACAGGACAAAAATTTGCCTTTACTACCAAACTTTTAGTTTCCACTACAGTAAGTGTTGTCTTTATAATACAATATTTGAAATAATATTGAATAATATCTGCTAAGAATATTTCTAATACACATTAGAGAAGTAGGCTTAATCTTACCTTTCCATGACTTAATTTTCAGTACCCTAGTAAAGTTTTTCTATTCACTTTTGTTTTTAATTGCCAGATAATCTATTTAATGATCTTCAGGGAAGACAGCTACTTAATTTATAGTGTTGTCTTAGTCTAATTACTGGCATCTTCCACTGAGAAGAGTTTCAGTGGTTTGGGAGGCTAGTAGGAAGCTTAACACTTCGAGAAACTGTGCAATGTGAAAAAATAAGCTTTTTCCTTGCACATGAGCTACCATAAAAATATGGGTGTAATGAACTGAAATGTAATTCAAAAAACATCCCAGGACTAGCCCCCCAGGTTCCATTCAGAAAAAAATCTGGCTACTTTAATATTTGTCTAAAAGATCATCTTTCAAACACAAAGACCCCTCAGGTTTTTTATAACATACCTCATTTATATTACTGCATATTTCCTAATCAAAATAACGTTTGGACTTACATCCATGTTTTTGGAAGGACTGGCCACTAAACAGCAGTCTCTGGCTGGACATTTTCTTTCTTGTAGCAGTTCACTTGCTGAAGTGCTAGTGTTAGCCTAGTGCAAGAGCAAACTTACTTTCATTTATACCCATTTAGAATTTCAACCCTGAGATGATACCATGTTCTTTTCATGAATTTTCATGTTCATTTATTGTTTGCCCTTAACTATTAACTGAAATATCAGATACTTTAGATTAGTGTATAGTAAAAATACATCCTGTCTCGAATATTTGCTCACTGGTTTAAAATATGAACAAAGGGTATGGAGCTGTAAAATTACTTACAGGATTATAAGCAAGTTATGTGCAGTCTTTTAGCCCTAATGGAATGATCAAATTTCTCATACAGTTTTTAGTAATAAGAGTATATTTATTAGAGTTATAAGACAAAGCAGTAGTACTCATCAAGACAGTTGTCAAGAGCAGACTATGCTATTTTTTCCTGCCAGGCTGGATACCATGGCAACACCTGGTTAGGAGAAGCTGAAGAAATATTTGAAGGTTTGCAACTGTTAAAGCCATTGGACTGTAACAGACATGTATTAATTGCAAGTGAATATGACAGCACATACCAGATTTCTGAAAGGGAAGAAAACATCAGCATCATTCCAAACTAAGGAACTGAACAAGAGATGAATCAAATACTGTGATGTCTGACTTCAAACCTGGTGTCATGCTTGTGTACTCAGCACTTACAAGGTCTGAGGAAAAGGCGGTATTTTATTAGTGTAGAAATATTTCCCAGAAGAATTTTAAAGAGATGGGAAAAAAAAGCAATTCCCAACAGCTTAAAAGGGCAAGAATTATACATTTTAAAGTATCTAAAAACATTTGAGAGTTCCAATCAAGTGCAATCACAGTGATTTCATACGAAAAAATTGTGGCAGCATGAAAGTTTCCTTGGATACTGCTAGCAAATTACATCCAGAAAGAAGCAGTACTTAAACCGAGTATGTACTTTTAGGGGAGTTAGGACAGAAAGCTATTTTTGTTTTGTCTATGCATACACAATCAGAAAAGATGTTAAATATAATCAAATGAAGAGCAAACATTTTAATATAGATTTTAAATTCTGTAACTATTGTATATGCAGGCAGAAAACTATAATCTTCAGACATGTAAGAATGCTTGCAGCTGCTTTTATTTCAGTATTTCAAAGTGTGAATGCTTTCATGCATTATTGAAATGACAGTACACAGGAAACAGGTATCATTGACAACAGTTTGCTTTTTCAAGTCAAAGAAAAATGTTTTCAGTTCTTGGAGCAAGCTGTTTATACTATGCTATGCCTTCTGTTATATGACAAATGCCAATTTTACTTCTGATTACATAACAAACAGAATACAAACTAAATTAGATAAAGCTAGTCATGGTCCATGGAACCTCTGAATAACCTGTATCCTTAATTCCATGTTAAGAGGAAATGTGACTGCTTGAATTAGGCTTTCTGTAATAGGAGAGAAGATGAGCATTACAGAGAGAGGGAAGCCAGGCTGGAATTTGAGAAACTCATATGGGTTCTGTCCTCTGCCATAGACTTCTTGTAGGAAACTGATACATTCTCTAATGCCATATCTGCAAATGATATCAAGTCCAAATACTAGGTTCTCGTTCATCACAACAGATTTCACAGCCTTGGGCTGCTCAGTGTGTAGACAGAGTGAGGATCTACAGAATTTCTTCCCAGATATCTGAGCAGTTTTTCAGAAGACATGAATATAATACCTGAGAATGACTGCAGACCACAGATCCAGTTTTAACTGAATTTTAAAGTACTGATGGAAAACACAACCTTTTGTTTTTTTTTTTTTTTAATACAAACTCATCCAGAAATTTTTCTGAAATATTATGTGAGGTATTACTCTTACACATGTGACATTTTAAAAGGCAGTCATAGTTTTGAAATAAAACTGTTTTTTGAGGGTTAGAGATGACTCATGCAGGCTTCATGTATTTGAACAGCTTCTGTAATGGGATTGGATGGCCAGAATATGTCCACATATGAAACATAAACCTCAAGTTTTCTGCTTCCTCACAATGCACATTTAACAGCAGATTTTTTAGGCCAATAAAGTTATTGTAAATTTTATTTAAAAGACCAAGTACTTGACCACAAACATAAAGTGAAAAAGAAGGCAATAAGAACAATTCCAGATTACATTCAGTACTGAAGCTTTCTTAGCTAAGTGTTAAGTGAGTCCATGTCCTTAATGTGGTTTTGTACCAGATGTCATAATGTTATGTAGATTTCTTCTCCTTGTCCTTTGGAATTAACTTCTCCTTTTAATGTCAATTCAGTTGACCAGTTTGATAAAATTAGATATTCAGGGATTATTTACCAGCATCCAGGTTCCATTGCTGATCCTCTTCTGGGTCTGCTTCTTCAGAAATCTTTAACTGGGCATATAGAGCCTCTGTATATACTCTGCAGGAGGTATACATGAAACTTCAAAGTATAAACCAATTGTTTCTTGGCTCAGGTAGACAAAAGACTGTTAGGGTTTAGCTGTGCACTCACCAACCCTGAGACAGCACCCAGAGTATCATGGTTGGGCAGGCAGGATGGGTCAGGTTCAGCCTCTGTGCCCCAGGAGCAGACCCTCCACCTTGCAGAGCTGCATTTGCTAACAGCTCCATTGACACCTACAGCTGGGGACTCCAGGTGAGTCCTGCACCAACCACACTAACCAGCTCAGTGAATGTTCCCATCTTTCTCATATTTTTATTTTTCCTGTAGGATCTTATACCTACCTTTGTTGCTGATTTTTTTTCTTGACTTCCTGAGCCTTGTCTCAAAAACATCCTAGCTCTCTGTAATTTTATCTTCCTTGCGTCTCTGTAGACTTTCCTCAGATCTCTCTTTCAGTAGCCTGAGTAAGGTTACACAGCTGAGCCATATGAGAGGTGGGCCTGGATCCTGCATATATATGAACCACTACAGCCCTCACAGGGGTAGGAAAGCTTATTGAAGGGGTTAATGGCTACAGGTGGAGGGATGTACTATGGAGGAAGCTATCTTATTGTTACAGAGGCTCTCAAATAAACAAGCAACCACCAAAAATTAAAAATTTATTATTAACACAATTAACTAGCCCTCCACAAACTACAGGTTCAAAGTCTGAGAGGAGGGGAGAACAAAACAACTTCCTAGGGTTTAACAAGAACCCAAAACACAGAACAAAGCACCACTCCCTAGGGTTTAATGACAACCCAAAAAGCTCTATCACTCACCTAACAAGTGAGGGCTCTCAACCTCAAGAACCTGCTCAGGGCAGTGTCCTGACCCAAGTCACTTCAAGGAGTTTCCTTGGGTGGCATCCCAACCCAAGGGGACAGTCCTCAACCACAGCATGCTGCTCCAGAGGAAAAGTTCAAAATGGCTCCCCAGGGGACTCCATTTATACCCAGGCCGAACCTGATCTGTAGTCAGTAGTGGCTCCCATTGGCCAAAGGCCCCAACTACGGTGAAGCCCTGAGAGCAAAGGCAATCAGGAGCTGCAACACTTCAGCAGCAAAGAAGCCCTATTTTCATTGAGTGGGTGCACCTGTCACACTTATTCATAGCTTCTCCAAGACAGTTAGGGCAATTTGTTAGGTATGACAGTTAGGTATAATTTGATATCTACAGATTGGTATTTGTAGGAAATATCTAACTCCTACCTAGCTACTTCTAAGATTATTCTGATCTTTAAATCACATATAAGAAGAACCTTTACCACATGTTCTGTAATATTCACAGGGTCTACTCTATTCCTCTCTTTCTAAGGAGGCCATACACATCAGCTACTTTGGTAGTCATCTTGCTAGCCAGGCATCTGACTATGTGTGTTAGCAGAGTCAAAATCACAAACTTTGTTTTGCTGGTTTCAGGCCTCCTAGTATCAGAGGCTTTTTCCTTTCACTTAGATGTTTCTAACTTACAGTTATTACTTTTTGTATTTATTATTCTTTTACTCTCTTTAGCATAAACAGCAAGATAATAAAATATCCTGTTTTTTTATGAGGGGAAAAAAACATTGCACCATGGAGTCCGTTAAAACTGTACACATTGAGGACTGATTTATTTACAAAGGATCCGAGTCATTTAAATTGCAATTATATCACATGAAATTGAGGTGGATAGAATTCAAATACTTATCCCTGAACAGAACTAATTCATTAATCTCAAATGTCTGAGATATGTGAAATTGTCTGTTAAATGAGTAGGCTTTACTTGTTTACATAAGTAAATGGGTATAGCAAAAAGAATTTCGAATATTTTATTTGCTGATGTTCCTAGAAAAAGATCATTGTTGTCTTCTACTAATGGCAGATATAGTTGAGGATAAGATTTCACAGTTTCAGAGAGGATAATGGGAATAACTTTATCACTGACAAATATAAAAAGTTTAAATTAGTTTGAGAAGGTAGTCCAACTTCTTTGTATTTTCATGTTATTCAGACCTTATTGATGAGACAAAGTTTGTATTCCAGTACTGCCAACCTTCTGTATGTATAAAATCTACATGTCAAATAAAAATAACATGTCAAAATAGTTTTTAAAAAAAGTAAAACAAGGACATCTATTTTAGGATGTACTTAAATTCCATTGCATACCTTTATTTCACATATATAATCATTGAAACAAACAATGAAATTTATAGAAATGCAGTATGTCTGGTGCACAGAATGGTTTTTTATGATCAAAAATTTTGGGACTCTTTCTAGATCATTTTTGCACAAAGAAGTAATAACTTCTTTTCAGTTCATATAATCAGACAAACTTTTAAATAAACAAACCTGGAGCTTGTCTGTTATTTCCTGCTCTATTTGTTGGCCTAATAAAAAATTAGGAATATGAACTTGCTATGCCAACTTAATTTTACTTATTATATGAATAGCAACTCCTGGCTGTTTACACATGCCTGTAATAACCACTACTAAAAGATGTGTGGCAAATGTTGAAATCATTTTTAAAAAGGACAAGAAAGACAATTCTGGGAGTTATAATCCAGTCTGCTTCATTTCAGTCTCTGGGAAACACATAGCGCAAGTCCTCTTGCTAACCATTCCTGGGCCTGTGAAAAAGAAGAAAGTGATTAGGAGTAGCCAGCTTGGATTTACCAAGGGTAAGATCAGCGCATGTCATCTACCTTGACTAAAGCAGAACTTTTGCCACAGTATCCCACAGCATCCTTGTATCTGAGTTTTGACATTACAGTCAAGAGGACACTGGATGGGAAAGGTGTAGATGGACTACTAAATAGAATGAAACTGACTGGATTGTCAGGCTCAAAGAATAATGGTTAATTTTTCATACTCCACATGAAATTGGGTTACAAGTGCAGTTCCTCTATCCTTCAGGGTCTATCCTTTAACCTATCCTGTTTATCAGTGACCTGGAGGAGAAGACAGAGCATGCCCTCATCAAAGTTGCAGATGATGTCAGACTGAGCAGGAAGAGGGGTGTGCTTGACATGCTGGAGGGCAGAGGACCTTTCAGAGGATCCTAAACTTGGTACAGAAATGGTCCAACAGGAACCTCATGTAATTCAACAGATGCAAAGTACTGCACAAAGAGCAAACTAACTGCACTGCATCAGCATGGTTTATGGACTGATTGGAGCGTAGGCATCAGATTGAGGGAAGTTGTTACTGCCCTCTATTCTACCCTTATTAGATGACATCTGGAACACTGTGATCACCTCTGGTCAGTTCAGTACCAAGAAGATGCTGATAAACTTGAGTGAGTTCAACAAAGGGCCACCAAGATCATCAGAGGATGGAGCACACAATCTGTGTGAGAAGAGACTGAGGGAACTGGGGTTATTAGTGTGGAGATGAGAAAGCTTTGTTGGAGAGCTTTAGTAGCTGACTTCCAGTACCCAGGAGGAGGTTGCCACAAAAAAGGCAAAGCCAGACATTTTACTGAAGTTGTACACCATACAAACAAGACACAACCATTGACACATAAATTGAAATGGGGAGTTTCCAACGGGATATAAGGAGGAAAAAAAAAAATTCATTGATAGGATAATTAAGTACTGAAACAGGATACCCAATGAGGTTGTGGAATCTTCCTCCTGGGAGGTTTTGAACACCCGTCTAGACAAAAGCCTGGGCAACCTGATCTGAATTAAATTTAAACAGTGTTTTGAGAACGTGACTAGAGACATCCAGGAGTCTCCTCCAACCTGAATAATCCTACAATTCTGTGTAGATATTGCAATTCAATTAAAAATAATAAATTGGAAACTTAGCATATAAAGGAAATGCATATTCTATCTTCATAACTCATTTAAGTTTATTATCTGCTCTGAAATGTGAAGTTGATTTTATTTCTATAGACATCAAAAACTGAGCAAAATATTTAACATTTCTTCCCTTATATTATCTTCCTCTCTGTTGTCCCTAATACCTTCCCTGCTTCCACTCAATCTATTTGAAACACAGCAGCTAGGTTAATTTTTACCATTTCTTCAAACTGTCAAACATGTATCTGTGAATCCTCTACCTTTTATTATGTTCATATTGTTTAAGAAACTTTCAGAACAAAATACAGCTTTTAACTAAACCTGCAAAAAAGATAAGATAACAATAGAAATGAAATTACAACCTTTGCTTTCTTGTAGTATTGTAAAAATACTCCACCATATATACCTGGTAAGAATAATTTTCCAATCTCAAAATCTAGTAAAAGGCAAGAAGGAAGATAGAGCTTTTCCTTTACAGAAGAATTGCCTAACAGCTTTGTAAATGAGATAACTGAGAGTAAAAGCTGGAAGGTCTTTGTGGCCCTATAAAACTACAAACAGCATTTGCCAGATGGCTTTACAACACATTTTAACAAAAATGCATATAAATTACTCTGGCAGCTCCTAACCAGCATATAAAAAAATCTCTGTACAATCTGCTTTTTCCTCATTAGACTTTAACCTGCCCCAGATTTAACTAATAAGTACTGCAGAAACTAAATCCACAAAAATGTTTCTTTAAAAGGTGAATAGCTATGCTTAATGATGACCTTAATAAGTAGTGAGAACAAGTTAATAAATTAATTTCTTATCAGTTGGCTATACTTTTAAAAATATATTTCCTCTTGTTTTGAGCTAGAGGATTGAAGAAGGTCTTCATCTCCCAAATCTCATCCCAAATGTTTCTTAAGTTTCAAGTCAAATGTTTTCTGATTAGTGGAATATATATATATATCCTACACTTTCTGTTACTAAATACCAACAAATTTAACTGCAATCTGTATAAAACAGATATCAGAACAGAAGCTGCATACTATCCAAAAATTATGTATATTTATATTGATTTTTTTTTTTCCCCAACAATATTTCTTGTCTATGATGAATGAAGTGACCACATTCATGATTAAAGGAAAGAGAAATTTTAGAGTGAAAATCATAAATCTGTTCTGGAGTACCCAAAAAAAATCTTGTCATTTTATTTCTTAAATTACACAGATCAAGCACAAAATAAAAAACAAACAAACAAACAAACAAACAAAACCAGAAAGGTGAAGCAACTAGCAACAACTATTGAAACAAAATATCCACTCACTTTCAGTGGAATGATACTCTTTATAACTCTGAAAAAATTACTTCTAAGGAAAAAAAAGTCTTTTATCAATTACTATGTATTCATAATGCAGTTCTAGAATGACCAAGAATGTGTATCAAACAATCATTCCTCTAAAATAGTGAAAAATTAAAACAATTTTAATTTAGGAAAAAAAAATGCAACAAAAACACACACAAACCCCCCCAAAATCAGCAACAACAACATAATTAAAACAACTCCCCAAGTGCCACCAATCAAAACCCAAATTTTGCCCTGGATTAATTTTTATCATTAAGTTGTCTTTTTTTTTTTTTCATTTTTAGTGTTCTATATCCTTAAGAAACCCTTATGCTGTCCAAATATGAAGAAGCTAATATAATTTCCTTCTTACTGATGTGAAGGTGGTTTATCTAATACCAACCACTCTCTGAAGTGTTAGTTGGGTCCCTGATATTTGGTGTGCTAAACAAAATACTTCAAACTACTGCTTTGTAAACTATTTGTTACACTAATAATTATCTTTCATATTAAGTTTGCTTCTGGAAGCTGCAACTATCAGCAGACTTTCACTGAATGCAATCTTTTATTGTCTTTAAGTGTGTTAGCTCTCAGTTAGTTAACTCAATAGCTTTTGTCAGGTTTTTACAGGTTCTGTCATGTAGCACTGAATCCATTGCATTGACTAGAAATATCCTCAAACATTCCAGAAACTTACTTGGAAATACAGGATCTTTTTATAAGGCATTAATCCAGCATAAACTCATCTGAGTGGTGTTAAATTATATCTTTTGGTATTTGGGAAAGTAGTGCAGCCTTCTTCCTGTCTAGGAGTGACCTTCTATATAATTTTGCTCCCATTGCAAGAAGTTATATTCTCAGTAAAGTTTGTTTAAAATAGTTATTCAAGCTATTATATCTATTTTTATTATTAATAATATTTGTGGAACACCTTTATTATACAGTAAAGTCAGCTATAAGAAAGTTCTTAAGAAAGTTCTATTTTCCCTTCCCTTCCCTTCCCTTCCCTTCCCTTCCCTTCCCTTCCCTTCCCTTCCCTTCCCTTCCCTTCCCTTCCCTTCCCTTCCCTTCCCTTCCCTTCCCTTCCCTTCCCTTCCCTTCCCTTCCCTTCCCTTCCCTTCCCTTCCCTTCCCTTCCCTTCCCTTCCCTTCCCTTCCCTTCCCTCCTCTCCTTCCCCTTAAAAGAAAAAAAGTTTCTCTTTCAACCAATTGTTAATGCCAAAAGCTATTTTTAGTTATTCTTTCATGCTCCCATATTCAACTTCTGTGGTATGTTCTGTAACCATAACAAAAGCCAAAATTGTTAAACCTGAAGCTTTCTCACCTGCAATGAGAACAAAAATGAACAAAACCCCGTCCACTTCATGACATGTAATCTGCTGTATATGGAGTTGTGGTTGTAATTCAAAGAGCCCTAAATTACATGAATATTCTAAAGAGCTTTACTAAGCTCAGCCAGCAGTCTCTGTTAGTTAATTTCCTCATGTTAAGGATCTTGACGATATGTGTTATGTAAGTAAGCATCACAAAACAAATGAGTGAGGTTTAAAAATCAAACACATATATTTACATTATTGGGTGGAAACCTCCATTAAAACATCATAAAAAACTTGGCCTTTCACTGGAGTTTTTTGTTCCTTCCCAATCAGTCTTCTTCTAAATGTATAGCTCATACAAAATCTTTAAACAGTCTGTTGTTCTGCCCTTTTGCATCTTCTTGGTAATTGCCCATATAAATAATCACTTAAAACCAACAATATTATTTCTGATCTTACTCACAGGATGAGCAAGTTCTACTTTGAGGGTAGTAACACAGAACTTATTACTCAGATACACATCTTCCAAGAAGCCACAAGTGCTCTGAGCACCAAGAAAATGTGACAAAGCTGTAGTATTTGCTATGCTGATATGTTTTAAGTTGTGTAATGGTTTGGAATCTTAATACAACAGAGTATTTTCAGAAAAATAAGGAAGACATCTGGGACATGAAGAGCTGATGTTCACAATTTCTTAGCAATAAATAAGGAACAGTCAAAAGTAGTAACTCAGATATGGTTTTAAGAAAGAGTGGAAAAAATAGTTACTAGTATAGTGTCGTTCTGAAAAATATCTCATGCGATTCTTATGTGTGTATATACATAATACACACACATTCACATACATACATAATACACACAGATACGTAATTTGATACAGGATGTCAGTCTGAAAGATATGGTCTAGTCCAGGATAAGCTATTACACTCAGCTGATACTTCTTGCTGAGCAGCAGAAAGGTGCTTATTTATTTGGAATATTGCATTTGTGAGACCGATACTGCTGAGAGTCCATCTTACAAGTAATGAATTTGCTCCTCCATAGAGAAGACACTTAAGATGAAAGGAGGAATGATAACAGTTGAAGAAAAAGGATTCTTAAAAATAAGGAACAATATTAGGAATAGAAAGAAGAAAGAAGGAACAAAAGGAAGTAGAGCCCTAACCAAAATAAAAGAGGCAGAGAGGGACGGAAAAGGACTTTATTGTTGATGAAAAGAATCACAGAATCACAGAATCATCTAGGTTGAAAAGGACCTTGAAGATCATCTAGTCCAACCATTAACCTAGCACTGACAGTTCTGAACTACACCATATCCTTAAGCGCCATGTTAACCCTATTCTTAAACACCTCCAGGGATGGGGATCCACCACTGCCCTGGGCAGCCCATTCCAATGCCCAACAACCCGATTTGTAAAGAAATGCTTCCTAATATCCAGTCTAAACCTTCCCTGGCGCAACTTGAGGTCATTAACTCTTGTCCTATCGCTTGTTACTTGGTTAAAGAGGCTCATCCCCAGCTCTCTGCAACCTCCTTTCAGGTAGTTGTAGAGGGCGAGGAGGTCTCCCCTCAGCCTCCTCTTCTCCAGACTAAACAACCCCAGTTCCCTCAGCCGCTCCTCGTACGACATGTGCTCCAGACCCTTCACCAGCTTTGTTGCCCTTCTCTGGACACGCTCGAGTAATTCAATGTCCTTTTTGTAGTGAGGGGCCCAAAACTGAACACAGTAATCGAGGTGCGGCCTTACCAGTGACGAGTACAGGGGCAAGATCACTTCCTTGTCCCTGCTGGCTATGCTATTTCTGATGAAAGCCAGGATGCCACTGGCCTTCTTGGCCACCTGGGCACACTGCTGGCTCATGTTCAGCCAGCTGTCAATCAACACTCCCAGGTCCCTCTCTGACTGGCAGCTCTCCAGCCACTCCTCCCCAAGCCTGTAGCGCTGCTGGGGGTTGTTGTGGCCGAAGTGCAGCACCCAGCATTTGGCCTTACTGAAACTCATCCAGTTGGCCTTAGCCCATCACTCCAGCCTGTGAAACTTGTCCACTAAAGCTAATTTACTTCTAGTTGAATCTCTCAGTGAAGTTACTTAGATCAGATCCTGGTCACTAATCTCTAGGAATAACTTTATCCTTTTCTAACACAAGTGTGATGCTGCACAACCAAAGCTTTACCTGTGGTTTACCTTACCTTAACAACACAGCAAATACTTGTCAGAAAGGAAACATAGGAAAATGCTTGTCAAATTCTGACATGGCAATATTTCCCCAGAATAGCCCACTGCACGGTTTTAGAACAGCTAAAGATATTTACAACATTATGTCAGACTCAGACAAATAATTTTAACAATATGGTTCATGGCTGAAATATCATCCTTTTCTTTGGTGTGTGGTAATGCGGGGTGGAGGAAAAATCTTGTCCATAACTCCCTCTGATATTTTTATTCTCTTAATTCCTGTCATAGAAAGAAAGAGAGTATAAGCAAGAATTATTTATCAAATATTTATTATCCTGTATTATTATTTACATATACTCAAGATTCCCAAGGTCTATCCTCCCTTTACTTACAAACACATCACTTACTCTGCAGATCCCCTTTCTCAGTTTTAACACATGTATTCTTGTATATAACTCCATCCAGTTTCATGGTGATAGTGCCTATATACTCATATCTCATTAAAGCAACAACTTTACTATTCCCCATAAAGCAGCAATGTTTCTTTCCTACCCTGTGAGGAAAGAAATCAGGCCTAATTTTGAAATTACAGTGCATGTCTTAACACCTCAATGTCTTCACTCAGGTTGTGCTTCCAAAATATCTTAAACCAATCTAATTGCTGTCAGTTTTGGTCCTCCTTTCTCGCTGCCTTCAATTTCCTTTTCCTCTCCTCTTTGATTGTGTCCTGACTTTTCCTTGGTTCTTCCTTAAGGTATTTCAAAGTAATTTTTGCCACTTTGAGTTGGTAAAAAGCTTATCAAGACAAAAGAAGTGCAAAGATTTCCACTAACTTCATGTACAGAAGTAGCTCAGCAAATAGTCCAGTGAAGGAAAAAGTTGTTGTAGTGAAGAAGATAATGGTGGGGAGCAAGTCTATTCTGTGTTATGATACTGAATTGTGTCACACTCGACTAAGGATAACTTAAAATTTCTCACAGCATAAACTGGGGTTCAGAATTTATTGTAACATAATGGGTAAGGCAATAAGAGAGAAGACATTTCTGTAATATTTTTATAAGAACTATTTTAAAGAATATTTTTGCAGGGGATATACAATTTCATTTTTCAGTATGCATGTCAGCTTCTCAATGATTTGGACTTGGAAGACTATCTTATTTCCTAGCTTGTGATCACAGGAGTGCTTATCATTGTTTGATTTCTATTTTTCCTGCTCTCTCCAAAGCAATGAGCAATGACCTTTGACAGAGTACTCATCTAATTGGATGGGCTATATGATCCATTACAACTGCCTGTTTCCTGATCCTTTTCTCCCAGTTCCTAATGAAGGTTTCTTAGACAGTGAAAAATAACCAAATACAACTATTAAAATATTAGAAGTCAGAGAAAAGTCCTTTATCTTTCCATTTTGTTTTTTAATATATAATGACATATATGACCATGAAATATTCACTTTAAATTTCTGAACACTTTTTCTTTGCACCTTCTGCAATATTTTTATAAGCTACTGTCAATCATTTTTGTTTCAATCAAACTTTATACTGAACTCAGAACAGAAGGATGTCCTTTTTGTATATGGAAAATATTATAAGGGACTCATATATAGTTTCCAAACAAAATATTCCAAGTGCATAATCTATTTCAGCAAGTCAGCTCCTAGTATTATATGTTAAATTAAAATTAAGGAAAAATAGTGTGCGATTACATGGTGTCTGGAGTTCTTCAGGTAGCATTGTTATACAAAAAAACTAAACAGTGATATTACATTGTTTCATTTAACGAATGCATTCAGTAGTAGAATAAACTATCATGAAGTCAGAATGGTTTACAATGAGCACATATTCTGATTTCTGTGTGTTCCATGACTTGAATTAGTTTTGCTTTGCAACAGAACAATAGTTTTCTGCATTTTAAGCTGTGAACAAATAAAGCATTTCTTCAGAATATAAGTGAAGTTCTGTGTTTATTTTTTTGAAGAAGGCTAAAACCTAAAGTAACATGAAATTAGATCAGAGAGAAAAAGTTTGTGTAGATAAGAATACTGATATAAACCGTGACACATGGAAGTACCAGACCAATTTGGGGACTTCCAAGTCTCTGGAGCATGCAGTCAGATACTAAACACAGGTTAAGGACAGATACAAGATAGGCCAGAGATTAGATGGAGTTTGGCCAGAAAAAATAAATGAATCCAAGTAGAGAATTACAAGTATATTCAGCATTAATCTCTCTTCCCTTCCCCCTCTCCCTTCTTGCCCATGGCTATTTCTCTCTCTCTCGTGATCTCTCTCTTATGATCTCTGTCAGAATCCTTGAGTCAGAGAACCATTTTTCTTCTGTGTGGCAGTCAGTCTAATCCTTTCTCTTCAACATCAGCCATTTTCCTTGGTGGATGGTAAAATAAATCATTCAGTGGATGGATCTATGCTGCTATATGTAAAGGTCTCTATAACTGGTCCTGAAGCAGCTGAAGCAAAATTAGTGAGAAAAAAGGTGTGAGATGAGAGAAAAGGGATCAGGGGAACATGAGGTTGAACAGATTTGTCTTGAACCATAAGAAAATAAAAAGCAGGAGGGAAATTAAGGGAGAAGATCCACAGACAAACATAACAAAATAATTTGGAGTTGTGGAACAGGTAGGAGGAGGGGAAATGGCAAGAAGGCATGTTTTAAGAGTTGTTTATAATGGACATGCCTAAATGGGTAGTTGGTAACAAGTACAGTCTAATTAATAATATTAGCTTATGGCAATTTAATATGTTATGTACTTTCACACACAGTGGAATACATATTTTTACAAAAAAAACCCCAAATCCCACAATAAAGACACAGAAAGGTGTCTTCTAGACAAAGAGAGAATGTGGATAGTATGTGTGTAGTTCTCAGAGAAATTCTGAATTTTCCATTTTAAGTATGAAATTGTTTCTGGAAGAAGAGTGAAAAATAGCAAGACTGAATAATATCAATGCTAATTATTTAGAATATATCTATTCAAATTCTGTCTTAAAACTTTATCAAAACAGACTGAAACATGAACCTATATTTCTAGCACATTTGCCAGGAGGGAACAGCAACTGCCACATGCTCTTGGAGAACTATCACTTTACCAAACCGTTTAAATGTATACTTAGTCACATTCTAGTCAGTCGGAATGCTGAAACAGCTAGTATCATTCAAGTTTCTGAGACTTAAAATGAAGCATGTGCTTAAGTGCATTGCTTAATCAAGGCTCTGGGACTAAATTAATTCTCTGGGAACCTCTATTCAGGGAATTGATTTGGTAAAATATTACTAATTACTTTGAACTTTCATAACTTGATACCCTCATAAGGTACATTGTAATCCTCATTATATAGATGATAAAATGTCTTTTACCTGAGTATACACCAACTACTTGATTGACCAAGATCGTGTCATAAATTTGGACTGTAACCTTATAAAATCACATCACCAGTACTACAGATGTTAAACTTTGCATATACTTCTTATATATTCTCATGTGGAAATATAAGGAGTTTCTTGTGTGTTTTGCCCTTTTAGATGAGAATACTACACTCATCACAAAGCGATATACTGTAAAATAAAATTTATTTGCCTTTACGTTTATTTTTGTTGAATGTGTTTTTTATGTATTAAGTTGGTTTTAAAATTTTGCCTGAGCAACAACCCCAGTGTAGAGACAGGTTTCTTCAAACATGTATATATTACATGACACAAGTAACAGAACTTTACCCATTAGACACTGTGGTGAGTTGAATCCAGCAAGGAGCCAAACACCCACTCAGCCTCTTGCTCAGTCTCCTCTCCCATGGGATGAGGAGAAAAACAGAAGGAAGGCAAAAAGGCTCCTTTTAGTATGGAAAACGAAGGCTGTGTGCACAAGCAAAGCAAAAAGAAGAATTAATTTATTACTTCCCATCAACAGAGTAGATGTTTAACTTTTTCCAGGAAAGCAGGACAATCTAACAATTTTTTGGGAAGGCAAAACACCATAACGACAAACATTCCCCACTTCTTCCTTTCCCTGATCTTCTATTGCTGAGTGCAGTTATATGGTATAGCTTTGTATGACTTGGGTCAGTTTGGTTCAGCTGTCTTGAATATGTCACCTCCAAACTTCTTGCCAAAGCCCTACAGGTTTAGAGGAGAGGACATTGAAGAAGCCTTGTCACTGCACAAGCACTGTTCAGCAACAGCTAAAACATTTGTGTGTCAACACTTTTTTAGCTACAAATGCAAAGCACAGGACCATGCAGGCCCAGCCATACCCACTGCAGACACAATGACCCTAACTGATATGGTCTCATATATTTATAAAAATTACCAGCAATTGGTATACAGGAGCTGTACAAATTAATATTTTCAGAGCTGAAATTCTTGCTGGATGTTTAGTATACAATAGGACTAACATAAAAAAAAAAAAAAAAAAAGTATTTAAATGCCCATATGTATTTTCACTCATCCAGATATATCCAAAATTTTACTTGTCTAGAGGTGTCACAATATTAATTTTCTGTACCTCATGCTCGACACATACAAAGGTACTTAAGGACTATTGAGAAGAGTTAGAGAATATAACTATATAGATACAAAGATTTTTCCGAAAGAAAATACAGTTGTATTTCAACAGAAGTTTGCTTTCATTTTTTTATTGTATTCTTATGTTTCACATATTCTTTTATGAATTCTTCATAGTGTAATTTTTCTTTTCCTTTTTATAAAGAGCTTTTTGATTTCAGTTTTATATTTTCTAGAACAGTACTTAAAAGTTCCAAAAATAAAAATTGAAGGAAATATTTCATCTTCAAATTTTTCTTTTATAAAACTATTTTACCTTGAATTTCTTTGTCTTTTTTTAAAAGTGGAAAAATTAAATTCACAGCATATGTTACTAAAAGAAGATTCACTAATTATTAGATTTAATAAATAATATAAGGTTTTGTTACCAAACAGTCTTTGGTATGATAAGCAAAATATTGCAAAATGAAAAGTACCGATTGGAGATATGATCAGTTATGATCGTATCTGGTGTGCTTATTTATTTAAACAGATTTAAATGTTCCCCTTATAACATGTACCCTGTTAGAATAGATGTTTTCTTTTTCTTTCATAATCAACAAAAAAGGATGATAAATGAATGACTGCATTTCTTTGGAAATGGGGATGTCATTTATTTAGAAATGTCCACATTGAGTTATCTCTCAACATTCTGATAATACACTTAAAGGTGTCTTGCAAATGTTTTGTATTAAACATAGTTACTTGCATTCCCGTTCAAAAAGAACCTATTATTTGTCAGTTGCCACAGAGCATCAAAATCAACAAACATCATTTAATTTGCAGTAATCGTCTTTAAAAGAAAGGTCTAGGAATTATTTGTAGACTACCCACAAATATTCACTTTTTAGTGTCAGGACTTATTCTGTCAAATAAATTAATACCCAATGAAATTACATGGAGTTGGTTAAACGTTATTCAGCTTCTGCTTTGAAAGACAGCATGTAGGAGATGGATATCATATTCAAACATGTTGAAAATTTGTATTTCTAATGTTTATTCTGATTCAGTGTAAAATGAATGCAAGTCCCCAGACTAAGGATTTATAGAGTGCAGAGTGATACTGAGTAATGAGACTGGGAGAGAAGGAAAGATTTCAGTAGACCTTGATCTGGACCCTTCTCAAAGATTGGGAGACAATGATAATAAATGGAGGATGATAAGTCTTGTTATGTTCTGAAGGCCTAGATTTTTCAACGTTATTTGGCTGCAACAGGCCTTCATTAAACCAAACGAGTGGAATGTTCAACTTGGCTTGCCATAGTGGAATGGCTGATTTTTGTTTTTGGCTTTCTGTCTTTTCTAGCATATCCTTGAAGCCTGATAACAACATTCATTTCCCAGCTAGCTTTCTTCTCTGTTTCACTCCATTTTGTTGCTGTTACATTTTCCTTCTTTTTTTTTTTTTTCTCTATGAAACAGTTTTATTTGTCCGTCCACTATTGTAATTGACAGCATTAAGAATATATATTTGATTAGGCAAATGTTTTTCAGATGATCACAAAGGTTTCTATTTACAGATCCTTACTTGAAAAAACAGACTTTATTTCTGGTGTTGTTGTTTTGGGTTGTTAATTTTTTTTAATGCTAACTTACCAGTTAATTGGTATTTTAGGAAACAAAGCAACTAGACAATAAAATAGTGGCATCTAAAACTATTATTTAAAGTATTAATTTTAATCAAACAAAATTTTTTTCAAGAAACACAGAGAAAGGAAAAGCTTTTTATAAAGTTCTTCTGAAGTTCTGTTATGAAAGATTATAGGGGTTACCTTGACAACTAAAACTTTTTCTTTAGAAAATCTAATACTGAATCTATTTGCTGGGTTTCAATATTTTGCAATGTCTTAAACATATATAGTTAGTAATAGTAGTGAGTGTTTCCACTTCTCTGTAGACTACTTCTAATAATTTCTTCTCTACTGTCAAACCTAAGTCTAACAATTATCTTCATTAAAATATATTAATCAATCACAGATGTGACTATCAGCTTTTGTTTTGATTTTTTTCAAGTAAACTATTTTAAGTAAAAATACTATTTCATTGCAACAGAGCCTATTTTCTGAAAAGTATATGTTTTGAATTTTTTTTTTTTTTTGTGTGGTTTGTACTTTGTTGAGGCTGGAGGCTGAGACAGAGTAGAGGCAGGCAGAAGAAAACAAAGAACCTAATGATCCAGAAAATGTGTATGGAATATATTTGAGTTGAGCCTTAATGTTTTGAATCAAATAAGGTAGGTTCTAAACGGTACATTTTTGTTCCTGACTTATTTGGAAAGGAGAAAAAAAAAATCAAACAAATGAAAAAAACAATTCAGGATCAGAATCTAGAACAAAAATCCTGAAACTACATCATGTTTTCTTTTTTATAGAAAATTCATTTAATTAAAGGACTTTGGTTAAAACTAGTAGATATAGCAAATAATGCATCATAATTTTCAACAAAAACCATAGAATCATAGTTTGGGTTGGAAGGGACATTAAAGATCATCTAGTTCCAACCACCCTACTACTGGCAGGGACACCTTCCACCACACCAGGTTGCTCAAAGCCCCATCCAACCTGGCCTTGAACACTTACAGGGAGGAGGCATCCACAGCTTCTCTGGGCAACCTGTTCCAGTGCTTCACCACCCTCACATTGAAGAATTTCTTCATTATACCTCATCTAAATCTACCCTCTTTCAGTTTAAAACCTTTACCCCTCATCCTATCACTTCATTCCCTGATAAAGAGTTGCTCCCCACTTTTTCTGGGAAAATTTTCCTGCTGGCTCATAGTCAGTTTTCCATCCACTACTTCTCCCAAGTCCTTCTCTGCAGGGCTGCTCTTAATCCACCCATCGGCCAGCCTGTATCTGTGAATGGGATTGCCTCTACCCATATGCAGGACCTTGCACTTGGCCTTGTTGAACTTCTTGAGGATTGCACAGGCCCACCTCTCAAGCCTGTCAAGGTCCCTCTGGATGGCATCCCTTCCCTTCAGCGTGTCAACTGCACCACACAGCTTGGTGTCACTGACGAACTTTCTGAGGGTGCACTCAATCCCACTGTCCATATCTCCATTAAATGTTAAACAATAGTGGTCCCAGCACCAACCCCTGAGGAATGCCACTCATCACTGGTCTCCAGTTGGACACAGAGCCGTTGACCACAACTCTTTGAGTGTGACCATTCAGCCAATTTGTTATCGAACGAGTGGTCCATTCATCAAATTCATCTCTCTCCAATTTAGAGACAAGGATGTTATGCAGAACAGTGTCAAATGTTTTGCACAAGTCCAGGTAGATTATGTCAGTTTCTCTTCCCTTATCTATCAAGGTTGTAACCCTGTCATAGAAGGCCACCAAATTTGTTAAGCACATGTTGCCTTTCGTGAAGCCGTGTGGGTGGACACCAATCACCTCCTTATTTTCCCTGTGCCCTAGCATAGTTTCCAGGAGGATCTACTTTATAATTTTGCCAGGCACAGAGGTGAGACTGACTGGCCTGTAGTTCCCCAGGTACTCACTTTTTCCTCTTTTAAAAATGGGGATTATGTTTCCCTTTTCTAGTCAGTGGGAACTTCAGTGGTTTGCCACAGCTTTTAACCAAAAGAATGGTTAATCCATCAAAAGAATGATCAACAATTATTTTCAATGAATTGCAATAAATCTAATAACTGAAGTAATTAAACTAGTGAGTGTCATGGTTTATTCATTTTTTTGCTGGTCACCTAGCTGAGCGGGTGAGATCAGAGTAGGCAGACCTGTTTATTTTGGTGTCTGTGAATATTCTGTGATTATGATCTGCTCTACTCTTTGATATCGGTGAATTGTAAACTTCTTTCTGTTTGTTCAGAGCTTAATGCACACATCAGCTGTGTACACAACTCAACAACTTCTGTGGTTTATATCAGGAAGACCAAACAAAGCAGTTTTGAAATAAGTATGAGAAACTTTCTGCCCAGATAGGTTTATAAGTACTGTGATGACCAGCAAGGGAGCAGCAGCCGAGACCTGAAAAAAATATGATAAAAATTAGGTCTTTATTGTAAATAAAGCAAAGTTTCTTTGTATGAAATAAAAAATGATGAATTCTTCTACCTGATGAAAATAGGAATTTGGAAAGTCATATACTGACACTGTGCAGTGTAAGACACTAAACAGTATTGAGATGAGATCTGGAAATCACAGTCAGAAATTTTAAAACAAAATAATTTCCTTGATCTGCAATGTTAAACGAGATAAAGGATCTGTACAATTTAATGTGACGTATAAAGGTAACCACTGAGCTAAGACAAATCACCATTCTAGGTGAAGTCATGCTAAAGAGTATCAAAACAATGTTCATCAAAGAACACTGGGCTGGATGTAAGTAGTGACCATGAAATGGAATATGTTTATAATGTTTATAATGTTCCAGTTACAATGATCACAATGAATATATCACAGGTGATGATACGATATATAGTAATACTACCAGTATTTTAAAATCACACAATACTGACAGGTTCCTAAACTGATTGAAAAGGGTCTGACATCAGCAGCAACATTGCCCCCTCGTCAAGGGAAAAAAGAGAGTACAAACCCCCCATATTAAGAGCAAAATACAACAAAAGACATGGTGAAACATTTTAAATGTTTAATACTGATTCATCAGCTTTATAAGTGTGGCTCTTGAACAATAGAATTGGAGTTGTTCACCATCAACATAATTTTCACCTATTATACCAAATTAAGAAATATAGTTTTTGAGTGTCCTATTTTAATATAAACTTCAGTGTGACCTTTATGATTAGCAGTATAACCAGTCTATTTGGACACAGCCTTCCTAAGAAGATATGAAAATATGTCTTGTAATTTCTTAGAAGATCTGTCTGACAGGGTAAATACGTTTCAGCCACCACCATACTGATAAGAATAATTTATTGTCTAAATAGTGACATAATTGGGGCAATTTACAAAATTCCTTAATTTGGGCATAAGGTCAAAGGAACAAAATGTAGGAGTTATTTCTTTCAGAGAAGAAACATTAAGAACAGATTAAGACCAGAAAAAAGTTTTCTGGCCTAAGGAGCCACCAATATCATGAGCAGTGAAATCAGATAAAGCTTACCTCTTAAGGGGTTGCAAAGGTAT
This sequence comes from Strix aluco, assembly GCF_031877795.1. Lineage (NCBI taxonomy): Eukaryota > Metazoa > Chordata > Aves > Strigiformes > Strigidae > Strix > Strix aluco. The sequence continues at coordinate 84,855,349 of NC_133933.1, forward strand.
TTTTTCAATGATCTTAAACTTTCTTACCTTACAACAATGCTTTTCTGATTTAAATCTCTGCTAAATATAGGTTGAATCCATATTCTTCTGCTTTACCAACTCTCTGTACTGAAAGATTATTTGAGAAAAAGTAAAATTCTATATTGATGTGCGTTTAAGGGGAAAAGACTCAAAGAAATTTCTGTAGAAAAAAACCAAAACAAAACAAAACATATTTTTCTCTACAAGGCAAGGGCTACTGCTAATGAAAATGTGTTTAATCTAGAAGATGCTCTGGCAATGTTCTTAACACAGTCATTACCAGGAATTGTTACAAGAGCCTCAGATTTAAAAGAATTAGGTATCTGTAATGTCCAGACATTCAGTTTATTCATATTGGTGCTCACTTAGAGAAGGCACTGATTTAGGATGAAATACATTCATAGCAATAATGGTTTTGCTTTACTATGGAAAGGGAAAATGTTTTAAAGAATGCTTTTGTAATGAGATAAATTACAATTCTTGGAGTAAAACCAGAAGATTTGAATTTTGGTTTTATGCAGACAAAAAAGTCCATTATATTTTGTCTCCAAGAATGTGCAACAGAAACTTTTGCTGTAGGAAGAAAACCAGAATAATATCTAAAAATGTGAGTTTTCTTGATCTCATGGGTATCCTAAAAGATGGGAGTCATGATGTTTCCTCAGAATACAAATGTATTGAAAAGAATTTCAGGAGTACTTTTAAAAGTAGCCATATAGGCTAATTCATGATAATGTTTATTGTTAGAACCTGATGGACAGATGTGCAAAATACGTCTTTTTAAAATCATTCCTTATAATCTAGATTAGGAAGTAGTCAGTAGTCAAAGGGAAAAACACCAATAGCTCTTGTCAAAAATAATAGTACTTATTTCATAGTTTCTGATAAACACCTGTCAAATCATAATTTTGCTATTGACCTATTATTTGTAGCAGCTATGATACTACAGGTAGAAATGAGAAAGATTCTTGGACCTTGTTAATTATGAACTTTTTTGTCTGGCATAGCAAAGATAGTGCTAGAGTTTAAAATCTGAAAGCATTTTCTTCTTTTATTAATTTTCTAATGAAGCAATAAATATACTAGTTTATGGGACACAAACATTTAATTTAAGGAATTTATATCAGTTTGTGCAGAGGTTAGTGTAAGTTCTGACATAAAGGATTTTGATACAATAGTTGTAAAGTTACTATGAATTTAATGTTATTGTTAGAAATTATTTAAAGTGAAATTGATGATTCCAATGAAATAATGATAACAACTACACTGATGGATGTTTCATCATATAAGTCTTTAAAAAAAACTTTTAAAATTCTTCTGGAAAAAAAGTGGGATATCTGAGAAATGTATGTTTAGAAGTTTTCCCAACATAATTATTTTAATACGTATCTGGTTTTTAGTTTGCCAAAACAGAGACTGGGATTATAATTAAGAAAAAAATGCTAGCAAGAATACTAGAAGAAAGCTTCTTTCCTTCTAGTCATAAAAAATGTTAGTGTTGGTTAATGATTTTGCTTTAGTATTTCAGTGAGTTTTAATAACTTAAATATGATTTTCTGGGGAAGAAACAATATGGCAATATTAAGAAATGTTAATCTAATTTCACTCTAATCTGAAAATCAAAAATGGTTACAGATGTTCTAACAAATAACAAAACGGTATAAAGATAATCTCTGTTATGAACATCAAAACTAGAGAACTAGAAAACAGTCTTAAACAAACTATGTCATTTATATTAGTGTATCTTCTCACCTTTTTCTGAAAATAAGTAGGAATGTTTTTAAATTATAAATACATTGGATTCTGGTATTACTTGTAAAATTTACATTAAACCTTCAGATACTGTTAGAAAAAGCATAAAAATCTCACATGCTGATAGAATGTTATGTAATACGAAGAAGCTAGATTCTAATTATGATTTGACTGTACTGCCATATACAGAGGGAAGAGTACAAGATAATTGTTAAAAACATTGAAAACTGAAGGAGAAACTGTTTCACTCCTGATTAAAAATGACCAAAATAATTTAAGACAGATAATAATAGCTATAAGCTAATTGAAGAATCATAGAATTATCTGGGTTGGAAAAGACCCTTAAGATGATCAAGTCTAACAGTTAACCTAACACTGCCAGGTCCACCGTTAAACCATGGCCCTAAGCACCACATCTACACGTCTTTTAAATACCTCCAGGTATGGTAACTCAACCAATTCCCTGAACAGCCTGTTCCAATATTTGACAACCCTTTCGGTGAAGAAATTTTTTCTTAATATCCAAGCTAAACCTCCCGTGGTACAACTGGAGGACATTTCCTCTCATTCTATCCCTTGTTGCTTGGGAGAACAGACCAACACCCACATCACTACAACCTCCTTCCAGGTAGTTGTAGAAGGCGATGAGGTCTCCCTTGAGCCTCCTTTTCTCCAGACTAACCAGAGCCAGTTCCCTCAGCTGCTCCTCATAAGACTTGTGCTCCAGACCCTTCACCATCTTTCTTGTCCTTCTTTGGACATGCTCCATCATCTCACTGTGTTTCTCATAGTGAGGGGCCCAAAACTGAACACAGTATTCGAGGTGCAACCTCACTGGTGCTGCGTACAGGTGGATGATCACTTCCCTAATCCTGCTGGCCCCATTATTTCTGATACAAGCCAGGATGCTATTGGTCTTCTTGGCCACCTGGGCACACTTCTGGCTCAGCTGGCTGTCAAGCAAAACCCACAGGCCTTTTTCCACTGGGCAGCTTTCCAGTCACTCTTTCCCATGCCTATGGCATTGCATGGAGTTGTTGTGACCCATGTACAGGAGCTGACACTTTGCCTTGTTGAATCTTATACTATTGGTCTCATCAATCCAGCCTGTCCAAATCCCTCTGTAGAGCTGTCCTACCCTCAAGCAGATCAACACTCCCACCCAACTTGGTGTCATCTGCAACTTATTGAGGGTGTACTCAATTCCCTTATCCAGATCATTGATAGAGATATTATGTTAAATATAATCAGGCTAAATATGATATTACTATTGTTACAAATTTCTCAAAGTGTAGGGAACAAAAAATAAAATAGAAATGAATGAACAATGAAAGAAGAAATCATGGTCTATTCATGGTCAAGCTAATAAAATTACAAATATAAATCAATAATTAATTCTGATTTATTTTCTTCCTCTTGATATTCCTGAACTCAGGAATAATTTTGTGAACTTTTCAGTTTATATTGTGACAAATGTGATCAAACTCAAATAACTTAATGGTTTTTGACAGTTTATTTTGGAAAAATTGTTTTACAGTGATTTTGATTTGCAGATATATGCTTTAAACAACTTCCTAAAACCTGTATGTCTTCAGGATTTTGGGAAAGAAAAACAATTTTTTAATTTTCTTAATCAGCTTGGAAAAGAAAATCCCCCAGGGGAAAAAAAAAAATTAAAACCACTCAAGTTAAAAACCTTACCCCCAGGAAACTGCATTATCAAGGTGTCTAAGTGACATATAAGCCAATTTTGAGCTGTGTGTACTCAGACATGCTTGGCATAATGTGTGCTAAAATTTCCTAACTCAGATTCTTGTATTCATCTCAAAAGAATTTCTTATTGGACCGATGAAATTGTGTTGACTTTAGTATTAAAAGCTATATGTGCCTGGCCATAACCAGACTACACTTTTTGTATACAAACAGAATAACAAAATAGTTAGTGTGCTGGTATTCCAAAAGCAACTGTTTTATAAAAGTGGAGCTAAATAGGATCAAAGACAAAATGTAAACACGATGTTGATGCCAGCCAGGAATTAATTAAGCTACATCTCCACCATATTGTTTACATACATATCAGCCAACAGAATGTGGGGTCTGTATCTCCCTCATTAGTAACAGTCCAAACATCACATATCCACACTCAGTGGAGTTCATCTCAGTTTAATGAAACTTCTGAAATGTTGGGTGTTGAGCCCAAATTAGCCAACTAGTTCTTCAAGACAGAAAGAATCATATTAGGTAGGATTTCTTTGACCACATGTTTGTCACCATCACAGTTAAAAGAGCTGCTCAGTGTAGGTTATAACAATAGCTACTGAAAAGAAAAATAGGCCTTTACAATGTGTTTCATCTCATTTTAAAATACATATCAGCTGATGAAGGGTTTAGAACACAAGTCTCATGAGGAGCAGCTGAGGGAACTGGGGTTGTTTAGTTGGGAGAAAGGGAGCCTCAGGGGAGACCTTATTGCTCGACCTATCACTCTGTCTATATCTACCTATAACTCTATCTTATTATCTACCTGGAAGGAGGTTGTAACGACGTGGGTGTCGGTCTCTTCTCCCAAGTAACAAGTGACAAGAAGAGAGGAAATGACCTCAAGTTGCACCAGAGGATGTTTAGATTGAATATTAGGAAAAATATCTTCACCAAAAGGGTTGTCAGGCTTTAGAACAGGCTGCCCAGGGAAGTAGTTGAGTCATCACCCCTGGAGGTATTTAAAAGACTCATAGATGTGGCATTTTAACCTCCCAGGTATCTGCTGGGATCACAACACAACAGAGAGGGAACAATCCAGGAGGTTCCTGGAATGTGTGGAGGATAACTTCCTCACACAGCTGGTGAGTGAGCCGATCAGGGAAGGTGCTCTCCTGGACCTGCTTCTTGTGAACAGGGAAGAGCTTGTGGGGGAAGTAAAGGTTGGAGGCCATCTGGGGTCCAGTGATCATGAGATGATTGAGTTTTCGATCCTTGGAGAAACAAAGAGAGGGATTATTAAAACTGCCACCTTAGACTTTCGGAGGGCAAACTTTGACCTGTTCAAAAGGCTGATTAACAAAATCCCTTGGGAGGCTGCCTTGAAGGATATGGGAGTCCAGGAAGGCTGGACATACTTCAGGAGCGAAGTCTTAAAGGCACAGGAGCAGGCTGTTCCTGCACATCGAAAAACAAGCAGGCGGGGAAGGAGACGGGCCTGGCTAAACAGGGACCTTTGGCTGGATCTCAAGAACAAAAGGAGAATCTATCGCCTTTGGAAGAGGGGCCAGGTCTCTCATGAAGACTATAAAGATGTAGTGAAGCTATGCAGGGATAACATTAGGAGAGCCAAAGCACAGCTAGAGCTCAACCTGGCTACAGCTATTAAGGATAATAAAAAATGTTTCTATGAATTCGTTAACAGCAAAAGGAGGATTAGGGAAAATCTCCCTCCTTTATTGGATGCAGAGGGAAACATGGTAACAAAGGATGAGGAAAAGGCTGAGGTGCTCAACGCCTACTTTGCCTCAGTCTTTAGCAGTGGAACTGGCTGTTCCCTGGACACCCAGCCTCACGAGCTAGGACATGGCGAGGGGAAGCAGATTGAGGTCAGCACAATTAAAGGGGAGGTCATCAGAGACCTGCTACACCACTTGGATGCACACAAGTCTGTGGGACCAGATGGGTTACACCCAAGGGTGCTGAAAGAGTTGGCAGATGTGCTTGCCAAACAGCTTTCCATGATTTACCTGAAATCATGGCTAACTGGGGAGGTCCCGTTGGACTGGAGGGTAGCAAATGTGACAGGCATGAGGCAGAAAGGACGATCCAGGAAACTATAGAGCTGTCAGTCTGACCTCAGTGCAAGGAAAGGTCATGGAGCAGGTCATCTTGAGTGCCATTAAAAGTCATATAATGGATAACCGGGGGATCAGGCCTAGTCAGCATGGGTTTATGAAAGGCAGGTCCTGCTTGACAAACCTGATCTCCTTCTACGACAGAGTGACCTGCTTATTGGATGAGGGAAAGGCTGTGGATGCTGTTTACCCTGACTTTAGTAAGGCCTTTGACACTGTTTCCCACAGCATTGTCCTGGCGAAACTGGCTGCTCATGGCTTGGATGGGCACACACTTTGCTGGGTAAAATACTAGCTGGATGGCTGGGCCCAAAGAGTGGTGGTGAATGGAGTTAAATCCGGTTGGCGGCCAGTCAGGAGTGGTGTCCCCCAGGGCTCAGTTTTGGGGCCACTCCTGTTTAACATCTTTATTGATGATCTAGATGACAGGATCGAGTGCACCCTTAGTAAGTTTGCAGACGACACCAAGTTGGGTGGGAATGTTGATCTGCTCGAGGGTAGGGAGGCTCTGCCGAGAGACCTGGACAGGCTGGAGCAATGGGCTAAGGCCAACTCTATGAGTTTCAATAAGGCCAAATGTCAGGTTCTGCACTTTGGCCACAACAACCCCCAGCAGCGCTACAGGCTTGGGAAGCAGTGGCTGAAGAGCTGCCAGTCAGAGAGGGACCTGGGGGTGTTGATTGACAGCCGGCTGAACATGAGCCAGCAGTGTGCCCAGGTGGCCAAGAAGGCCAATGGCATCCTGGCCTGTATCAGAAATAGCGTGGCCAGCAGGGACAGGGAAGTGATCTTACCCCTGTGCTTGGCACTGGTGAGGCCGCACCTCGATTACTGTGTTCAGTTTTGGGCCCCTCACTACAAAAAGGACATTGAATTACTCGAGCGTGTCCAGAGAAGGGCAACAAAGCTGGTGAAGGGTCTGGAGCACATTTTGTATGAGGAGGGGCTGAGGGAACTGGGGTTGTTTAGTCTGGAGAAGAGGAGGCTGAGCGGAGACCTCATCGCCCTCTACAACTACCTGAAAGGAGGTTGCAGAGAGCTGGGGATGAGTCTCTTTAACCAAGTAATAAGCGATAGGGCAAGAGGGAATGGCCTCAAATTATGCTAGGGAGGGTTTAGACTAGATATTAGGAAGCATTTCTTTACAGAACGGGTTGTTAGGTGTTGGAATGGGCTGCCCAGGGAGGTGGTGGAGTCCCCATCCCTAGACGTTTTTAAGCGTCGGGTTGACATAGCGCTTAGGGGTATGGTGTAGTTGGGAACTGTCAGTGCTAGGTTTATGGTTGGACTGGATGATCTTCAAGGTCTTTTCCAACCTAGATGATTCTATGATTCTGTGATTCTGTGACTTAAGGCCATGGTTTAGTGGCGGACTTGGTAACATTAGGTTAGCAGTACGACTCGATAATCGTAAGGATCTTTTCCAACATAAATGGTTCTATGATCTGAAGTAGTCAACACAAACATGCCATAATTGTTTCTCTTCTGACTGTGAAGGTAGTTGAGGGCAATTAATATGCATGCAGATATTTGCATTTGACATTCCTAAAGTTAAGCAGGATGAATTATACTCTTCAGGGCAGTAATTCATCTCATCCAAAATAGTTGCCTGGGAAAGGTGAGATGACTCTCTGAAGACACTTCTTTCTCTCCAGGTGCCTCAAATAAGGTCATGAGCTGAGAGACAGTATATTTATTTTGAGAGATGGCTTCTATTCTTTGGATGTCAATGTCTATACAATTGTGTAGTTTGATATATTCACCTTGTGGCTGCACATGACCCTACTGTGACAGTTTCACAGTATTTACAAGTCATCACAGAAGGAGATACTCTGAAGGTAAGTTTAAACAGTAAGAAGATGCAGGTAAAGGAAGAAAACGTGGAGTTTCAAATAATACAAGAAGGAAAAAGTGAGACTACGGTGCCTGTCTATTGACTGATCAGAATCCCAGTGGTCTAAAACTGGAGGAAATCTCTAAGGATTAGAAAGGGATTAGAGGAAGCAGATTCTATAAAATGTAATTCATAAGGTACTGGAGATGGAAATATACCTAAAGTGGTCTCATTTCCATGATTGTGAGTCTCAGATATGATTTTCTAGGTATCGGTCATTGGAAATTCAGAAATTAATCTGAAAATCATTGCACAAGTCAGCAGAGATGACTTTATGTTTTCTGTGAATTACTTCCCTGAAGAGATTTGTTTAACCAAAAAAACAGCTTCATCTCAGAGAGCACTGCAGAGGCTAAAACCAAAATATTCAAAACATGCAACATGTTAGAACTTTGATATGCCAACAAATCAAGAGGATCATATGGCTCATATAAATGGCTTCAGATACAGTGTTCACAGACCTTTGTATAGATCTTCTGTGATAGTCAAGACCTAAGATATTAGCAGGGCAAAAGACATGCTGACAATGGAAAATGAATGATGATGAGATAATTTCTTCTATAATAGGGCTATGTTAGAACAGAACTTAAAGCTGTTCCTATAAAAGCATGCAATGGCAACACTGTCACTGAGGAAAGTGATCAGGAAACAGGGTAAATTTCACCTGCTTTAGCTACATAAGTGTTCATCTGAGGCTATTCTGAGTGGCTGTAGAAAGAAATGGACACTCTCCAGGCATGAATCATCTGACCTATTTTAAATGTTTACTTCAGGATGAGATGAATCAGCTTCTAAATACACATTAATAATGAAGACTTGTTCAAATTAATCTTTCATAGAGTGTCTCTGAAAAGACGAGTAGAGGAACATTCCCTTAAGAATCCATGAGTAAGATACTTCTAAATATTAATAATAATTTTGCTGTAGCAGGTGTCTCAGGAAAGCAGTTGGCATTAATAAAATTATCCTAAAGAATTAAGAGGCCTATATAAGCTTCTGAAAAGGGGCTACTTGCCCAATATGGGAGATCGGTTGGGAAAGAAGAAAAGGAAACTTTCCTTAGGTACAGGAAAGAGAACCGAGAAATGTTGTATCTAAAGGAATACCTCAGGGGAGCAAAACTTACCTGACTAAAATAGACACAGAAGGGGAAGGAATATTTTCATAAGATGGGGCTGTGAAGATATTATTCCCTGATCACAAACCCAAAACAAATGTAAGATTTTTTTTTTTTCACAATATTCTGAAATGACAGCATCACAGTTAAGACAAGTTGCTCTGTATTGTTTTGTTAAACAGTCTAATTTTAGAAAAGTTACTAATTTTATGAAGATTCCTATACAAATAAGTACTTTAACTACTAGGATTCAGATAATATTGAATTTGATAGCAATGAGTATAAATCAAAAACTGGGAACTCTCCACAATAAAATACCAGACACAAAGGAAATCCTAGCACTGATATTTATCTATTAATATAAGAAAACCATATAACTATGCCAATAATAATGTAAAAGAAGCAGAAATATTCTCATGATCTCTCTTTGTATTCAGAAAAATTCAAGATGTTATAGTCATGTCAGATGATGATGATGAAATACCTCCCACTCCCACAGTAACTCTGGAGGTAGTTAAGCAGCAACTACTAAAAATAGATATTTTTAAATCAGTCTTGCATTCAATAATTTTAAAAGAGCTGGCTGGAGAGCTCTCTAGACAATTGACATTGATTTTTCAATAAGTCTTGGAACACTAGGGAAGGTCCAGAGCACTGGTAAAAAGCTAATGGTTCAAAACTTCAAAACAGCAAGCAGGGTGAGCCATATAATTATATGTGCATAACCTATCTTTGATCCCAGGAATACACTGGAACATTTCATGCAGGACTCAAAGACTAAAGGATTCAAAACAGATAACACAGAAGATGTAAATCAATACTGATTCATTGAAAACAGCAGTTATCAAATTTCTACAGTTTTTCATCAGATTACATGACTGATATGTCATAGCTCTGATGGAATCCTTAGATGTATGTAAGTATTCTACTTTATGTAATAAGACATTTTAGAAACAAAGGACTGGAAGGGACTTCCTGTGCTGCTGAAATCGTTCATCAACTCATTTTTCATATAAGAGACATCTTAAAAGTAACTAAAGTTTTTGTTCTTTTATCCTAGAATGTGAACCTACAATAACACTATATCTATTTAATTTCTTCCCAGAAAGTATTATATGTTTTTATAATTGTTTATACCTTTTTTTTTTTTTTTTTTAACTTGGCTATGAATTTTATTCTGTGGATTTAATAGGTTTTGACTTGGGATTTTTCTTGTTTTGGTTTTGAATTAGTGTTTGGTAGGACATACAAAACTGCTATCTTTCCAAAGGTGCCACCTCATTCACCAAGTTTTTCAGTCACTTTTCCTATAGTGGGCTCCCATTTTCACAGACAGCTTTAGTGGCCTCTTTCTAATCACCTTCTATTTATAATTCATCTACATACTGTACATGAGTGACTAGATCTACACAAAAGTGGTGGTATGCGTAATGTGTATGGTAGTTATATAAGAGCTATGCATTACCTTTTATATAAACTTGCACATACACATTTCAATGTCAATGTATTACTCAACTTTTCAAGGTCATCCAAATCTTTCCATAAGTTATTTTAATCTTCTGCATTAATAACATCTCACATCACAACATAATTAGAATATTTCATTAGCAAACTCTTACTTTTTTTTTAAGCCAGTCACTAATATCAGTCACCTTAAAATAATCAAAGACGAATTCTTAAGGAACTCCATAAACAAATTCCAGTAACTATCATAGTCTTCTTTCAGAACAATTTTGTTGCAATCTCTCCCTTAGCCAGTTACACAATTTACAGTTCTATGTCTCATCTTCTTCAGTTCACTAATAATTTCCCATGTGGTGCTAAATTGTTTTACTAAAATCTGGGTAGATTAGATATATAACAATTCTCTTGACTAAAGAAAGCTGTCAGATTGCTCTGGTAGAAACTACCTTTGGAAAAACTATTTAAATTTATTTCTCATGTCCCTATATCTTTAACTGTTCTTTTCTTTAAAAATGTCATTTTATATCTAGGTCAAGTTAATAATTTTTAGTCCTTTTCATCACATAAGTACAATATTTGCTACTTTTCCAATGAAATAGTATCCACCATGAACTGATACTTTTAATTAAAAACCTTTGTCACTGGATTGATGACATCATACACAAGTTGATGCAATGTTCTGAGAGGGAGATGATACAGAAATCCTAAATGTTGTTCATTAAACTCTTAGGTTTCTGTTCTAATTCCTCTGGGGTTGGTTTTTTTGTTTTTTTTTTTTCTGTAAATTTATTCTCCTTATCTGCTTTGCTTTTGCTTCATTCTTACTGAGAACTGCAGCAAAATATTAATTTTGTTCTGGCTCATATCCTAACTATAATCTCTATCCATATGTCTGCCCTCATTTTCTTTTGTATCAAAGAACTTTTGATATTTTATTTACTTAAATTTACTTTGTAGAGTTTAATTTGATTTATGTTTATTACTTACTAATTGCTAAGACAATTTTCTCTGATGACCAGTAATTTTACACTGTTTGCGGAATTTTTGAGTCCTCTCAATGTACTGGTTATTTTTTCCTGTGAGATTTACAGAACTTTTCTACAAGTTGCTTCCGTACAAGTACTTAGGTACTCCCCTAGGAAACAACATGAAAATTTTGACAAATGTGACTGATATAAATTTTGAACCCTCTTTGCTCTCAAGTTCTTCTGAGTAAATTGTTTCAATAAATATTTTGTTAGACTTTCAGAGTATTCCTGTTTGATAGAAGCAACAAACAATAACTATGAGCTCTATGAGCTTGTTTTTAATTTACCTTTCCAGGAAAGAACATCAGAAATACCAGGGCTTTGCCATTATTTGTGAAATATAAGGGTGCAATAAAGTTCCCATATTGGCATTACTTCCAGCAGTACTATCTCTATAACTACTTAAAAGATACTTCATTTAGAAAACTCTACAGAACATCTGCTTCATGTACCATCACAAGGAAAGCCATAAAGTACTTCATGATTTTTAGTAACAAGGTCTGTATTAAAAAAAAATGTTTGAAATTACAACAATGTCAAGCTGAGAGGACAGAAACATCACCAATATCCTAGGTTCCTACATTTAAAAGCAATTTCTAATTGAAATTCCTGGAAAATGCACTGTGCCATAAAGGAAAGATGAAAAACAAACAAACAAAACCATTTTTGCCAATAAAATTAAGGGAATATTACTCCCTAAACCCCAGATTTGACAGTCAATTTAATTCCATGAGTAAGGTGCACCAGTTGTGCCCCCTTTCCTGATTTATCTCTATCCATGACAATTGGCAGTTATTTCAGTGGAAGGTAAACCTATCTTCTTATCAATACCAGGAGCAGTAAAGTTATATACCAAAGGAGGAAAATCATTATGATCCTGTTGGTGATGAACAAATGCCATGAAACAGGGACTTAATGTCAATAAACTGCAAAGAAATAGAGGCAATACATATCAGTCATGTTACCATTATCATTACTGAGTTCTATTTTTCAAATCAAACTCTTTGCTGAAGAAATTTAAACAATACAAAATCAAAATGTATATTATATTATTAAGGAATATCATTGAGCAGTTCTGTTTTCAGAAACTTTCACTGACAAAATCCACTTTTTATTCCTAAATTATGTTAGCAATGACCTGGGAAAAAAATATTTTTACCTGAAGTACTGGAATTCTTGGAAAACTGAGTTCTACCAAGGAGCCTGTATTTTCATAAAGACAAATATAAGGTTATATCCTAAAAAGAAAGACATACTTAAACATATAGGGCTTTCATCCTTTACTTACCACTTTGTCCTGAAGAATTTGGTGACCATGGTGATTAATTTGCTAAAGATAAGACCCTGCTTCAATGTTGTGGTCAGAAAAGTTAAGTAAAGCTTAAACGAACAAAAAAAGAAAGAATTATGGACTTTATATTACCTCTGTAGTTGACACTGCTTGATTTCCAGCAATTCACTCTTAGCTGCATTCCACTATTCACACTATCATGGTGCAGTATCCATTTTCAGTGTTCACTGAAAAAAAAAGGGTTGCTGAGATATTTAAATTATTGGGAAGGGTTCAACATGGAATCATGAGAATGATTAAGGGAAAAGAATTTCAGTGTTGTGATGGATGTTCAATCTATTTAGTTTATGAAGAGAAGATTAAGAAGTGATTTAAGCACTGTATATATTGTTTATGTGGTGAGTAGAATTGTTAGGTTTTCAGGTTAACAATGGACATTATTATGAATACAAGCAAGATAATGTAGGCTGTAGATATAAAACATACTAAGTATTCCATGTGTTACTGATATATGTATACTTTGACACTGCAGTAAATGTAGAGTTTATAACATTTCATTAAGTATAAAATGTTTAGAGCCTGACACCTGGAAATCAATGCCAATATAATTTCATTTAATATGGTAACTGATTATTGAAATAATTTTTACAGCCTAAGAGAATTTTCCTGTCTCAAATGAATTTTTTAAAAATCAAGTTAGGATTTTTTGGGGTTGTGTTTAGGAATGACACTCCTAAAGTCCTCTTCTAGAGTTATATTTTCCTCAGTGAGCAACTTTGATTAATATGGGTTGAGGTGGGCAAAATAACCCTTCACAGTAGAATTATGCTAAGCACAGCAGATTGTTTACTTACGCTTGATCCAAGTTATATAATGCTTCTACCATTCAGGAAAATTTACAGATGAATTACTGAGGATGAAGCTCAGATAATTGTAACATTGATCTGTTTGTAATCTTGCTAGGGATTGATAACTCTCTGATCTTCTATTATTGATGGTATTTGAATCTGATTACCAACTGATATTTACAGCATATCAATGGTTCTTTTTTATTCATGAGCACAAAGGAGTTGGATTTTTTGTTGGTTTTTCTTCATATGTGTGCTAAAGTACTGTCAAGAGAGACTAACTGTGGAAGAAAAATAGTACTTCCATTTGGCTTGAAAAACACTGATCCATTGATAGATTTTATATTTGCCACAGCATCTACTTCTCAATTTAGGTTGCAGCCACACTCTAGACAGAAAACTCTTAAAACCCAATCTGCTTGAGAACAATAGAATATATCCTGTCACCAGAACAAACACAACTGACAAGCTAAAATTTTGTATACACAGTTGGCTTCATTTTTATGGTGTCTTACTGAAAATCACTGATGTCTGTTAAAGGCTACCACTGTGCTGTCCTCTACTTTTTCTAATGTACAGACAGAAATTTCCTGTGTTGCCAATTCTCTTAATTTTCTTAAAAAGAGATAAACAGGGTGAAATTCATTAAGATCTTGAGGATCCTTATCCTTCATAATTAAAACTCAACACAACTAGAAGGAATCTTACATGGAAACAGAAAAAGCCAATGCATTATCTAACTATACAGACAGCTGTACAAGCCAAGTGAAATGGGTTAGTTCAATGTCCATATTCTGATTTTGACAGCAACTTTGTCTTTACTAAGGTACAGGTATTCCTCACAAGCCATTGTTTTCCAAACAGATTGGTGATATATTTCATATACTGGGAAAAAATGTTTTTATTTCGGTTGGAGTTAGATTATATTCTGCAAAGACATAGCTGTGAGACAATTTTATTGTTAAAGATGGCAAAAAATGACTTAGAGCTTTTTAATAATAAATATTATTATCATTATTACTAACATTTTAAGGGGAGATTATATTATTCTTTTCATGCTGACTTCTTGAGTAATTAAATGGACAACGTTTTAGTTTTATGAACAGTAAGTAAACTGATTTGACAATCAACTGCCTTGTATATGAGAGCTACTTTATATATATTTGGCCAGACCAAACTAATCCTAAAATAGTCATTCTCATGAGCACAGAGTCCCTTTTATATTGACTGAAGTAGAGTACAGAAATACAGAAACTGATTAATCATCTTGGTTAGTCCAGATCTGTGACCTGGAGTTGCAAAAACATGACTACAACAAAAAGACTAAGTATAATGCCATCTTGAAAAGCAATGCTGAAGACCAAAGGGACAGGAACAGAGCATTTTCACTCTACTGATAAGCAAGGTTAAGATTGATTCATTTTAAGACCTCCATTTACATACTTGTGGGGACAGAACATGCTTAAAATCCCTGTCAATCAAAGAAGTCAGTGGAGACTAAGAAAAATTCAGAATGTCATAAAACAGGGAGAACAGATTTAGTTGCTTACCCATAGGTACCTAATCCCATTTGAAACACGTTAGTTTATTTGTATGCATATTTGCACAGGGACAGCAGATGTGGCACAGAACTTACAGGATATCTACAACCTCAGCAGCCTCTTGGAGTGGCAGCTGAAGGCCAGGTGGGACTTTCCACAGAGCCTCAACTACATTAGTCATCTTTTGTCAGGTGAATGACCCTATAAAGCTAAGGCATGCAAATAGTACTCCATGGCCCAGTGACTGAAATGACAGCCTTAAATCAGTTTCTACCATGTTACAGAGGCTCTAAAAATAAACAGACAATAATTAAAATAAAATTTATTTCTGATACAATCAACTGGTACTTCAGCTATTATTCATAAACAGGAGATCCGAATGCCCATGAGAGGAAAAAACTATTACTGCACAAAATTCAATAAACTCCTAGGATTTAATGACAATCCAAAACATTTGATCATTCACCTAAAAAGTGAGGGCTCTCAACCTTGAGGAGTTTCCTTGGGCAGCATCCTGACTCAAGGGGAGAGTCCTTAACCACAGCGTGCTGCTTGAGGGGAGACTAGCTCAAAATGACTTGCCCAGGGGACTCCACTTATACCCAAGCTGAATGTGATCTGTGGTCAGTATCAGTCCTTGTTGGCTGAGGGCCCCAATTACCGTAAAACTCTGAGAACAAGGACATGAAAAAAGAAATCAACAGCCACTATATTTCAGCACCCAGAACGGCCCATCTTCATTGGTGTGAGTGTACCTGCTACACCCCAGACAGGTGTCTTGAGCCATCTGAGCTCTCCTAGAACATTTAAAACATGTATATGATACTGTTAGATATGACACTGGGTCAGTGGGAGACCTGTAAAATGATGAAGCATGAATTGGAGCCTTGGGCAGATATATATCCTGGAAGATCTCATATGATAGTGATCATTTGACTCCAACCTAGCAAGTGAGTTGTAGATAGCTGAATTGAACTGAATGTCTCCACAGGAGCATGAAGATACCCACATACAACAGTTAAGCCTAGATATCTTCAAACTAATCTAAAACAGACATCCACTACAAATTACATCTCATTGTCTTATATTGCTTGTAAAACAGCAGCAAGACTACAGCATATAAAGAACCATAAGATCTGAGAGTTCCCTAACAGCAGGATCAACTTCACTTATCCTTACAGGGGATTAATTTTTTTACCTCTTGTAAAAATCGGATATCTGCATATGTGAATTCCATATAGAAAGTAGTTAGCAGAGTCTTTTAGGAATATCAAAACCCCAGATCAATCTCCGAGATTTTACAAGTCTTTACAATTAAAGAACTTGGACTCTCAAATGTCACAATTCTTTGTTGATAGTAGTTTGACTGTCTGTAGTAATCTCTTTAAATTAAACACATAATTTAGTTATCCTTAGAAAAATCTGAATAACAGCACGATTAATATTGATTCATTTATTAATTCATGAAAAAAATTATGGAATTTGGTCATGAAATACAATAAAATTATTTAAAATAAAGCTGATTTGCTGAACAAACAACCACAGGAGCAGAAGAATCACAGAAGTAATTTATCTGAATTAATGTAAAAAACAAAATAGTTTGAGAACTTTTTCTTAGGGAAACAGACTGAGAATAGAAATTATAATAAAAAGGAAGCTATATTTTGCTATCTGAACATTTTAGAAAATTGCAGCAAGTCTTCAAGGTAGAATATATTAGAAAAGGAAAATTGTATATTCTAAAAGTAGTATTGAATTATTTTGTTACAGGTATTAGACTGTGTTTTATTATTGGGTACTTCATTATGCTATACAGTATACAGTACTACTTCTAAATTTTAGTAGAAGTATTTTTAAATTATATTTGATATCTGTAAATAAGAGACAAAACACACTTGTTTGTAAAGAAGAACCCAGCACATGGATTTCAGATATTTATATTATTTACAGCTATTTCTATTCTCTATTATTTCTAAAAATATAAATAATTTTCTGTACTTCTCTTATTCTATTATATTTTATTATTTTATTTCTATTTCAATTATTTATATGTAATAATAAAAATAATAATACAATAAAAAGATAATAACAATATTACATAGTATAATAATGAATATCAGCAAAGGTCAAATATATGAAGAAATAGGAAGAACAAATACTCAAGTCTGAAAAGAATAGTATTCCAAGGGTGTTTTGGACTGTAAGGCACTTTACAGTAATAGTATTTAACATCCTGTTTTCCTTAAACATACTAAAAGTGATTCATTAAAAGAAAAACTTGAAATATCTGCTTCATGAGGAATTCCAGGTTTTAAAACTTTGTGTGGAATTAAAAGTTTATGACAAATTACATTACAAATGTTAAAAAGGTGGAATGTTTATAATTTTAGAATATGCATGTATTTAAAATAAAGGTGAAACTGCCATTTTGGAAAACAACATGAAACCACTTTATCTAAAAAATTCAATTTCAAAGCCAATGTTTTTAAACTAGCTATAATATTTTTCTTATAATAAGAAATAAGCAATGCCTAGGTTGAGAGAGTTGAGATAATATAGCTTTTCAGTTTCCAGTGATGTTGATAATTGAAAATATTTTCCCTGTCTTAGTTGATCTTCAGGGATTTAAGAGCATTTAACATTTACAGAATTTTTTTTGCAAAACGCTCTGCACTATTATCTGTTTGAACATTTTGCAACACAACCTCCTTTTATGATATGGAAATGGAATTGCCAAACATACAAATTCAGGACACTACAGTAATGGACATCTCTGAAATGTCTTGAGAATCTATCAGAGAAAATCACTAGTTTGATGTGAAACTACATCCTTTAAAAAAATTTTAGAAACCTTTTAAAGACCTTTAAAAATGTTCTTTGAAAATGTACACTAGATGACTATCATCATGTATAAGCTCTGGTCATGTCCCTTTATTTGAAGGTTAGTCTGCAAAAAGCATCATGGGAAATCCTTAAGATGCTGAATAGGATTTAAGGAACTATAACTCACAGATGCAGGTACATCTCCAGACATACTGTGTCAGTTATGTTCTAAGTTCTTTAATTTGTATAACTTCATTCTAACTAATTCATGAAACAAAAAAACAATTATGCTATATGCTGTAAAATCAAAAATTCAGAAAGGTTATCATTGACTCAAAGCATTTGCAGGGTAAGAAATACCAGGTAGGCAAAGGGAGGGCAATAAGTGGGAACAATGTGATCATGGAGCTCATCTTTAGCCTATCTATTAGTGAGGTCAGGTCTATACTATGCAAATGATGTCTGTATCCTACAGACACTAACTTCCCCCTCCTCCCAATTAATTTTACAGTCATAAGTTTTGCACATGTCCACAGCTTTTAGGAATAGCAGATGAGTTTGTAAGATTTACAACCAGATACTTTAGAGTGTTTTGTCTTTCCAAGGAACTCTTTATGGAGTGAGGATAGCAGCATCTGCTCATCAATAATTACCTGCTGTTGCTGGGGAGTATTTTTAATCAGCTGGCAAAATTAGGAAATCTTCAAGATCTAGAACCCCTGGATGGTTCTTAGGCTGTACTGGTTCTGTCACTTGTAATTTGCATATTTGTAGTGGAGTAGCATGCTACTCATTATGAGAAAAAGGCTTCTAAATAGCTGTGAACACATTCGAGAAAGCAGTCAGATGGGAGGAGGGGGAGGGGGGAAATCTTGGCTGATGCTGTTAAAACATGACAAGAAATTGTACACCTGGAAGTGGAGCATGTGTCTTTCAGAATCTCAGATCGTAGACACTGACTTTTATCTTTATTTTATGCTGTTCAAAAAGTTAATTAGCTATATAAATGCATGTAGATCTGGAATTCAGTTATTACTCGACACATGCAAAGCTTTCATTAATGAAACAAAATAGTTTGCAGCTTGAAAACAAGCATTATTAGATGATAGAGGAAAACCTGCAACTCCTTCAGTAGAGTTTCTGAGGCAGTTTTGGTAAGCAACTCACCTCAGCAGCTTCACAAATTTTAGTTTGTTTACATCATTTTCCAGTTAGGAATAAGATTAAGTTGACATTTTAATTTACTTAAAAACATTATTGAGCATTTTACTCATAAAAGCTGGCTTGAGCCATCAAGCATATTTCGCATACAACTATCAACCTTCTCTGAGACTCAGTGGATGGTTAGTTAACAATTTTGATCATTAAATTATTAAGAAAATTTAGGGGAACATGCTAAAGATGGCATGGAGCACGGGGGGAAATAAGGACCATATCTTCTGTGTTGTATTGATTTTCATAGGGTGCTGTGAAAAAATATTGCAGGATGGAGCAGGAAATACAGGAAAAGAATTATTCATAAGGAGGTAGGGGTAAATGAAGAAAAGACAAAAAAAAGTTCCACATGCATATCTCTTAATGAACACAGGAATTCAAGATTCCTCACCTCCTGTGGAAACAACAGGCCAGTTCAGCATTACTCCTTTATTCCCAGTTCATTGTTAACCACAATAGAAAAACGTTATTTTTTTTTCCTGACATAAAGGTATGAATGCTTCTTCACTGGCACTTATTCTTGAAACTTTATATATGACAAGGCAGTATATTAGATGTAATTAGTTATCCTTACTTCATGTGTGATAAAAACAATGAAAACCCCAGTCACAGGAAGGCTGTCTTACAGACTTCTGGAAGAGTCTGAAAGGTCACACAGTCAACAGGTCTGGAGATGAACTGAAATGAAGTACAAGTAAGAGTGTTTTTCTCTGGATCCTACACGTGCACCTGTGGCATACTATTCTGTGTAAACACCCAGGAGAAATGACTGGGAATATACAGGGTGAACTGTAATTAGCATAGGAGTGGATTTGCATCTCAGAGCATTACTAGATGGAGTGAAAATGGTTATGAAGGTATTGAGTATGAAATATAGCCAGTGAAAGAGAAACAGAGAACATTAAAAGTTAATCAAACTTATTTGTAAAGATTACCACGTTACTGGCACGTATTTTATAGAGGAAATTTTTAGTTACTGAATTATTACTTTGAAATTCTTCCTTATCTATTAATCCATTTATTTAGTAAGTCACAAAACAGTCCATAATTTTGGCAAAAAGTAGAGTCCAGGAAGCATAGTAGGTTATGACCTCTGGCACTGAAATAATTTAATAAAAGTAAAATATAGTTTATGGAGCTCAGTTTTGCTCCTGCAGCAACAGCAGTCTCATGAACTTGTTTGTTTCAGTGAATTGACTCTTGTGCAAGAATAAAATTAAGTCTTCAGGAATTTTCCTTAAAGAAATAAGATTAAAAATAAGTCAAATATTTCAGATGATACAAAAAACATTAGGGTATTGTTTTTCCATAAAGTAAGACAATGTCATGATGGCAAAAATCCACAAAAAAATTCCTTGTCATTGCTGTTAGACTGTTGACTTGAAATTGTCCTTATCAAAGGAAAAAAAAAAAAAATCTAATATGACAATTCTATATTTTACATAATTCTCTGTATAAACTATGACTAAAATTTAATTTTAAAGTGTTTTATCAAAAAATCAGAAGAAACTGTAACCAAAATGAAATTCTATTTTATTTTTTCCACCTGAATGTCTGATAAATTCAACCTAAAGATAAATGTGATTATATCAAAAAGTAATTTTTTTAGTGAACACTTTACATAACATAATGATTTCCTCTTCGCATTACAAGAGAGAGAAGAAATATAGTTTTACTTTAAAATTGTATTTTTCTTGATTTTTTTTTTTATAAATTCTAATATAACATTTTGAAGTGTTATGACTAGAGATGGTCTAAATCTCAGATACTAGAATACAGTTATATAATTCATTAAAGTAGCTAACAAGCAGTTTACAAGGCAAAGGCTCCAAAAGCTGAAATTAAATTTGATACAATTGCTTCTGGGATCCTTAGAAATCAAATCACTATTAGGGTTCCATACTGTAGTTTGTAGATTACCTACAAGCTTTAAAGTGATCTATAGTACAACATTTGATACACACTGGGTTTTATTTCCAACAGCTGTAAGTTTACTATTTTTGAGCTTGCTACTTTGTCATGTGGTCCCTCCTGAAGACTCTTAAAGCTGTGACTTCCACTAGTACTCAAATTAGACTTGAGTGGAAGGAACAAGCCTCAAGAAGGCTAATGCTGGGATTAAGGTGAATTTTAGGTGTCTGTTTCCAAAACTGCAACCTTCAAAACCCCTGCTCTGTTGTATCTTAACTACAGAGCCCCCTCAACTCCTCAGACACTTCAGTTTGAGAATCACATTTTCCAGAAGCACATGAGGTTCTTCTGTACATAATTAGAAATATTACCTTTTTGCCATGGCTCAATGATTTTCATGCTGAGTCTTTGTGATGAAGCATCAGAGGCGGGAAACACAAACAGTTCAGTCCAATAGATATTCCACTTCAATATTGCAATTAAAAATATCTACCTAGAAATTTTTCAAAGTTACTTGTTCCAAACAGCAAAAAGTCAAGAAGAAAAAAGTAACTCAGAAATCAGCTGAACCTCACCCAAATCTGAAAGCCAGTCATTCCTTAGCTAACATGTTCTGACCTGTGGAAAAGTCACTGCACATAAATTTTCATGCTGTTTCTCTCTGAAAACAACACTTTCTAAGAATACACATTATATTTCCAAATAAATGGATCAAGAAATGTTTACCACAGTTATTACATTCATAGTATTATTCTAATGTGTTTAATTTTCAGTTTTTTTCAGACTATACATCCCTAGCCCTTAGTGGTACCACAGCTGGGTCCATTTTTCTGCATGAAAGACAACCCACTGCAAGACAGCACTTTCACTAGATCTCAGAAATACTCATATGTAAGCATTAAATTGACTGTAGGGAAAAAATTTTCTATATGTTGTAGTGTATTAAACTGAAACACTTCATTTTAATTAGAAATTAGTCTTGAAGTCAAATGTAGGACAGAGTAACAAAGAGATCTGTCTTGCTTTAAAATGTTAAACACCAACGTGTTAGAACTAAAGTATTAAAACCAAATCAAGTCATATGTGGAATTTGAAATAAGGAACAACCAAAAGTAAGTAGAAGTGGCTTATAAATGCAATAATGGATATCCCACAAGGGGAAAAAAAAAAAAAAAAAAAAAGAATAAAAGGAGAAAGCAGCAGAAATATTGTAAATGGATTTTTAAACACTTATTTAATTTAAATCCAAATATCCAGAACACATTTTTAAGTCCTTTTAAGAGCAAAATGTTTTTTATTTTTATAAATCAGAGCACTGCACCCTGTTCCTTAAAAATATTAATTGCTGATGATACTAAAGGACGCTTCATAAGGTATTGTAAAGAATGGTATCAGAAGTGTTTAGGTATATAGTTTTTCACACTGACCAGTTTGAAGGGTGCAGTCTATCTGCCCATCTGTTTGCTTTGGTTTCTGTTGTTGTTTTGGTTTAGCTCTTTTTTGGTTTGATTGGTTCGTTGGTTGGTTGGTTAGTTGTTTTTTTCCATTGTGACTTATAATCTGGTACAATGTCAGTAAGGTTTTAGGTGACAGGTCTGTGTTCTACAATTCTTCCATGATGAGAAAATTTGGGTTATCGCCTTGAAATATTACAGAACTGAATTGTTTAGTTACTAGACAGAACCAGTTCTGTGTTATTAAATTCATTGGTCTTTTCAGATATACCCTATTCTGAGTCTTCTCTCTGCCATTATCCCAGTCCTATGTAGAGAACTTCTCTGTAGGGCCAGGAAAATATTACAGTTTACCTCCGGAAAATGAAAGATAGTGAAAATGTAAACAGGGGCAGTGAAAAAGTCAGATACCCAGTTATTACTTTAAGGACTCTGTTTTCAAGTAGGGCATGGATGATTTCTTGTTATTAATCTTTTTTTTTTTTTTAATTTAAGCCTAATTCAACAAATAGCTTGATGGGGAAGAGGGGAAAAAAGAAAATTTTAAAAAGTGAAATTATTTTATTTTGATATTTTCCCATTTTTTCCTGAAAAAATAATAAGTTGTCTTGAAAGACAGATTAATGTAATTTGAAACATTTTCAAAAAGTTCAGATTCAAGGTTGGTGTATGCAAGATTCATTGCAGAAAGAGAAATTTGTTAATGTACAAAAAAATTGTCTAAGGCTTTTCAATGTAAACATTAAGAAAGAAGCTACTTCTTCTGCCTAGTTCCTTTAAGGGTCTAATCTCATTAAGTAGAAGCAAATGTTTTACTAAGTAGAGTAAATGTTTTATAAAACTATATGTCACTGCTGTTTTCCAAAAAGATGCATGACCCTTTCTGAGTTATCACAAAATTTAGAGTCAAATGCTCCTTATTTCTCAAATACTGGAGACAGCCAAGATAGAGGATCACTGTTTTACTGATGATCATGAGAATGGGAAGCAGTCTGTGGCAAAGGATTTTTGTAAATTTTAAGAATTTAAGAGGAAATGGTCATGTTTTGCAAAATTGTCCTATTTCAGAGTAGATTTCAGTCTGAGTAAATACATAAGAGTTAAACACTTCTCTAAATAAAAATAATTTTGGTATTTACTATTATTTGTAAATCCCAGTTCTAAAGTAACTTGTGCTCAAATGAAAAGTAGAGAGTAACAGATGACTGTGCCAGTTAGAAAACTTCTGTTATTAAATAAAAGTCTTGAAGCTTGATTACTGCTTAAGTGTGGTCAGCTGAGAATATTGTGACTTGTTTCCATTTATGGTTAAACTCAAATATTAGCCCAGCTAAATCCTTTACTTAAAGCTGTTAAGGTACTAGTACTAGATGATTTACTTTTAACTTACTAAGAATCTACCCTGTCACTTTAATGTCACAGTCCCTGTTTATAATTCCTAGTAGAGCAGAGTCTTTACAAACAGGGATAATCCTTTATTTGGTGTTTACTTACTAAGTTCCCTTTTTATCTTGACCTTTTACACAGCAGACTTTGTAGTCAGTAAGTATTTTTGGCAAGACAGACATATGTAGTAACTGGGTTTCTTAATGTATTTTGTTTTATTTTGCTCATCCATAAAATGCTAAACTGGATGTTATTATTTTGCAGTCATAATGAAGAGTAAGGCACTGAAATCACCTGCATTCATACTGTTAAGATTTTTAAATTTTTATATATCTTTTTCTACTTCCTTTCAGCTTTTAAATCTACCTGTGCCTTGTACCATTACTGCAAGTCTATGAAGTTATATAGTCTGACTTATAAATTAAAACAAGGTCTGGAGAGCAAGAAAGCAATAGTGAATATTATACCTTTAAATCATTTCTCCAGAGCCATTCCTAAAATAAATCAGCTTGTGTATCGACTGTTAATTTGGACTGAATCTGATTTTATTATCTGGTAACAACGTGCCAATGTGTTTATGTTTCACATTTCTGTGAGCATGCTGACTTAGTTCTCTCAGAGTACCCAGTTTTCATACAAAGTCAATGGAAAGAAGTGCCTTTGGAAGCTTCTTGAGGAATATGCTCTCCACTAAGCTAAAGTATTTATGTAGATTCCAGAGGAAGATTTTCAAAAAGTCACCTGTCTTTCTATGGAACGGGCAAGATGCTGATGCAGGGGGAAGGGTTTATGAGGCAACCTAAAAGGTATATACAAGTTAGGAGACAAAGTCAGGTGAGCCAGACCCTGTCCAGTCCCCAAAATGCTTCTCTGTATGCCACCCCATTTACAAATTCTGCTATAAGATTTGCCAGACAAGATATAACAGAATGTGCATGAGATCTGGGTGACTAATATCAGTTCCTGAAAGTATAGATTATCCCCAGAAGATAGATGGCCTCTCCGTTTTTGATGACTGAGTTATCAAATTACTTTCAGGTACCTTCTTACTACAGTATCTTACACTGTTCTTTGTGGAACAACTTAACTATATATAAATTTAGAGTCAACTCAAGCGAAACACAGAAATTATAATTTTTAATACATATATAATGTGGAGTTCTGTTATAATTAATCTTGCAATCTTTTTAAGTCTCAAAATCTATAAAGTCAAGGCAGACATTTATCTCAGTAAGACTAAGCTTTTCTATAATGAATTTACATTTAGATTTTTATTTAAAGCAAAAAGAAAATCAGAAACTGAATATTATTGAATATTATTATTTTCGTATGAGATTCAACAAGGTGAAGTGTCAGCTCCTGTACATGGGTCACAACAACTCCATGCAATGCCATAGGCATGGGAAAGAGTGACTGGAAAGCTGCCCAGTGGAAAAAGGCCTGTGGGTTTTGCTTGACAGCCAGCTGAGCCAGAAGTGTGCCCAGGTGGCCAAGAAGACCAATAGCATCCTGGCTTGTATCAGAAATAATGGGGCCAGCAGGATTAGGGAAGTGATCGTCCACCTGTACGCAGCGCCAGTGAGGCTGTACCTTGAATACTGTGTTCAGTTTTGGGCCCCTCACTATGAGAAACACAGTGAGATGATGGAGCATGTCCAAAGAAGGACAAGAAAGATGGTGAAGGGTCTGGAGCACAAGTCTTATGAGGAGCAGCTGAGGGAACTGGCTCTGGTTAGTCTGGAGAAAAGGAGGCTCAAGGGAGACCTCATCGCCTTCTACAACTACCTGGAAGGAGGTTGTAGTGATGTGGGTGTTGGTCTG
Organism: Strix aluco; assembly: GCF_031877795.1. Taxonomy (NCBI): domain Eukaryota; kingdom Metazoa; phylum Chordata; class Aves; order Strigiformes; family Strigidae; genus Strix; species Strix aluco. The sequence continues at coordinate 84,880,751 of NC_133933.1, forward strand.
TTCTCCCAAGCAACAAGGGATAGAACGAGAGGAAATGTCCTCCAGTTGTACCACGGGAGGTTTAGCTTAGATTTTAGGAAAAATTTCTTCACCGAAAGGGTTGTCAAATATTGGAACAGGCTGTTCAGGGAATTGGTTGAGTTACCATACCTGGAGGTATTTACACCCTAGATCCTCAAAGGTTGCTTCTAGCCCTTCCAAAAGATGTCTGCCACAGTTTCTGTTAACTACCTGACCAAAAATAGTTCATGGTTTCCTGGACTGTGCCCCAGTTTTCTTCTTCATGGACATCATGGGCTGGTTTCTTTCTTCCTCTCACTTTCATTACAGAATTGATTCAGAAATATTTGGCTTCTTCAACTTTAAACACATCCAGTGAATTCTCTGTGTTATAACAATATCTATCCATTGTATATTTCCTAGGTAATTTTTAATCTCAAGAAGTGCCTTTGTAACTTCAAGTTTCTAAATCAACATAAATTACAATGAAAAACAATAGGTAGGAATGTTCTTCTCTATATAATTAAATTACCACTGAAATTAATGGACTGCAAATTCTTCACTATTCTTATTAGGTGAGGCTGCTACATTTTTGGTTTTGCTTTTTTACTTTCAAGAAAAAATATAAACTTATTGTTAAAATTTTAAATTCTTTGATTTAAATTTATTTTTTTTCCTTTTTAATAAAAAATAATGAAGGGTTGTGAAAAAAATCCAAGGCAACAATAACACTGCTTGGTGCAGTATTTAGAATAGAAAAATATCAAAATAAATCTCAAGAGTATCAAGTTTGTGATTTGACAAAAAGCTATTGAAGGAGGAGATAAAAAGCGTAAAGCACTATCACAAGTTCTCTAATCTTTCTTGTCTTGCTTGCTGATTAAAAAGGGATGGGAAATATCACTGGACTTCATCTTGTACTTCAAATTATATTAAAAGTAGACATACATAACAAAATCTCATTTACTTTACCAAGACATGGAGACTTTACTGAAAAAATCAAGATCAGTTAATTCATTCACTTTACTGAACATCAGCTGTTAGAATACGTACTTTGGGATTTGAACACAGGGCTTTCTCTTCTGCTGCCTATTGACTTCCCTGATAACTTTTCACAGAAAGAAAGAGTTGTGGGACATACGTAATCATAATGAGTTTTGAAAACAAGGACAGATTGTCTGTGACGTATGTTTTGCTATTTTAAGAGTCTGGTTTACTATTTCATAAAATCCACATAAACCTTTTAAAATCTCTTATATTCTTTCACTGTGTCATCATCTTATGAAGTGATTTGAGGAGTCACCTATTTATCTTTCTTGCCTTTTCAGCATTACACTAGACTCAGAGATGCAAGATGATTTTTTTTTCTGCACTCCTATATATATTTGTAGTTGGCATTTTAAAGAATAAAAAGGAGGAAGCTGAGCCTACAGAGAGACCTTTATACGATGTATTTCAAAAGAAAAATACTCATGTCTGGGGAGAGAGAAGGATAGTTGATTATTTTTTTGTTTGTTTTCATGACTGTTCCACATTTTTTCTGCATAGTAAAAAATAGTGTCCAGGATGATATCCCTGGCACATAAAGATCTTGGTTGGTTCACATGCACAATAGAAACTGAACCACTCAGTCATATAGTGTCTGAAGAGCCTTTCTCATCAAAGCAGTCAAAGAAAGCTATTTGATAAGAATGTGAGATTTCAGTAGTAGCCTGGATGTTGTGGAGCTATGGGAGACAGTATAAAATAGCTTATATACAGGAATTTTCTTTCATCTGCATCTCTTGGGATGCAGATAGAATCCCATCACCTGTTGGGGGGATGGATGAGGATGAACACCGAAGAACACAGCAGATGAATTCGTGGCTTCAAGACTGGTGTCACCATTAGGACTTTGGTTTTTTTGATCATGGTTTGGTATACAGGGCACCAGACCTCTGGGCGTTAGATGGGATGCACTTGTCCTAGAAGGGAAAGAGGATCTTGGGGCAGGAGTTAGCTGGGCTCATAGACAGAGCTTTAAACTAAATTTGAAGGGGGAAGGGGGCAAAACACCAGCCCATCTGAAGTGCATGTATACCAACGCACACAGCATGGGTAACAAACAGGAGGAGCTTGAAGCCCTGATGAAACAGGAAAATTATGATGTTGTGGCTATCACAGAAACATGGTGGGATGCCTCCCATGACTGGAGTGCACCAGTTGATGGCTACAAGCTCTTTAGAAGGGATAAACAAGGTAGGAGAGGCGGTGGGGTAGCACTGTATGTTAGGGACAGTTATGATTGCCTTGAATACCAGTGCAGTGAAGACAGGGTCAAGTGTCTTTGCGGTAGAATCAGGGGGAAGGCCAACAGGGCAGATGTTGTAGTAGGAGTCTATTATAGGCCACCCATCCAGGACAGAGAGGTGGATGAAATATTCTATAGGCACTAGGGTGAAATCTCACGATCGCTTGCCCTTGTTCTTGTGGGAGACTTCAACTTCCCAGACATCTGCTGGAAATACAACACAGCAAAGCGAGACCAGTCCTGAAGATTCCTGGAATGTGTGGGGGACAACTTCTTAACACAGCTGGTGAGAGAACCAACCAGAGAAGGTGCCCTGCTGGATCTCCTCCTTGTGAACAGAGAAGGACTGGTGGATGATGTGGTGGTTGGAGGACTACTAGGGCACAGCGATCATGAAATAATAGAGTTCTCTATTCTTAGAAAGGCCAGGAGAGGGGGCAGCAGAACTGACATCCTGGAGTTCCAAAGGGCTGACTTTGTCTTGTTTAGGCACATGCTTGACAGGATCCCTTGGGAAATGGTCCTGAAGGGTATAGGGGTCCAGGAAGGCTGGGCGCTCTTTAAGAAGGAAGTGTTTATGGCTCAGGAGCAGGCAGTCCCCAGGTACTCTAAGAGGAGCAGGCGGCAGAGAAGACCACCCTGGCTGAACAGGGAGCTTTGGCTGCAACTCAGGGAGAAAAGGAGAGTTTACAGCCTTTGGAGGAAGAGGCTAACCACTCACAGTGATTACAAAGAGGCTGTGAGGTATGCAGGGGATAAAACAGGAGGTCCAAAGCCCAGCTGGAAATTAATCTGGTTTCAGCAATCAAAGATAACAAGAAATGTTTCTATAAGTATGTCAATAGAAAAAGAAAGACCAGGGAGAGTCTCCATCCCCTGCTAGATACTGAAGGAAACTTGGTAGCAAGTGATGAGGGGAAGGCTGAGGTCCTTAATGCCTTCTTTGCCTCAGTCTTTAATAACAAGACTAGTTGTATTGAGGGAATCCAGCCTCCTCAGCCAGATGATAGAGACTGGGAGAACGACCCCCCCGCAATCCAGGAGAGAGTCAGTGACCTGCTACATCACGTAGACACACACAAGTCTATGGGACTGGATGGGATACACCCGAAGGTGCTGAAGGAACTGGCTGGGGTGCTCGCCAAGCCACTTTCCATCATTTACCAGCAGTCCTGGCTGACCGGGGAGGTCCCGACAGATTGGAAATTGGCCAATGTGATGCCCATCTATAAGAAGGGTCGGAAGGATGATCCGGGAAATTACAGGCCTGTCAGCTTGACATCGGTGCCCAGGAAGCTGATGGAGCAGCTCATCCAGAGTACCATCATACAACACATGCAGGACAACCAGATGATCAGGCCCAGTCAGCATGGGTTTATGAAAGGCAGGTCCTGCTTGACAAACCTGATCTCCTTCTACGACAGGGTGACCTGCTTATTGGATGAGGGAAAGGCTGTGGATGTTGTTTACCCTGACTTTAGTAAGGCCTTTGACAACGTTTCCCACAGCATTCTCCTGGAGAAACTGGCTGCTGGAGGCTTAAATGATCGCACGCTTTGCTGGGTAAAAAACTGGCTGGATGGCCAGGCCCAAAGAGTTGTGGTGAATGGAGTTAAATCCAGTTGGCAGCTGGTCACGAGTGGTGTCCCCCAGGGCTCAGTTTTGGGGCCACTCTTGATTAATATCTCTATTGATGACCAAGACAAGGGGATCAAGTGCACCCTCACTAAGTTTGCAGATGACATCAAGTTGGGTGGGAGTGTTGATCTGCTCGAGGGTAGGGAGGCTCTGCAGAGAGACCTGGACAGGCTGGAGCGATGGGCTAAGGCCAACTGCATGAGTTTCATTAAGGCCAAATGCCGGGTGCTGCACTTGAGGCACAACAACCCCCAGCAGCGCTACAGGCTTGGGGAGCAGTGGCTGGAGAGCTGCCAGTCAGAGAGGGACCTGGGGGTGTTGATTGACAGCCAGCTGAACATGAGCCAGCAGTGTGCCCAGGTGGCCAAGAAGGCCAATGGCATCCTGGCCTGTATCAGAAATAGCGTGGCCAGCAGGGACAGGGAAGTGATCTTACCCCTGTACTCGGCACTGGTGAGGCCGCACCTCGATTACTGTGTTCAGTTTTGGGCCTCTCACTACAAAAAGGACATTGAATGACTCGAGCGTGTCCAGAGAAGGGCAACGAAGCTGGTGAAGGGTCTGGAGCACATGTCGTACGAGGAGCGGCTGAGGGAACTGGGGTTGTTTAGTCTGGAGAGGAGGAGGCTGAGGGGAGACCTCATCGCCCTCTACAACTACCTGAAAGGAGGTTGCAGAGAGCTGGGGATGAGCCTCTTTAACCAAGTAATAAGCGATAGGACAAGAGGGAATGGCCTCAAGTTGTGCCAGGGAATGTTTAGACTAGATGCCAGGAAGTATTTCTTTACAGAACGGGTAGTTAGGCATTGGAATGGGCTGCCCAGGGAGGTGGTGGAGTCCCCATCCCTGGAGGTGTTTAAGAGTAGGGTCGACATAGCGCTGAGAGATATGGTGTAGATGGGAACTGGCAGTGTTAGGTTAAAGGTTGGACTAGATGATCTTCAAGGTCCTTTCCAACCTAGTTGATTCTGTGATTCTGTGATTCTGTGATCTTTTGACTACTATAGAACTGCTAAGGCATCATAAAGCCAACTGCTGTTTTCTTTCAAATGAGTGTCTCATATTACTAGACCTCAGAATCAGGGCCATTAAGGCTTTACATGAGCATATCCAGAATACTCAATACTTCAGACAATACTGAATAATTTGCTGTCTGTCTATAGTCTGAAACTATAATACATAATACATCTGAGTAATTTAGAATTATGAATATATTTTTCAAAATAATTGTCTGTTTTCAAATGAGCCATGGACAGAAGAAAGCCTATATGTTACCAATGTAGCTGAGAATAATTCAATCAGCTTTGACAATAATGTCAGTTCCCTGATTCTGCAGTTTTAGAAAAAAAGCATCCTTCGTAAATCCTCTATCAATAAATACTCATGCAAAATATTGATCCTTCTGGCTGAACAGCACTCTGCAGGCTTAAAGCAATTTCACTGAATGCATGGCTAAGGACAGAGAAAGCTGCTGAAAAGTATCTGCAACTCACACTGCAGAGTAGAAATTTAAAGTAGCTACAGCTGTAAACACACCTAGTAGGATTTGAAGAAGTGAGGTAAAGCCAGTCTTGCTAATAATTTTATCCATCTATTAAATACAGTATTGCCATCGTTGGTGACAGGCAACAGGCTTTACACTAATTTTTCACAGTTTTGAGACTGCATGGACATTTTTTCTAACTTGTTTAGCCAAACAGCAGTTGTTTAATGAGGAGGTGTCTATCACCAAATTTATTTTAATTTCCTTACCTTTTTACAGTTTTGTTCCTTGCACATTTTTTGTGCAAGGCTGCTCTACAAGGGAAAAGCAGCCAGAAGCCAAGGTGATCACAACACAGTGACTGTTCCAGCCACACAGAGGCAGTGATCATAACAGGTTCTCTCAACCATCTGGTGGCAACTGAATGAAGCAAGGTAACAAGTGAAGTCCAGGATCCCTCCAGGAAGCCCATTGACAATATCCAGGTGAGCAGAGGACAACACACCCACAGAAGGAATGAACTTAAATGGAGTTTGTGGGATGTGGGCAGACAGTACCAGTGAAGGTCCCAGATAAGGCAGTCATGGGAATTAACACCTGTTGATGCATTTGCAACCCCTAGTTTTATAATAATAGTTAGATGAATATATATATAGCCATATTATTATTATTATTATGTATTTGTTCATATATGATGAGTTAGTATCATAATATTTCATATAAATGAAAGAAGAGTAGCCATTCATTGTATTTTGTTTAAAGTGTTAAAAATTTCAATTAAAATGACAATGAGTTCCTAGTTTCACATATAAGGTGTACTCTCCTTTTTGCCCATAACAAAATTTTGAGAATAGTACAAACAAGGCAGTGTTTTAACACAACACCCTTTTTTTTTTCATCATTCTCCTCCCCCCTTTTTCCATTATTTCTGACAAGAGTTAACATAATTTAATGTTAACAGGGCAGATGTTGTACTAGGAGTCTACTATAGGCCACCCATCCAGGACAGAGAGGTGGATGAAATACTCTATAGGCATTTAGGAGAAATCTCATGATCGCTTGCCCTTGTTCTTGTGGGAGACTTCAACTTCTGAGACATCTGCTGGAAATACAACATAGCAGAGCGTGACCAGTCCCAGAGATTCCTGGAATGTGTGGAAGATAACTTCCTGACACAGCTGGTGAGAGAACCAACCAGAGAAGGTGCCCTGCTGGATCTCCTCTTTGTGAACAGAGAAGGACTGGAGGATGATGTGGCGGTTGGAGGACGACTAGGGCACAGCAATCATGAAAAAATAGTGTTACCTATTCCTAGAGAGGCCAGGAGAGGGGGCAGCAGAACTGACACTCTGGACTTCAAAAGGGCTGACTTTGTCTTGTTTAGGCACATGCTTGACAGGATCCCTTGGGAGATGGTCCTGAAGGGTATAGGGGTCCAGGAAGGCTGGGCACTCTTTAAGAAGGAAGTCTTAATGGCTCAGTAGCAGGCAGTCCCCAGGTGCTGTAAGAGGAGCAGGCGGCAGAGAAGACCACCCTGGCTGAACAGGGAGATTTGGCTGCAACTCAGGGAGAAAAGGAAAGTTTACAGCCTTTGGAAGAAGGGGCTAGCCACTCACAGTGATTACAAAGAGGCTATGAGGCTATGCAGGGCAGAAATCAGGAGGTCTAAAGCCCAGCTAGAAATTAATCTGGTTTCAGCAATCAAGGACAACAAGAAATGTTTCTATAAGTTTCTATAACACCAGGGAGAGTCCCATCCCCTGCTAGATGCTAAAGGAAACTTGGTAGCAAGTGATGAGGAGAAGGCTGAAGTACTTAATGCCTTCTTTGCTTAGTCTTTAATAACAAGACTAGTTGTATTGAGGGAATCCAGCCTCCTCAGCCAGAAGACAGCGACTGGGAGAACGACTCCCCCCTGCAATCCAGGATGAGATAGTCAGTGACCTGCTGCATCACATAGACACACACAAGTCTATGGGACCTGTTAGGATACACCCGAAGGTGCTGAAGGAACTGGCTGGGGTACTCACCAAGCCACTTTCCATCATTTACCAGCAGTCCTGGCTGACCGGGGAGGTCCCGACAGATTGGAAATTGGCCAATGTGACGCCTATCTATAAGAAGGGTCGGAAGGATGATCCGGGAAATTACAGGCCTGTCAGCTTGACATCGGTGCCCGGGAAGCTGATGGAGCAGCTCATCCAGAGTACCATCATACAACACATGCAGGACAACCAGATGATCAGGCCCAGTCAGCATGGGTTTATGAAAGGCAGGTCCTGCTTGACAAACCTGATCTCCTTCTACGACAGGGTGACCTGCTTATTGGATGAGGGAAAGGCTGTGGATGTTGTTTACCCTGACTTTAGTAAGGCCTTTGACAACGTTTCCCACAACATTCTCCTGGCGAAACTGGCTGCTGGAGGCTTGGGTGATCACACTCTTTGCTGGGTAAAAAACTGGCTGGATGGCCGGGCCTAAAGAGTTGTGGTGAATGGAGTTAAATCCAGTTGGCGGACGGTCACAAGTGGTGTCCCCCAGGGCTCGGTTTTGGGGCCACTCTTGTTTAATATCTCTATTGATGACCTAGACAAGGGGATCAAGTGCACCCTCACTAAGTTTGCAGATGACATCAAGTTGGGTGGGAGTGTTGATCTGCTCGAGGGTAGGGAGGCTCTGCAGAGAGACCTGGACAGGCTGGAGCGATGGGCTAAGGCCAACTGCATGAGTTTCATTAAGGCCAAATGCCGGGTGCTGCACTTGAGGCACAACAACCCCCAGCAGCGCTACAGGCTTGGGGAGCAGTGGCTGGAGAGCTGCCAGTCAGAGAGGGACCTGGGGGTGTTGATTGACAGCCAGCTGAACATGAGCCAGCAGTGTGCCCAGGTGGCCAAGAAGGCCAATGGCATCCTGGCCTGTATCAGAAATAGCGTGGCCGGCAGGGACAGGGAAGTGATCTTACCCCTGTACTCGGCACTGGTGAGGCCGCACCTCGATTACTGTGTTCAGTTTTGGGCCTCTCACTACAAAAAGGACATTGAATTACTCGAGCGTGTCCAGAGAAGGGCAACGAAGCTGGTGAAGGGTCTGGAGCACATGTCGTACGAGGAGCGGCTGAGGGAACTGGGGTTGTTTAGTCTGGAGAGGAGGAGGCTGAGGGGAGACCTCCTCGCCCTCTACAACTACCTGAAAGGAGGTTGCAGAGAGCTGGGGATGAGCCTCTTTAACCAAGTAATAAGCGATAGGACAAGAGGGAATGGCCTCAAGTTGTGCCAGGGAATGTTTAGACTAGATGCCAGGAAGTATTTCTTTACAGAACGGGTAGTTAGGCATTGGAATGGGCTGCCCAGGGAGGTGGTGGAGTCCCCATCCCTGGAGGTGTTTAAGAGTAGGGTCGACATAGCGCTGAGAGATATGGTGTAGATGGGAACTGGCAGTGTTAGGTTAAAGGTTGGACTAGATGATCTTCAAGGTCCTTTCCAACCTAGTTGATTCTGTGATTCTGTGAAAGCTGCCCTCTTTAATCCTCAGTCAGTAAATATGTATTGGGTTCAGCTGGGATGGAAATTGGTGCTGTATTTTAGATCTGTAAACAAAACAATATTGGTAACATACCAATGTTTTGGCTCTGCTGAACAGTGTTTACATCAAGGTTTTCTGTTTCTCACTCTGCTGCCCCAGTGAGTACACTGAGGGTGGGAAAGAGACTGGGAGGTGATGGAGGGAAGAAAGCTAACCCCAAATAACTGAAGGGATATTGCATACCATGCAGCATCCTGTGCAGCAATAAAACTGGGTGGAAATTTTTTCAAAGTAGCCATTGTTCAGAGACTGGCTGGGCATTGGTCTGCTTATCGTGAGTTATTGCTTTTGCCACACTTCTTTTTTTTTTTTTTTCCCTTCACTGATTAAATCCTCTTAATCTGAACCCATGAATTCTTTTTGTTGTTTTTGCCCTTCCATTTCTTTCTCCCATCCCACTGGAGGAAGGAGAGAGGGAGACACCACGCCAGCCAACCTCAACTCACCACAAACTACTAGCCTTGAGACAGAAACAATAATAGGCTCAGCTGGCTCGGAGAAAGGCAAGACCTGAAAGAATTAGTGTGGAAAATATTAGAAGAAGTAAAAGGGAGTTGTATGAGTTAGAATCCCAGAGAGGAAAAATATAGCTGCATGAAAAAGGTAGACTGAGACAAGAGTTAGAAGCTTGGAGGGGGAAAACTGACACAAGATAGGAAATAAAATGTTGAAGGAACCTTTGATTTGAAGGAGATTGATCAGGGACAGTTATAGTTCAGAAGAGGAAAAAATCAGAACTGGAGATAAGGGCAAGGAGGAATGGGAAACAAGCAAGTTTGTTACCAGCAGTCAAACCTGCCGGTCTATGGTAAGAAAGGATCACTGAAATCCATTCTTCAGCTCTCAGAAGAAAGTTGTGAAAAGTTGGCAAGATATTCACAGTTAATCTTCCCTCTCCAGTTTCCCTTCCTCGAGACAATAGCTACTTCCATTCCTATGACTTCCTCTGCTAGCTCATGTAGTACAGACATATGCAATGCATCAGACCATCTTGATGATCCATGAATGTAAAGCAGATGGGAAGTTCATAGTTTTGTTTGCAGTTTTAAATGTGAAACCTTTGTAAGAAGGGGATTCTGAAGGCTTTAAAGTCAAGCACTTAAAGGTCTCTGAGGCATTAATTCAACACCTTGTATATGAACACTATCAATATGCAGTTTAATGATGCAATCATTATTTTTTGCCATATAGCCTGTACATTATTCAGTCTATGGGGTAGAGCTGCATTAGTTATCAGTGAGGGTTATGCAGGTTCTTCGTTATCCAGGTATTCCTACCAGCTCAAAATGTCTGCATCTTCACAAAGTACATGTATGGACTCTTCAAAACTGCTACCATTTAATTCATTTTGTTTATAATTAGAAACCAGTACTGAGTCTGTCTAATCATTTAATACTGCATTGGTCTAACTATTCTGTAACTCTGTCTAAAGAGTTTCTCTGCTGTACACTCTGCATACATGTTGATACACTGAATGTGCCACTTTGTTCTCCATTTCTGAAAGCAAAATTATACCAATTTTATATAAATATATACAGGTTCCTTATAGGCAAATGTGTTAGAACTATTCTCCTAACTTCTATAGAACCATGAAATTAAATTGAGATGTTATCTGATTAATTGATTCAGTATTGTTTCTGATGACTAACTAAATTCATTAATTGTTTCCTTATAAAATAATAATTGCCAGTTTGTATCAGATCTGATAGAATTAAGTGTGCAAGTACTGTACACCAAGTTTTATTATGATCTTGTTATTAAAAGTATGCAGTCTGAGCTCAGTTGTGGTGCAAATGAATACATGTGCACATTCTGTGATATCAAGTGATATCATGTAATCTCATTTGCTTACAATAAAATATGTATCCCTGTGAAATGCATGTAGTCAAGACCTGTTACTCTTTTAAAGTTTTTGTTAAACCAGTCACTGAGGTTTTTTTTATTTCTGTTGTGTTAATTAAGCTTATAAGAGGTGATGAAGGAATACTGTCATATAAGTTGATGTGGTAGATTAGTTGACATTTTCATGATCCCTAATCTGTCCTCCCAAGAACTTTATTATACATATTATTATTTTAAATGGAAACAAGCATAGTATATTCAGTCTGAGTTTTGCAGCAAATATTTCCCAAACATTTAATAAATTCTGGCTAAGTTTGAGTTACAGAAGTGTCAAATTTTTCTAGCATTGAACTTATTCTATTCTGGTAGAATTCCAGTGGTTTCATCTTTTTAAAAAATTGAATTTGGAATGTTATTAACTTTTAATGGATGCTAGCCTCTTCCTTTTTTTTTCCTCTAGCTTACATGTTAAAGCAGTATTTTATGATACATATTTCCAGAATACCTATTATAAAACCCTGGCAAAAATGGGAAGAGAGAATTTTTCCTTTCTAATTCTGTCTGTTAAGCACAAATGGTAAAATAGTAATTAAAAGCCTGCCAATATATGTTTTTGCAGATATGTATAAATTCTGTACATATTTTTTTGCAGACAGACATGTATTTTGTAGATATGTATAGATATTCGCATATCCAACTGTACATACAGGTATAAATAGAATTATATAGAAATAAATTGTATACAAGACAACACCATACATACACATGTTCTTTGATACATATTTGTTTATGGAATCTGACATATAACTCTTCTCCTTATACAGTTACAGGTTTCTTAATAGCAATAGGATTAGAATACCTGTAGGGAATTTCCCAAAGATAAATTAATCTCAATGCAAACACCTGAAAGTTACCAAAACTATATTTTCCTACAAATACTGGTCTTACTTTCAAAAAGCTACTGCTTGGAATGAGTACATATAGATTACCTTTTTAAAATTAAATTGTTTAGATACAATGTTAACCAAAGTTATAATCTAGTGAAGGTGTCTTAATTCTGGAATTTTATGTTTGCCCCTGTCTGTAAAGTTAGTACCATTCAGAAATGTTCATATTTTATTGCCTGTGGAAATCTAACTTCTTTGAAGATCATAGGAAGTGCAAAGTTGTTTGTATTTGGTCATAAATACTGACCGCCAGAGAACTGCACTGAACAGGGGAATACTTTCCTTGTATAACGATTTAACTGTTGGTAACCTTCATCTTGTTCAGCCATCTCTTAACATCAACAAACCTGACAGAGGTCCGCTTCATTCACTGTTCAGTTCATGCTGATCAACATCAAATAAAAAAGTCTTTAATAACTATTCATTCCAACTCACTTAAAGTGAGTACTTGATGAAAATACATTTTCCTTCATTCACACCTACAGTAGAAATTTTATTGGCTGTTAGAAGGCATTTACCTGAAAAAAAAAAAAAAAACACACAGTTAAAATTCTTATCCAAACTTATACATGCTTATTAGTATACGGTATTGTTTTCTGTAGTGTAAATTAGAGCAACTCTTCAGTGGTTGATTTTTTTTTTCTGCTGGGGCTGGGGAAGTCAAGAAAATCAAGACGTTATCTTCCTAAACCTTTCTCTTCTTCACCCTTGGACAGAATGGAATCCATATATTTGTTTTTTCTTTTTCCTTTAAAATAAAATTGGCAGTATTTTTGCATTCTATAAATATAAAAATTCTGAGCATAAAATTTGCCTTTTATGTTATGCTTATTCATAGCTCTTCTAATTATTTAAGTTTATCTATGCTGGTATTAAACATTTTCTATAACCAATACCTGGCAGAAGATATTTCATGGTCCATTCTAATACAAGTTAACCCATAACTTGGATTGACTCCAGCTGTGCTCACATCTTGTGTTTTATAGACCAAAATGCCTATATGGATGCTGACTGTCATGCTTTGCACCATAACTTGTCACCAGATTCTCTACTATTGGTAACTTATTAATCAAAAAGACTATAATCAATATGATGCAATGTACCTGAAGCAAGGATCTGAAATGGAAAACATAAGCTGTGTTCTTGGAAAACAGTTCTTACACTTCTCAGCTGAAACTTTTGCAGTGAACTATGTAAATTGTCACTTGCTTAAAACCAAAACAAAGTGTTTATATCTTTGATAACCTTACTCATAAGTCAAACAGTTTTACTACTGTAGAATGTTAAATGCCCATATCTGTAGGTGGGAAGGGATAATGTATGGAACTAATTATCCTCACAAACTTGTGTCAAAATTTTTCCGTGTGTGCAGGTGATATACCTTATAAGTTCTTCTTTCTCCTCTAATAATAGATTCCTTGGCTGTGAATTTAAGAACCCCCTTCTATGAAACTGTTCAGTTGACACAGCTTGACATAATATGTCACAGAAGAATGTATCAACCTGAAAAACATAAAATGCATTTTGAAAGCTGTTGCTTGAAATCTTGGATTGTATGCCTGTTGTGCCTGTCATTCTCTTTAAATCTGCTAGTTGAAGACAATTTTCCAATGCTTTTAAACTTGGATTTTGCGCTGCATTGTACACCCCTACCAGCAGTGACTGCACTCTCCTGTTCCGCTCGTTAAAATTACTTTTATTCCTAAAATGCATAAACCTTTTCACAATATGCTCACTGGCAATCTGACCTGTCAGGAAGCTCTTTCAATTAAGTGCTTAATGCTGAATCTTTCTATTTTAGCTGCTTTATTGCTAGCTTTTTTCCTTCCTTTCCTTTTTTTTTTTTTTTTAATAATTGAGAAATATTGTACAAGTATAGTGTGCTTTTTACGTCAATGTCTATCAATATAGGCATGTATCAGAAATCACCTAAGTAATTTTTTTATTTATAAGGAAAATCAGACTTGTATTCCCTCTAGATTTTGGACTGAACATGCAAAAAGAAAAAAAATCCATGCCATTGCAATCCGTATTGTTGATGTAACGATTCAACAAAAATGTATCACTGAATCTATTTGAAAAGTAATTTGCTACTGCATCCAATATTTTTCTCCTTAAAAAATCTGAATGAGATTCAACTAAAGACAGCTTTTAAGTGAATCAGCCTGTAATAACAAAAACATTTTATAGTGTATGAAATATTTTGCAAAAATCATCATTACAATAAAAGACATATTTAGTTGCAAAGCCTTTTCTTAATAAAATAATTGGAGACATTCCAGTGTTAGTATGACAGTGGGTTCTCATAGACGTAAACAGAAGAGTAAGATACTTCATAACATGTAAGAATGAGAAATCAGCTGGAATCATTCAAGTCAAGAAGCTCATTAGATGATTTTCTGAAGAGAGAGGTAAAAATACACATTAAAAGAATATGACCAAGCTGAAGAGAGGACATAGAAAAAGCAAGACACTTTTTGCTCTTGAAACATATGCAGGAATGTGAAATGACCCTATTCGTCCTCAGTTGGACAAGTTAATTTTTTTCAATTAAAAAATACATTATCAACATCTATGTTAGTAGAGACACTACAGAATGCTTTTCTGACTGCTGAACAAGTTACATTCATGATCTCTGTCCCTCTCTCTGTACAGACATATCTTCCAAGCATCAGGTTCTTTTTTACTTTCCTTAAGTACTCTGTATCTAAATACTCAGTTCTTAAGTGCTCTGTACTTAAGCCTACCAATCCAATTTAAGAATCTTAAATTAATCCACAAAATTAATGACACAGAAGCCTTTATCTTTGACTGGTCTTTTTGTGCCAGAATTGTACAAGAAGGTGGATTGTAAACATTTCTTTAACATGTCCCAGCTTTATACTTTATGAGGGTTTTGTGTCTGCAATGAAACTATTTCAGATATTTTCAGAAAATAATTAAGACATTGGGAACAAAGGAGAAGACAGATAATGATAAAAGAGTAAAACAGAATCCAGAGAATAGCTACCAGTGCCCCACTTTTGGGCTTGCACTTATTTATTAGGTGCCTTAAATGTCTGTCTGACTCGAACAGAATTTAACATTTTCACTAATGACTTTTAAGCGCAATAGTTGTATTTGTCAATACCAGTAAGATGGAAGGGGAGATTTAATATTGTGAAGAATACTTTTTTTGAGAATTTACTTAAGAAAAGTGTGTTAATATTAAAAAGTCAAGTGTGGAAAATACTTGGAAAGGAATAATAAATTGTACCTCAGCAAGATAGAGATGTAGTATTGCTAGCTACCAACATTTTAAAACAGGATCTTGATGCTATATTTCTGAATATAGGTGAATGGTGCCATGTTGCAGAAATAGTAAATATGCTGTAATATTGCCACATTGTCTAAACTCCAACAATCAAATTCAATTTACCTATTTTTAAATGTCTACAATGATAGCATCTACTTCTGCAAAAGTATTCCTATACTTCTTTAGTATTGTAGGCTTCTTCAAAGGATATCCAAGACAGAGGACATGAATCTATCTCTGGAGATACTTGCTTCTTCAGAGGGCGCATAAGGAAACCAGCTTGGATTCAGAGGACTACGTTTTAGATACCATGCTTTTCTTTCTGCTGACCTTCAGGTGTGAAACAATTCCTTTACTCTGGTGTTTGTATGGCCTTTGGTGTTAAATTCAAGAATAAAGTCCAAAAGAAGAAGTCCAGAAAACATGACCTACAAGTAAAGATTAAAATGATCAGAACAATTTGTTCTATAGAAGAGAAAAGAAATATGTTTACAAATGTAAGAGGCTACTTTAAGAGGAGAATAAACAATTTTCAACATATAGAGGTGAATCGGACAAGAAGTATTGGATTTAAATTGAAGAATAATATATAAGAAGGAAAACTTGCAGTCATGAGAATAATGCAATACTGGAACAGACAAGTGGAGGAAATAGTAGAGTCTGCAGAATAAGGGATTAACAAAAAACAGATGAGATAATGTCTGCCAAAAGTAGCATGGACTGTATTTGGGAACACAGGTAGACTAAGTATCTTTTTCAGATCCCATGCCATCTTTTATTTCAAGATTTCCAAAATTGTAGCTACTACCTACTGCTCGTATGGAAAATGAAGTGTTGATGTGATACCTGTCTTCTGCTTCTATTCTTGAAGGGACAGCCCTCAAGTAGCCTGTTAAATTAACTTTCATTACCAGACCAGCATATGGTAGCTTATGTGGAGCCATAAATCCCAGTAGAAGAGACTCTAATTGCTTAAAGTGTTTTTGACTGATATGGCAAAAACATAAGGACTGAGTTAGTTGAAAAGATAAACATGATTTCTTGTTGGAAACATATTTTGTATTTCTATAGATAGGTATAAAAAATATAAGGAGCTGATATATAACTTTCTATATATACAAATACAGTACTTATTTGTGATTTTTACTGAAAGAAAATCACATCTAGTGAAATAGAAATAATAAACCTACAAAACGAGTTTTGTAAACCTTTCTTACACAGTAAGTTGAACAAGCAGCAAATGAGGTCAAAAGGGCCAAACGATTGAAAATGAGGCTACTGCTGTAAGATAAACAAGGTTAAAGTTGGAAAGCACATAGGATACCATTATTATAATATCATTAAGTTTGAAATGCTGATAGGGTTCTGTAGAGAGGTCAGCAAACACAAAGATATTGCACGGTAAGAAAAGCTGACTTGGAGGAAATGTGAAACAAGTTGAATAAAAATTCAATAATTCATGAAAAATCAAGAGTGGAAAAGGGAGAATCTCTTCTTGGTAGGTCACATTAGAAAAAAAAAAAAAAAAGAATAAAAAAGCCATGTAAGCACAAATAAATACATAATGTTAAAAGACCAGTGAAAACAATGTGGTCAAATCAGGAGGTTTTAGTCCCTGTGTGACTGAGAACTGCATAAGAGAGAAAGGAATCACAGAACATTTAAATGAGTTTTACAAGCTTTAATGATAATGAAATGAATTTGGCAGAGCAAGAAGAAATTATAAAAGTAAACTTCAGGACACATTTAGAAGAAATCTCAAGTATTCTTTAAACAGGCAAGAACAAATTGTAGTTTCTTTCAAATCACTGTAAAACCAGAATAATGTAGCTGAAGTCAATATACTTACTCCAGATTTACACCAAGTAATAGAACAAAAAAGCTGGTCCTGTTCATTATGTACAAACAATTAAAATTTTAAATAGGGACAGATGGATATGAGAACTCACTTCCTATGAAGCTCTCTCTGACCAACTTTCCTCTATAGTCGCCATTACAGATTTTTCTGCATAATGGGAAGAAAAAAAAAATAGTGGAATTGTTCATTAAGAACTTGCCTTTATCTGTTATTTCTTTTTTTTTTTTTTATTCTTTGTTTTATTTTATTTTAATCTGTCTAGGAAAGAAAGAGATAATGAGTCATTCCTTATGGCAGATAACATACGTGATGCTGACTTCAATCCCATGTTTCCATTGGAAGTATCCAGTATTTATCTTATTGTCTATTATGTACTGGATGCATAGATTATTTTTGGTGTCCTGGTATATTTCTAGCACCCATAGGCTGAGATTTATGGCCTTTATAATGTAGATCTAAGGGTGTGATGAAATATTTAATCACAGGAGAAAGATTAACAAGACTGAGTTTCAAACAATAGATGTTAAAAAAGTGACAGCCCCTCATCCTTCAATGTTGCTAATGTATGGTCAATAAGGACCTGATATAAGAACTGTGGGAATTTGATAAGGCTGCGAAACACAAGAGAAAAAAAAAATTCTTTGATTTTTCTAGGCTGTCACAGAAGCTCATGGCACCTGAAAGGAAAAAATGGCTGTTGGATTTTTTAACTTTTCATCTTACATTTCTTACACTTGTAATTTTGCTTCTCCCTTCCATCACAGAGGATGAAGGCATCTATTCAGCCTGACTGACCCTAAATCTTTCACTGACAATCTATATCAATATCCACTAGAATAAAAGTTGCTATATAAAAAAAAGATGTGATGATTATTGTATGTTTCATCATCCAAAGGAGGAAAAAAAGAGAAAATGAAAAGGAGATACTCCAGAAATCTTACAGTTGATCTTAAAACATTTGAATGCAGATTTTCCTTCACTAAAATAAATAAAAAAAAAAAATCAGTTGTCACACCAGCAGCTAAGAAAATCTACTGCTGATTATAGAGTATGGTTTTGTTTTCTGCATTGATATTTCCATTAGCAGGAGAAGAAAGGTTATGGGTCATGTCCTTTATCAGTATGGTTCATCCCTGCTGTGCTCTCAGGTATGTAGGTAGCATAAATGTTTATTTAGATGAACCCACTCTTATTTGCTATTCCAGATGGTATTAGCTTTCCTGATGACTTCAGCTGCAATAAAAATGTAAGAGCCACTCAGGAGACTACAGATATGTCTCTGGATATTCAGAAATGTCATCCAAAAGACACCTTGACTGTATGTATATGTATGTATACAAATGTAGGCAAGCATTGCCTACTTTTTTGTGTGATTATTTCTTTGTATAGCAGATTTTGATATCAACTAGCCAATTCAAAGAGTGTGTATTTGAATATATTGATAATTGAGATTTCTATCACAAAGGTAAATTTATCATTGTTTATTTTAACTTTTCAAAGACTAGAGAAATGTCCTCCCACTGATAGGGACTATACTATTATTATTTCTTTTTTTGACATAAATTATTAACCAAAGTTTGGTAGCCAACCTTTCTTAAGAAGAATAGTTATTTACAAAGAATGTTCAAACTCTTGTCTTCCAAAGATGCAAATCACTGAGCAAAAGAGTATTTATTTTTTACTAGCCATTTTATTCAGCAGTCAGACCAGAAAGAGCACTGGGCAGTGCCTGAGCCAAAAAATGCAGCCCAGCCTTGTATTTGGAGCAGCTCTGGTTCTTCTGCTCCATCCCTCACAGTGACACAAAGCTCTCCAAAAACTACAGCAAGAAACATCATCCACTTTGGTGCCTTGTGGTGTAATGGAGAGAACAAGGAGGCCCAGGCCTTGCACAGCAATGGTGTTGACAAGGAGGCCTTGTGATTACCCTGCTGTGTAAAACAATGTATTCACTTGTTGTGTTAAACAGCTGTATGGGGTGTCCATGCCCAGTCATTGTCAGGGGGAAGCTGCAGGGCAGCCTCTGTAAGGAGAGGCTGGGGCTTCCCCATGCCAGACACAGTCAGTTCCAGACAGTTCCAACAGACCCACCACAGGACACAGCTGTTCCCAGCAGCCAAGGTGGTAGCACCTCTGAGAAAACACATGCAAGAAAGGAGAGAAAGCACCATCAGATGAGCGGGGAAGGAGGGCCTCTCCTTCTGACGAGACTATGACTGAGACATGGACCCAACCCCCAACAACAGGAATTCCTTTTCCCAAAGGAAACACTGGAAGCAGAAGTCAGCAGGCCTTGTCAGCAATAAACTCTCAGGGAAAAGAAGATACAGGGGTACTCCTGGTTATGGCATCTGTCTTCCCAAGCAACAGTTATGCATGCTGTGGTCCAGTTTCCCAGGACATCTGTCTGCTGATAAGAAGTAGTGAACTAATTTTTCTTTTTGCTGTGCTTTTATTGCTGAGCATAGCGACATATAAGGTGGAATACTCCTTTTGTCAGATCGGGTCAACTGTTCTGGCTGTGTCCCCTCCCAGCTTCTTTCCCACCCAAGCCTGCTCACTGTGGGGGAAAAGAATGAGAAACAGAAAAGACCTGGGTGCTGTGCAGGCACTGTTCAGCAATAGCCAAAACATTGGGGTGCTATCAATGCTACTTTGGTCATAAATCTAAAACATGGCATAATATGGGCTGCTATGAAGAAAGTTAACACCATCCCAGCCAGACTCAGTACAGGTGCTTTCTGTGTTGGTCAAAGGGACTTAATCAGATCACTCTCCATGTAATGGTTTCCTCTATATTACAAGCTGCATTCAGTATGTTGTGTCTTTTTCTGAGATTTAGTACCTAAGACAGCTTCCTTTCCTAACACAGAACACCATCAATTCAAGGTTGAGGCTTTCATGTACTGATCTCTGAGGTTCCTCTTTACTCTCAAAGGGGAAAAAAACAAGCCAAACATAATCTGTACATTAAAGATGTCATTTATGAACATTTATATTTTTAATTTTTCTTCTCTTCAGTCTGTTTCACACCTTTAGGAAGGTTCACATAAAACGACTCCACTTTGCATTTCACTTTTAATTGCCAACATTTTTTCAAACTATTTAAAGAAATAAGGTTAATGTGTAAAATAATAAATTATTATAGTATATCAAGGCTGAATGTTTTGGTGGCTTAGCAATATTACTAGCATTACAAACTCAGTTATTACTAAAACATTTATGACAGGAAAATGCAAATTTCTAGTTCACAAAGGTGTGAACAATTTTTAGACTTCTTTTTCTTCTCATTTTTCTTAATCGTCTGGACATTAAGAATGTCTTATTCTCAAACACAGCTATAGAGGACTTCATACAGAGAGAGATACAGAAAAACAAAGCTATCAACTCTTAACTTTTTCTAAATGAGAGACTAATAAACAGGGCTCATATGGAGAACTGTGCAAAGCTGAAGAGGTCACAATATGTTTCTGTCTCTCTGGGCCGCACTGTTGCATGTTCAAGTTTTTTTCAGAGTATCAGTCTGACACTGTTCTTCATGTTTGAACGAGACGCAGTCTTGTGCTGTTACCAACAGGTTTATATGCATACACATTGGGAATTTTTTCAGCGCTGCGACTTAACATAGTCAGCATGACATAATTTCTATTTTGCCCATAAAACAAAGACAGTGACAAATAATGAAATGATCAGGATAGAAAAAAACCAACACTTTGGTTTGTCATTTCATTTTGCTCTGGAGAATCCTTGATCTGCTTCTACTCTGTATCTGTCTGATGATGAGTCGCAAAAATCTGGACTACAACTTGCTATTTGATATATAGCAAATTCCAGAACTCAGTTCAGCAACTCCAATACTCAGTGTTCACTATACTCAGAGATCACAGCTACAAATATGAACAACTGATACTTTGTACATTGACTGTGTGTCAGCTAAGGAAATATAATAGTTGCATCAGAGATCTACCTGTTTTACCAATCTATAGTGCTACTAATATAGTGGCATAATACAGAACAGCGATATCTGACATTAGCACTTTAACCTTTCAAAGGCTAAATTGTCAACTAAGTACACTTGTTGAAGAAATGGTTATCACAGCATTATGCAGTCTGCAATTGCTTTGATTTTGACATTCTTAAATCTCTAGATAGTACTCAGAGACCAGAAGAACCAGAGCTAATGACTAAAGACTGGTTAAGCAATAAACCCCAGTAAAATAATATTTTCAGCACTATGTTTACACTCAGTGCAATTTAAGAAATCAAAGTTGGTTAAAAGGAGAAGCTGTTTAGGATAACCTCCTCTTTGCTGTCTTAGAATCAAGGTATTCTATTTTATGTATTGTTTGTATTCTTTAAATTTTGCTTATTTTATTTTTGTTTCATGAACCTGTTCTTTTTACTCAGAATAGCTTTCATTTTCTTTACGTACTAACTGCTTTATTCTTAGCTAACAAGTTCCCTAAAAAAATACAAAGCCAGTGAATTTATAATATAAGACATCTGGAAATTATACAAATTGCTACTTCAGATTTTTAAAGGGAATATCAGATAATAACAAAAGAAGGTCAGGTTGAAAACTTTTTAAATAATTGCAAATAAATATCATTTTTAGTCTTAATCTTCTTTATGACATTTATTTTCTTAATTTCTTTATCTTCACTTGATTGTTGATTTATCTTCTCCACCTTACTTTTTACCTTTAGTTTATTTTCTTCTTTTGCCGTCTGTCGATGTTGCTTCTTTAAAAAGTATTTTTTCACCCAGGAAACTCAATCATTATAATGCCTTGTCCAGCTATAATACAAGTTTCAACATATTTTGTGCCAATTGCTCTCAACTTACAGAACACCAATTAACAGAGAAATCTATGCTGCTTGACTCATTCTTTTAAGGGTACCCATATTATGACCCTCAGCAAGAAAATGATGATTATGAGCATATGGTGAAACATTTTAATATCTTACCTATTTCACAGTCTTCCTTATTACAGCTATTATTAGGTCCTGCTGGGTGATCAAACAATAGATCATTTGACTGTGCAGAATTCATAGTCCTGTAATTGATCTTTTCATGTGTTTTCAGATAAAACTGCATAATGATTTATAACTAAAGGTAAATGAGTAGCTAAATTACTAATGTCCTTAAGGGAACATAGCTGGAGAGAATCGCATTCAGGTAATATAACTTACCATTTTTTCCCACCTTTCTACTTCTTATTTGTATTGCCTATAAGAGTAAAAGAAAAAGAAGCACATTTTCAGAATGAAAATTTTAAAGAATTGTCATGGGTTAGACAATTTTCAATATCCACCCACATCAGGAAAAATAAAAGCCTATTTTTAGAAAGGTGACAATACTGTGCATGGAACAGGTATACCTCAGAGAACAATAATATCTGAAATCAGTTTTTGCTTATTTCGTTGATTTGCCTAGATGAGTGTTTTTAGCAAATCATTGTCCCCTGGACTTTAGTGACACAATAAATTATTAGCACTTTCTGACCTCTGTGCACATTTAGATATTTATATCTGTAGAGTGTTAAATGCATACTAAATGCTGCAACAAATTTTTGGTTTGGTGCAATATCACAGAAGATGATTCTTTTATTCTATCTGAAAAAAATTAATATATTTGTAACCTGAGACCTGGAAGAATAATTCCTCAAGATATTATC
Source organism: Strix aluco (assembly GCF_031877795.1). Taxonomy (NCBI): domain Eukaryota; kingdom Metazoa; phylum Chordata; class Aves; order Strigiformes; family Strigidae; genus Strix; species Strix aluco. The sequence continues at coordinate 84,903,363 of NC_133933.1, forward strand.
AGTGGAGGTGGTAGTGTATTCTGTAAAGTACTTCATTTCTTTACCCATCCAAGTTGTGAATGAACTGTAGAAACAATAAAACTATTCAAGAGGCTGAAAGGAGTCCCTGCCCAACTATAAGTACATAAATGCACATAGCCTGGGAAACAAAATAGACAATGATCATATAATCCAACTGTCTAACCACTTCAGGGCTCTTCAGGAAACATGGGCAGGGAAGATATGTAGGGGATGTTCCCTTGATCAGAAAGAGCAGTTTGAACTGTATTGAGCTGTTGTGTGGAGTATATGAGAGGCTAGGTAGCTTCCTTTTTTTCAATGCTGATACCAGCAGTGTTGAAAAAATGTAGTTCCTCATGTCACTTTAAAGAGAATAAAAGAGACACTCAGAGCTTAGTCTGTTAAAACACAAAACAGTAATTTTTAATAAATTTCTTAACTTTAGAAAAAAGTAGGGAGAGGGAAAGCAATAAATTAAGAGCTCTAATTTGTATGGTTAAATACAATATCCTTGTGAATCAGATTCCTCTGATTTTATCCTGTTAGACAAATCTTTTGCAAGGAAAACACTTACTTCTTGACAGCCTGATTAAGTTCTATAGCCATATCATTTTGTGTTACACTGCACATTCACTAATATTTCATGTTATTAATTGCTTAACCTTTCCACACTAGGAATCCATGTAGTTTCTGGAAGCAAAAGTTAACTGGAGAGCTAAACTGGGGTTTTTTGTGATCAAGTGCTGACCAGCAAAAGAAAGAAAGCAAAAACAATTTTCCACGTAAAACAATGTAGTTTAGGCATCAAATGCAGAAGAAAGCAATCTATCATATTTAAAGTACTTCAAATCTTCCCTGCACTTAGACAACATTTCTGTTATGTAGCTGCTCCAGAGTTTTCAATTAGTACAATAATTAAGTCCATCTGAACTTTTATTAAAACGCATATTAGTTATAAATAAAGAGATTACAGAAGACACAGGTTGGATTAATATATTTTATTATTTGTGTCACTTTGTTGACATGCATGGATACATGAGTTTGCCTTCATTCTCGTAGTCGCTGGCCAGAAACATCAGGATTGCTGCCTGATTCTCTACATGACATCATTACTTAACAGTCTGGAGTTTCTTCTAATAATTTGACTATGAACTTCATGGTAAACCTTGAAGTGTGTTACCTGGCTCATTTTTTTTTATATTTAGCAGCATATCAAGAATATAAAAAGGATGAATAACAGAACAGAATTACAGGAGGAACTCTCTGCTGTACAATTATTGCAAACACCAAATTACAGAATTCTTCTAAAAGTATATTTTAGTGACTAACTGCTAAATAGAAAAGCCATAGCTGTGACACTGGGCTGCAGCTCCTGGCTATCATTAAATCACATCAAACTTGATGTATATAAATCTGAGTTTAACGACTGGAACAGAAGTTTTACTCTTTCTACCAAACAAATAAAACTCTTAGCCATATCAAGCCAAGCCAGAACTGAAAGAGAAGGTTTTATGGTTTTTTACTACCCCCTTAATGATTCCCAAATCAGGTCCCGGTTTCCTGAGGACAGGCATCAGCCTATTGCGTTAGAGACCTTTACCCTGACCTCCACAGTACAGGTTGCCTTGTACTAAGGGACAAGTAAGAACCTATCAACTTTCTTGTTCCCTTTTTCTGTTTTATTTCCAGTACAAGAAAATTGTTCTCAGCTGAAGTTTTTACTGGAGTTAAGCAGAACATCCTTATGTGCTACTCTGGATACATGTATTTTCCCACAGTTTCCTTCTTCTTCTGAGGCCACACATTGTATTCATGATATGCCTACTCTTCTGCAAACAGTTCAGGGTTAATATTATCTAATTTTGATTCTGAATAAAATGCTTTGCCTGAGAGAAAAACAGCAATAGACCCAGAACTCAGTCTTCTTTATCCCACTGTTTCCCAGTTTTCCAACAGTTTAATCTTTTCTTTTTTTTTTTTTTTTTTTTTTCCAGGAGATGAAAAATTTCAGAGAAGTTATAGTAAAACTAACATAATAGGAGGAATGTGGAATCATAGAAATGAAATATGATGTAGTGAAGTATACACACTGCTACTCACTAAGCTTTTATTGCTGCATCCATCAGTTCCTATTAAAATCCCCTGACAGAAAAGTCATCTATTTAAAATGTAACTTTATAAAGCATTTCCTTAAGCAGATCTACAGCTAGTGTAAATCAAAGTAGCTCCACTCATTTAAGCTGAAGTTCTAGATATACATTTGTAAAGGTGACTACTCTAGCTAGGTCTTCATGAATATTTTAAAATACAGAGTATACTGTGATTTTATATAAGTAGAAAGCCTCTGCAGGACAAATTTTTGGTAGCAGGCTTGAACTCTCCAGAGTACAAAGAAACAGAAGAGAAAATGGGAAGCTAATCTAAATGCTTACAGGTGCTTAGTACATGTTATTAGTTATCAGATGGTATCATGGTGTATCTGTTTTCATTTTTAATTTCAAGCTTAAGCAGGGATTTTACCACAAGTTTATCTTTGCTCATATAGTATTGCTCACATGTAAGATGATCTCATTTTTGAAACAGTTAAAATAGTTCATGATTGAGAACCCTAAATCTATAGATATGTATCAAAATCAGTGGTATGTAAAATCAAACCATTTTAAGTTGTGTGCTGCAGAGCTTAAACTTTAAAATGACAGTTTACACCCAGCATTTTATTTTGGTTGAAATTCAATTGTTTTAACACTGTTACTTTGCTCAAGAAAGCCAAGGGTTCTACCTTTTTATATCTTTATATTTCATCTTCAGTTCTTGTTATCTTTCACCTCTCAGGGGTCATAAATTCATCTGATGTATTGCTCATTCATGAAATATGGGCCATTACTTCAATCAGGAATCAAATAACCAATTAAAGGATTTTTTTCTCTTATCAGAATTTGCTGAATCATTTAATTTATTGATAAATAACTTTGAAAAATATGTTGAAATATGTCCAAAAATGGAGTTTTATTGAAAATGTAATTCAGTGCATGTCTGTTTTTTTCACAAAAGCTGATAAAATGCATTTGTGAGAAAACCTGTAAATTTAAACTTAAGCAGGCATTTGCATACAAAGCTTTATCAGGAACAGACAAATGCACTGAATATCTGTTTTCAGTACACTATATCCTATTGTTTGGTTCAGAGACAAGTAACATTTATCAATTCATTTAGGTAAATAAGTCTGAAAAAATGTTACAGAACACAAAATTAAGTAAAATAATTCCACTGCACTTGCTATCATTATGTATTCTTATACAATTTCATAATTCATCGTGCTTATCATTATCTAGGTTTAGGTATAGGCATGTATCAAATATGTCTAGTATAGAATAAAATTTGTAATACTTGTTGCACAGTATTCTTACATTTTTAAGAGGCTTTGATAAGTTTCATAAGTTGGAGGACCACATCTATGCATTTCCCAGAAGAAAGAAAAAACAATTGCACGCTTTTTCTCATTTATTTAACGGAATGTTTTGAAGAATCTGAAACATCTAAGGATAAGATAATGGGAGTGGTTTCCAGCAAGAAGTACGGGGAAGTACTGTAATTTAAGGGTTCACCGGTCATTATTAAAAGAAGAAAGAAAAAAACATAACATTTCCATTGCAACAGAAATTTTATTGTTGCAGCTGTGAATAGCTAATGTTAGTAATTTGTTATTGGATTGGGTCCACACTGAGGAAGATATTTCCTTTTGGCTTTTCTCAGAGTTAGGTTGTAATTTAGGATTATTTAGTGTCTATGACATCTTACGTCTGGCTCCAGAAATGTTCAGTATTCTTACATTAATTTCATGATCAGCAGGCTCCAAACTATTCAGATTTACTTTTTTTTTTTTTTATGCTAAGGACTTCACTGGAGACCTGAGCTATGTTTAATGTCTTCAGTGGATTTTTCAAGTAGGGTCCTAATGCCTCCCCAATGTGAAAAACTTGTTTATTCTGTGTGTGTCAATCACAGCAAACAACCCTAAAACAACCCATAGGATTAACTCCTAGTGAATATGACTCGTACTTTCATTCTTACATGAACAGATGTCACTGTCATGTAACAATAACTGAGATAAATCAATCCTGCATGTGCTATCCCACAGCGGCCTGAAAAAAAACTTGTTTTTTAATGATATCCATATAAACTCTCTGAAGATTCAGAAACCAACCATGGGTTCATCAGTCTCAGCACATACAAACCCAGTTTCAGCTGGGGTCAATAATTCTTGGCAATAGATTTCTGGAAATATTCTGTCCATATTATATGACTATACTCCTATCTAAATGTTGTGATTTGAACCCAGAAGGCAACTGAACATCATGCAGCAGCTCACTCACCCCTTCCCCCTCAGGAATGAGAAGGAGAAAATAAAACAAAAGGCTTGGTGCTCGATATAAGGACAGAGAGGGATGACTCACTCATTATGATCCTGGACAAAAGTCAGACTCATTAGGGGAAAAACATCAATTTAATATAAACACTAATAACAACAGTTAACAGACAGAGTAGGACAGTGAAAAGCATTACTACATCTTAAAAACACCTCCCCACTCCTCCCTTCTTCCTGGGCTCAGCTTTGCTCCCAATTTCTCTACCTCCTCCCCCTCTAGCTGCACAAGAAGGGTCAAGGAATGAGGTTACCATCAGTCCCACCATTCCTCCCTCCTCAGAGGGAGGACTCCTCACATTCTTTCTCTGCTCCATCATGGAGTGCCTCTCATGGGAGACAGTCCTCCACAAACTTTCTCCAACATGAGCCCTTCCCACAGGCTGCAAACTCTTCCAGAGTTGCTCCAATGTGGGTGGCTCCTGCCTGTTACAATCCTCCCAGCACCCAACTACAGCAGTGGAGGCTTCTCTCATAGAGTTCCAGCCTTCTCTGGGCACAGCCACCTGCTCCAGCGTGGGGTTCTCCACAGGCTGTAGGTGGGCATCTGCTCCACTGGTGACCTCCATCAGCTGCAGGGGGACAGCCTGACCTCTCACCACAAGCTGCAGGGGAGCTCTCTGCTCTCTGCACCTCCCCCTCTACCTCCTCCTTTCTTTCACTGACCTCAGTGTTTGCATAGGTGTCCTCCTCACAACTCCTTCTCAGAACTAACTCCTCCTTCTCCTTCTAGGTTTCCCTTCTTAAATACATTATCACAGAGGCACTGCCACCATCACTAATTGGCTTGGCCTTGGCACAGAGGTGGGTCTGATGTGGAGCCGGGGGAGCTTCGAGAAGCTTGTCACAGGGAGCCACTGCTGTAACCCCCTCCCCCATTACCAAAAACTCCTGCCACACACATACACAAACCCAGAACATCAAACATAATCTTTTCATACTATATCTAAAAAAGTCTGTAAAGGAAAATACAGGTATTTCACTTCAGATGAGAGAAATGTTATCTTGAATTAAGCGTGCAATGTCTACTAACTCTGTCTGAAAGCCATATATAAACCTCTTGGCTTGTTGTAGTTTCTGCTGAAATAACTAGTCATAGATGCAGCTCTTGTCTTGGTATGGTCCATGTCTGAATTACTGCAACACATACAGCATCTGAGGACCTCTTGAAAAATTCATGGCGTGATCATATGCTTCTTGCTTGTTAGGAAGAACAATGACTTATGACACATACACCATTATTAGCAGTCACTTGCCTTTTCATTCCATCATTAAGTCAAAGTGTTAAGCTTAATATAGAAAGTTATTAAAAGTTCTGGATGTCTCTTGTAATTTCAAAACAGCTGCAATCAACTGAAAGTCACAAAAATCATCAACATCCTTCAACTATTTCCTGTATTCCTGCTGCTTGTTCCAAGTCATGATTTGGTTGCAGTTAAAGCACTACTTGTGATGTTTGGAATTTTTACAAAGAAATATCACTTAAATGCTTTTAGGTTTATTTGTGCTCTGTCATAAAAAAGTATGTAATTCAGGTATGATTATGTTTAGCAAAGGTATGGAGTTAGGACAGAACTCACAAACAAGTTAGAACATACATTATTTACAGTGTACAAATCTGCATGTCTAAAAATCAGTCATTCTTCACAGTCTTTCAACAACATACTATTAAGATCAACAGGAAACAAAACTGGAGTAATTCTATTGACATGCCTGAAGCAATGAAATAGGGATGACCAGGAGACACAAGATTAGAGCAAGAACATAAACACAGGATAAGGAAATAAGAAAATTTATCATGGCTAAGTAATATAACATTATGTGAGTCAGAACTTTCAATAGTCACCAGAATAACACAGCTACCAGCCCTGTATAAGATGAAATAAATTTTATCAAAATCTTAATGAAACTATGAACCTGAGAGTGCCATTTAGATCACTCAGTTTTATTAGCTCAGTGGAAAATACTGAAGAAAGCAATGTTTTCTGCCAATTGTTTTTTCACTTAAATGTAGATAGAATTTTTCACAGATAATTTTGACTTTTCATAGAAAATGTGAAAGTAATTTTCTTTTTGAATTCGTGACTATATACTAAAATTGCAGTGGATTCTTCAGAAAGTGTCACATTCAGCAAAATGTTTTGGATTTTTTTAAAAATCAGCATTTGGGGGACAACCCCAAAATCAATCAAACAATGTAATAAACTTAATATGTGTTTTCAGAAAAACTCTACATTGCATATGGTACTTATATATTCACTGTAACAGAAATATAAAAACTTTATTTACTTTTAAAAAGTTTTATTTTACTTGCCAAAATTTGTTTAATTTGCCAAAAGCAGTGATTCAGGTTATGGCTACAATTATTCTTAAATTTTACTGTATTTATCTATGGGATGTGTATGAAATACTTTAGTCATTTCACATTAACAGTGTATACTTTAAAATAGCTCAGAAAGAAATAGATACTATATACAACCATAACAAAAAATGTGTGCTAAAATAATGATTTATATTGAATAGCCAAAAGAGACAGAAAAGTATGGAAATAAAAGAAGGAAACCCAAAAGCTATATTTTTTCCTCTAATTTTCCAGATTTCAAAAGTCTAGAAGCTAGATCCAGAGGTTTTTTCATGTTCTTTTTAAAAATCACTATGATTTATTTATAGACTATGTGTGTCTTTAATCATTCTAATGCTTTTTTTTTTTTCTTTTAGACAATCAGACTATATAAATATGCTTCACTGTCCTCTTCTTAAATGATAGATTTTATTATCTTTGAGGCTTCAGTGGTGGTTTAAGATTGCCAGCAAGAGGGTTTTAATTCAGCTTTGACTTTTGCCTTACAAAGTCACAAATAGTAAGACAATCAGGGTATTAATATGTTGTGTACTCCTTTCACAGCTGCCAATGCATATGCAAAGTTCACTGCAATGAAAAGGAAAATGTATCAGACATTAAGAATTAGATTATATGTCATCCTTGTGAAGCGGCATTATATTAGGTAAAATAAAACTGATTCAATCCTTCCAGCTCATCCTGGAAAGTGGCCATACACAATCTTTCTATCAGAGATTACCTGATCAACTCCTTTGTATCTACATCCAGTTTTGGGCACCTCAATATAAGAGAGATATCGAGGTACTGGAGCGAGTGCAGAGGAAGGCAACGAAGCTGGTGAAGGGTCTGGAGAACAGATCCTATGAGGAGAGATTGAAGGAGCTGGGACTGTTTAGTTTGAGGAGGAGAAGGCTGAGGGGAGACCTCATCACTCTCTACACCTACCTGAAAGGACATTGTAGAGAGGTTGGTGCTGGTCTCTTCTCACAGGTGATTAGTGACAGAACAAGAGGGAATGGCTTTAAACTGGAACAGGGGAGGTTCAGACTGGACACTAGGAAAAAAATTTTCACAAAAAGAGTGGTCAGACAGTAGAATAGGCTGCCCAGGGAGGTGGTGGAGTCACCATCACTGGATGTTTTTAAGAGTCATTTAGATAAGATGTTGGGGGATATGGTGTAGGGGAGAACTTTGTAGAGTAGGGCTGATGGTTGGACTCGATGATCCAAAGGGTCTTTTCCAACCTGAATGATTCTATGATTCTATGATTCTACATCAGGGTGCCCCTTTTGCACTTTTCCCTTACTGGAATACATTATGTATAACAAGTTGTTATTCCAAGGACCAACAGTTTATTTCATTTTAGCCACCCTTTTATTTTTTTCCAATTGTTCATTTAATTTCTTGAAGGTAAATATAATCTGTCTTAGGGTATATACATTGACTCAGAGTCTTCAATTGGTGGAAACAATTCTTGTCTGGTATCTTGTATATCCTTATGTATTCTTGATCTCACTCGCTTCCTAATTCACCCAAGACAAGACAACAACAACAACAAAAAAAGACATTAAGTTAGAAGTGGCCAAAAAATTCCTGAGGAAGAAGAGGTTGATTTAGTTGTGACACAAGAGTGTGAAATCAAAAATATATAATGTTACATTCATTAAATAAGCACAGCACTACAAATAAATGAGAACACAGAGTTGGAAGCCACCACAAACTTTATTTTTACTTGTAAAATCTTACTGGGAACTGGATAAGTAGAAAACTGTATTTCTACATCTACATGAAAGCTTTAGGAACAGATACAAAATCAGGGAGTTTAGAAAGAGCTATTTCACTGCACGTAGTGGAAAAGAGGACTCTAGCAATGTATAACACATAACTAACGATGCTCCTACTTTGAGGGGTTTTTTTACTACACTTGTTAAACTGAACACTCAAAGTGGGAATGTGAACATATAGACATCCAGAAGAAAAAAGAACTTATTCTGACGTTACTGTGAAGTCCTAGGAGTGTGTTTCAGTCTTCAAGTTGCTATGGTCTATCGTTCTGTCAGATATCACAAGGATCCTTTGCAGACTCAAATTCAGAGCTACTGTTCATTAAAAGAGGATCATAACCAAAGAAAACACACTTCACAGGTTAACTATTTGGTCATATATGCAAAGAGAAGTGGCTTTTTATCAAAGACATACAGACAGCACCTCTTAAGGATGTTTGAAGCTCTCTTTTAAGCCCCTTTTCATTACAATGACAAAAAGGTCAAAATTGGTAAATCAGAATATCTAAGGAGTCAAATGAACTATACATCCTCAGATACATAGAAATATGTCTTTGAAAGAATTTCAGCTAGTGGAGCATTTAAAAAAATAACAATAAAATATTCTTAAATATTACAGGCATCCATAGAAGAATCCACATACATGATAAATACAGGATAGTTACAGTGTCAATTCAGACAGAACATAAGTGTGTTGAAAAAAAGTAGTAAGCTGGTAAAGAAATCATATGGGGCACCTACTTGTGTCATGAAGCATCATGCTAATTGACTTAAAGGGTGAAGTTCTTCCAGCATTAAAACTACAGATCTAAAATAAGCCTGGAACCCTTCACCAAATCAGAGAACTGCTAAGATTGGAAAAGACCTCTGAAGAATTGTGTAGTCCAACTCCTTTCTCAAAGCAGGGGTAGCTAAAGCAGGTTGTTCAGGGCTGTGGCCAGATGTGTTTAGAGTATGTCCAAGGATGGAAACCCCTCAGACTCTCTGGGAAACTTGTTTCAGAGTTTGATCACTCTAACAGTAAAAAATATTTTCCTTATATTCAACTGGAATTTCCTGTATTTCTGGTTTTGCCCATTGTATCTTGTCATTGGCTACCTCTGAGAGGGGTCTGACTCCATCTCCTTTACTCCCTCCCACCATATACTTACATACATTGATAAGATCCCCCCTGAGCCTCCTCTTCTACAGGCGGAACCCTCACAGCTCTTAACCTATTCTCATATGCAAATACTCCATTCCCTTAACCACCTTTGTGGTTCTTCTCTGCTGTGGTTCTTCTCTGCACTCACTCAAGTATGTCCCTGTCTCTCTGGGAAGCCCAGACCTGACTCCAGATGTGTCTCACCAGTGCTGAGCAGAGAAGAAGGATCACTTCTCTTGATCTGCTGGCAACACTCTTCTTAATGCCCCCAAAGGTACTGTTGGCCTTCTTTGGTGCAAGGGTATGTTGCTGGCTCGTGCTCATCTTGGTGTCCTTTCCTGCAAAGCTGCTTTCTAACCAGAAGATGAATGTTTTCTTCACACACAAACCAAACTGGTATATTTTTATCTAGTCCCCTCTGGCAGCAACTACTTAAAGTCATAACACACCAATAACCACTGGAACATGATAGGACACTTTAAAAAGGAAGAAATAATGACTATTGAGATTCTTTTTCAGTAAACTATCTGCCAACCAAGCAGATGATCTAGGACCTTGTCTCCTGACGATACAATTTTGGGTTCAAATATGAACTCTGACAATGACACAATAAAGCAAATAAAACTGAAACCAAATTGAGAAATAACTATAGGTTATTATGTTTGTTACAAAAGCAAAAGTAAACAAAGGTAAAAAGTATCTCTTCATGTGAAAAAGTCAGATGACAAAACAGATGACAGGATAGTATTTCTCAAACATCTTGCAAAACTTTCTGCTAGGTTATAATAATTCTGTTACAGGAATTTGATTATAATATTATATATGTTACTAATAAGGAAATGTTGGTATATTTTACAGACCTATTGGAGCGAACTACTGAACACAAAATCAATCATTAATGAAAAAGTAGTAATGCATTTGATCTTTACACATAGTAACATTTTGTTAAACTTACAGAAAGAAAATGAGAGAAATTCTGTGCCAGGTCTTTACACAAAATTATTTGAGAGGATTGGCTGTGAGGGTGTTGGAGGAGGGAAGCCAACCCCAGATTGCAGGCATTTTAGGTTGTGAAAAACCTTATTCATAAAAACAGACATTGCTGCTGGGCAATACAAACCAGTAAATTCCTAAGTGTCCATATGGGTCATGTTCATTCAGTCAGAAGACTAAACCCAGGAATGTGTTATAGTTATTACAGTGTAATAACTGCCAAGTGTTATTCAGTGTAGGAACAGGGTCTTATAAGGGCTATAAGGATTGTAAGGTCTGTTACAGTTTCATGAGATTCCTGAAATACTTTATTGTAAGCGATCTACAGCTATTTTAAGGGTGAGGGGAGAGGGATATGGTCGTTTTGTTTCCACTCCATCAAATTTTAGTATTTATTATTTCAGAATAGCAAATAATTTTCCCTATTTTTTAAAAAATATTCATTTTGGCAGGCAACCCAGCACATTCTTCCAGTCTTAAATGAGAGAAGTGGCTCTCCTAGTCATAGAATAAATATATTCTTTTGAAAGAAGAAAAATGGAGTAGTTTCATGAGATCTTGGAAACTGCAACTTTCTCTGAACAATTTGATGCAATGACTAGGTAACTGAAAGAATAATTTGAAAAATAAAATCAGTTTTCTACAAAATGACTATATAAAGTGGAGATATCTAGTTCTCCAGGATCAGAGTAACATATCTCTGCCTTGCATTCTCTGTAGGCAGGATATGAAGAATGGCCTTTATCTCTTTACACAAATGGTGCTGCAACCCACCTACTTCACACTAAAGTAATCACAAGAATATAGAAGACATACTGACTGGAGAAGATGCTATCTTGTTTTCTTCCATAAGATCCAGAAGGTAGAGAATAGAAATTTCAAAATCCCTGAGAAGCGAAGCCAGAACTATTATAATGCACTGAGACATAGAAAGAAGAAACTGCATGGAATACAGAATACCTAGGCATACCAGTGTTAGAGCTTCTGGTAACCTGGTAACATACTTTGGAGGGAATATTAGAGGAAGATTTTAATGATGTTGCAATAAACTAATATTAGAAATATAATCGCTTATTTGCTTGCTTTCTTGTTATATATCTTTCCTATGGGAGTTATTATTGTTGGACTGATGGTGTAGTGAGCTCTGTTTGCAGCAACCATTGCTGCATGGTACCTAACATGTACAATGAAAGTCTTCATGAAATGTTAGGAAGATGTATATAAACCAGCTTTCAGTAGAACAGTACAGCCAGTAACACTATCAACCCAATGAGAAGGCTATTCTGAGAATATATGCAATATATGTTTTTGTGGATAAACAGATAATTCAGATAAAAATCCAGTTACTCTATCAATTTGGCACCTTTTTTTAAAAAAAATAATCTTTTGAATGGTCTTATAACTTTAAAATAGTTATTTGAAAATTCCATTACCGATTAGTTTCATACGAAGCAATAAATGGTAGAGAAAAAGAAAAGAAATATATTGACAATATTTTTATTGAATTGTGTCAGACGTACTATGATGATCCAACAAAATTTTTGCATTGAAGAAGTTATAACCACTAAGCAGCAATACCTGAGATTATAACTTCACATAGGTTATCGTGTCATCAATCACTTTTAAAAGGATAAGGACATATATTTTTTGCCAATCAACATTTTTTAAACATACAAGGATAAACATGTATTACTAGTGTTCTGACAGTCTATCATTCATCATAGTCAAATATTATTTCCTCATTTTTAAATAAATAAGTAAAGGATTGAATAAACTTCCATTTTAACATGTTGGATGTATAATCAACTCTTCCTTTTTTGAGCTTTTCTCATGTAATCAACATTTTCAGAAACATTTTCTTCATTATTCAAAAATTTTGTCACATGAAAAGAGCACATAATAGGCTAGCCTCAGCTAGAAAATTAACCATCAGTATCTAGAAAATAAATGTAATATTTCCTAACATTTGAAAAAATAGATTATCCAGTTAATCTAGTTATGGCTCAACTGTCCTACATCTGAAGGTATGCTGAAAATGTGAAAAGACAAAGCAATCATCTTAAATAAATGGTTTAGATAACATGATCAAGTACTGAGTACTTTAGTTCTACAGAGGACTTGTTTGGTTTCAGTTCCTTATCCTTACTTTTTAAAGACTTTCTTGATAAAGGCTTTTTCTATATAATTTCCAATATTTAGCTACAGCATAGGTGGGCAGATCTTCACAGTAGGCATTGTCTAAGTTCAGTTGCTGCATGGCAGTATTGCAATAGCACATTCATTTTGAGCTGTTAGACAAAGCTATATTTAGGGAGAAGTTATACTTTTTAATTTTCCTTTTTTAGATCAATACTTTACATATTTAATATTCACACTAATTATGATGGCGATGTGCATATGAGTAGAAATTATACAGAAGAATAATTCTCAATGAGTCTTTTTCTTGCTTTGGTGAGAATGTAAATGGCTATTAATAGGAACTGTTACTGCTCAAAGGCTGTTTTAATATGACACAGTAATCAAAATATTGAGAAGTCATGAATATCTGTTGACACTTCTTGTTACATCTTTAGCCACACACAGTGTCCATGCATTGTATGGATAAGAATATAGTCAGCAAATCTTGTTACTTTCTTTTGCACAGAATTCTCAATTATTCCAAGTTGAAACAAACTGGAATTCCATTGACTGAAAAGCTGCACATGTCATAGAGTCTAAAGATACCTTCACTCAAAAAAGAAATTGGATTTGTGCCCACACACTTCACTCAGAAGAATGAAAATCACTACTCAGCATAAAGATTTAATTTGGTCTTTCAGGTAAGTCAACACTGGTGACAAAAAAGCCAAGGTATCCCTACGCTACTATTAGATAATATTTCAAACTACACATTACTCTTTTCTTTAGTGTTTGAAATCCTTATTTTACCTGCTATATTTTCCCTCTTCTTCCACTGATGATGAGGGTAGACAATCATTCTGACAGGGGTTTCTCCCAAGTGTCTGGAGATTTTCACTAGGGAACCACCATCAAATGGCACAGTTGCATGTGGCATAGCTGTATTAATGTGCTGTAAAGGAATAGAAAAGGATCTGTTTGTAGGTTTTTTCCCCATTCAGATGAATTTGGGACACATAATATGGAATGTCTGAGTTTAAACAAAGCTGTTCAGAAAACTTGGTAGGACCTTTTGATCGTATATTTTCAAGCAGTGATAATCATTTTCTGGGACACACACTCTTTATAGTTAGCTGTTGGACTCATCTTTTCAAGATGAGACAGGCAAAATGGTGAATATTCATTAATTTCCTCCAAGAATAAACATGACATTTTCGCAGCTAGGATATTTTCAAAATAGCAAAAGTTTTCTTCCCAGTAAGACTGCCTCTAGTGACTGCCAAAATTGTGTTGCAGGAATAAGACAGAACTAACAAGAAAATACCTTTTTCCTCTCTAGAACAACAGCCTAATTCAAGGATGTGTCTCTCCTGCCAATTAAACCAAGATATACAAGTTACTTGTTGCTGGCAGTGAAGAACAGAGAATATGCTTCATAATGCTGGGGTAAAAAAGGTGTAAGCAGAGTACAAGACTCAGTGTTTACTGTCTACAGTGAAGGCAGGTTCTACATAAGGAGCACAAGACAGAAAACAGTATTTGGCCACTAACCTCTGTAGGAAACCACCTGCAGTTGGATGTTGCCTGTTATTTGCTCAGAGGTCTGCAATGTCAAGGCTGAACAGAAAGGCACCTTGACCTATGGTAAATGTAGTCATTTTGTGTTAGACAAAAGTTCCCAAATACTGACCCTTGGCTTTTGGATGTGTGTTTGAAGCTCAAAAGTAGAATAAGGTTAAGCAATTCTCATAGGCTTTGAAAGACAGGAAAGAATGAGGCCTTAAAATTTTGTTTGAGATATGTAAATTGAATTGTGGGTATGATACACAGGTTTTTTTCATCTAAATCAGATGTACTTAGTTACCATTATTTGTCAGTTTGAACGATTAATTAAAACATGATATTTTCCAAAGTTAGGTCATTTTTATAACAGGTTTGCTTTCATTAGTAATCACATATAAGGGTAAAGTATAATAATAATATCATAGTGTTGTTATCTATCCTAAAAATTATCTACCTACACTACAATTTTTTTATCCGATAGAAAATAAAACATGCATTAATGAAATTTTTATATTAGTTTTAGAAGTTGTAAGTTACAGTAGGCAATAAGAATCCTTTCCAAAGTTGTTAGCCAAATGAGTCAGAAAATAGGTGGCTAAATAATATGGACAAAATAAATAGTTTCTCTGAGACTGATTTTTGTGATTATTTCCCTGAACAGTTATTTATTATAATTTGGATTCCCTTTTTCTCCAGTCATATTAAAGGAATCATGAGGTAAATAATGAGTAGTTTATGAAAGTCAATCACTTTTATTATAAAGGTAAAAGAATATTAATTTTACCTCTTGATTTCTCCTGGAGTAATCCTATCATTGTTTTAAGAGTTTTTATGTGATTATGCTGAACCAGTTCCAGTAAAAGTCACATGTCAGTTAGCTCAGCCTAATTTCAAGCTTACTCTAGCTTTATCATAAGACTCAGATTTCTACTGATCATAATTTTGAAAATATTTAATAATTTGAGAAAATCTATCTCTATAACTAATTGTTTTTGGAAAATTGCAGTAAAAATGGTTTCCCATTTTCCAGAATAGAGGAAAAAGAAATTATATAATCTTGTTATGTGGGAAAAAAAAATGTGTGCATTGTTGCTATGTAAGGCTCTAGTTCTGGGCTGTTTCTGACTTCTGTGCAACTTCCTTTCAATAATATGACCTTTGCTGTCCTTTTGAAAATGTACACAGATTAAGAAAAGATGTAATCCTTTGGAAAATTGCAATGAATATATCCATTCAGGAGAGACTGCTTAGATGTCAGAAATTATTATGTCTGAGTCTTACCTCAGTGAATTTTTCAAGGCTTGTGTTGCAGACCAAAGCATGCAAATATCTTCCCCAAAGAATAACTGAGCTTGGTTCTTCTGGAAAGCAATAATAGCTAATTGCATAATTAAAAGATGTGTCTGTTGAATATATACACACTGGAAATTCATTTCCTGATTTTAAAGGCATTCATGCACAACCTTAAAATATTCTCTACTATAATTTTTCAATGTGTATTTCTAGAGCAACTCAATAGAAAGCCTGTCTCTGGCTGCTAACCAGTCTTCTCATTCACGTTATTTTGACTCAAACTACAGTCAGGTTATTTTTTTCAACTTACTTAAACAGACTGTTAGACTTTTAGATTTTTCTCCCTTCAGATGACTCAAACTGCTGCTGATGGCAATTCATGTTCAGTCATGAGACAGTATGATGCTGAACTTTGGTAAATTTGCCTCAATTCTCACCTCTGGTTGCATACATTTTATTAAATCCAGCTGAGTTCTTACTTTAAATTGCCTTTAAAATTAAGGGAAAAAAAGACTGAAATTTTACCTTCCCATACCTCATCCATTTAAATTCTACGAGAAAGTTATTCTTTACCAGAACAAAATTTACTCTGAAAAATATTCAGGTGTAAATTGTAAAAATACCTCAACATCTGGTGAACTTTGTAACAGCTTCTCTGAGTCTGAAGAGGTAGAAAAGAAATCGAAATGTAGGTAAGCACTACTACCTGACATTTGTTGCTATCCGTTTCAGGAGTCCCAACTGCTTATAAGCATTTTTTCCACATACAGCAACTCTAAGTACTCAACTCTACACTGTGAACTGTGGTCTGGATTTAACTGTAAAAGAGAGAGAGAAGGGATGGAAGTAAGGAAGGGAAGGAAGAAAGGAGGGAAAAGGTAAAAGAAAAAATGAGAGAGGAAAAAGAGGAAGAAGAAAGAAAGAAAGAAAGAAAGAAAGAAAGAAAGAAGAAAGAAAGAAAGAAAGAAAGAAAGAAAGAAAGAAAGAAAGAAAGAAAGAAAGAAAGAAAGAAAGAAAGAAAGAAAGAAAGAAAGAAAGAAAGAAAGAAAGAAAGAAAGAAAGAAAGAAAGAAAGAAAGAAAGAAAGAAAGAAAGAAAGAAAGAAAAAAGAAGAAAGAAAGGAAAGGAAAGGAAAGGAAGGAAGGAAGGAAGGAAGGAAGGAAGGAAGGAAGGAAGGAAGGAAGGAAGGAAAGGAAGGAAGGAAGGAAGGAAGGAAGGAAGGAAGGAAGGAAGGAAGGAAAAAAGAAAGAAAGAAGAAAGAAAGGAAGAAAGGAAGAAAAGAAAGGAAGAAAGGAAGAAAGGAAGAAAGGAAGAAAGGAAGAAAGGAAGAAAGGGAGGAAGGGAGGAAGGAAGGAAGGAAGAAGGAAGGAAGGAAGGAAGGAAGAAGGAAGGAAGGAAGGAAGGAAGGAAAGAAGGAAGAAAGAAAGGAAGAAAGAAAGGAAGAAAGAAAGGAAGAAAGAAAGGAAGAAAGAAAGGAAGAAAGGAAGAAAGAAGAAAGGAAGAAAGGAAGAAAGGAAGAAAGAAAGGAAGAAAGAAAGGAAGAAAGAAAGGAAGAAAGAAAGGAAGAAAGAAAGGAAGAAAGAAAGGAAGAAAGGAAGAAAGAAAGGAAGAAAGAAAGAAGAAAGGAAGAAAGAAAGGAAGAAAGAAGAAAGGAAGAAAGGAAGAAAGGAAGAAAGGAAGAAAGAAGAAAGGAAGAAAGGAAGAAAGGAAGAAAGGAAGAAGGAAGAAGGAAGAAAGGAAGAAAGAAAGGAAGAAAGAAAGGAAGAAAGAAAGGAAGA